>NC_133326.1:570380677-570725677 GCF_042186555.1 Aquarana catesbeiana
GAAACATTATGCTTTGGGGGTGTTTTTCTGCTAAGGGGACAGGACAACTTTACCCCATCAAAGGGACAATGGACAGAGCCATGTTCCATCAAATCTTGGGTGAGAACCTCCTTCCCTCAGCCAGGACATTGAAAATGGGTCGTGGATGGGTATTCCAGCATGACAATGACCCAAAACACACAGCCAGGAAAACAAAGGAGTGGCTCAAGAATAAGGTCTTTGAGTGGCCTAGTAAGTCTCCAGACCTTAATCCCATAGAAAATATGTAGAAGGAACTGAAGGATTCGAGTTACCAAACGACAGCCTCAAAACCTTAATGACTTGGAGAGGATCTGCAAAGAGGAGTGGGACAAAATCCCTCCTGAGATGTGTGCAAACCTGGTGGCCAACTACAAGAAACGTCTGATCTCCGATTGCCAACAAGGGTTTTGCCACCAAGTACTAAGTCATGTTTTGCGAAGGGGTCAAACCCTGTTTTCCCTTTATAACTTTTTTGAAATGTACTTCTCTGGATATTTTTGTTGTTTTTCTGTCTCTCTGTTAAAATAAACCTACCGTTAAAATTATACTGATCGTTTCTTTGTCAGTGGGCAAACGTACAAAATCAATAGGGGATCAAATACTTTTTTCCCTCACTGTATGTTTCACATCATGTGCTAGTATGCAAATGCATATTAACACATTATAACATTGCCTTGCAGGGGAAAAGTTTTTTTTTTTTTTTCAATCTTCCAGTTTACTACCGCTTTATTTTACCTGCAATTCAAAGGAAGCTCAATAGAGCGGGTGGAACGCAGCCTCTGAACTGCCATGTGTACTGCTCAATTGAAGTCAATAGGATTTTGTTGACCTGATACTCAGGAAAACAACATCTATTGTGCTGCATAATATTGGTAGTAAAATTAGGCTGTAGTCCATTTTAAGCTCCATTCACATTTGTGCGATGCAGGAACGCCAGCAAAGGTTCCTGCAGCGCACAAAAATTTGCATTTTTTTGCAGTCAGTGGCATTAAAGTAGAATAGGCAAAACTTTTTTTTCATTTTGGATAGAATAAAGGAGGGTCATAACCCCTGTCAGTTTATTTTTTGCCATCTGTGTCCCATTGGGGGGATTTCCCTTCACTTCCTGTCCCATAGCCACAACAGGAAGTGAGAGGAAATTGTTGTAAACTAAGGGAATTCCTTGGGGACCCCCAGGTCACCAGAACTAGTGTCCCCATTGGAAGATCTCATCTCTACTACTTTTCTGGGGACAACCCAAAATTTGGGATTTTCTTTTACTTTCACTTTTAATGATAACGGTAAACAGGACAAATAGAGGGGGTGAGGCTTCATGCACACTAGGCTTTAAAAAATGCCAGATTCCTTGGCAGAAAAAAAATGATCATATAGAACATTTTTTGTACAAAGTTTAGACGAATTTAGGAGAGTTTTGTGTTTTTTTTGCCGCCAGTAAGCTCCAATCAGAAACGCAAACCAGAAGGGTTTTTTTTCCTGCCTCTAAACGTTGAGCTCAAAATATGCCTGTAATCGTCCTAATGTGCATCTACAGGCCGGACACAAAACTCCTGTAGAAGCAGCGATTTTTAAAGGGGTGGTAAAGGTAAAAATGTTTTCACCTTAATGCATTCTATGCATTAAGGTGAAAAAACTTCTGACAATACCGCCGCCCCCAGCCCCCCCGTTTTACTTACCTGACGCCTCGAAAGTCAGCTTCTCGTTCCCGACATCTATTCCTCCGCTCACCCTGGCCGCTGATTGGCTACAGTGGATGGATTGGAAGCAGCGCAGCCATTGGCTCGCGCTGCTGTCAATCACATCCAATGACGCGGCGCGCTGGGGGGCGGGGCCGAGTGATACAGTGAGCAGCTATAGCCGCCGGCTGTATCACGGGAGCGCGCCCGCAAGCACTAACCACCATGCGAGGGAGCTCGCATTAAGGTGGTTAATGCTTGCGGGGAGGAGCTGAAACAGCCGCCGAGGGACCCCAGAAGACCAGGTTCGGGGCCACTCTGTGCAGAACGAGCTGCACAGTGAAGGTAAGTATAACATGTTTGTTATTTTTTTTAAAAAAAAAATTTACCTTTACAACCCCTTTAAGCCAGTGTGCATGGAGCCTGACAGCAATAAAACCTCACAGGGGTTCTAATTCCTCTCCACTCTGTCCAAAAAGAAAAAAAAATCCTTTAGGTATACCCTAATACTATGCATGAAATGCAGGGTAGCAAAGTACCATGTGTTTTGTCGTGGCGTGATGTAAAAGTTGCTTTGCACTTATTTTGTGCGATTTTTACATGTAGGGAAGCCCCTTCATTTCAGTGAGGTGCCCTATGTGACGCACCAAAGTGCACAAAAACATGCGCACAGCCGCACCTGCATAGGTGTGAATGGAGACTGGTGGGCATTCACACTGGTGCCCACCCTGCTTGCATGAGCCTTTTTTTTGTGTGTCTGCATCTGTCCTGAGCTGTGTGCCAGCAGCCTATAGAAGTGGATGCAGATACAGTAGCTGATGACAGCTGCATGTCATAATTTTGACCGGCATGCAGGAGTGGGTGTACAGACCTGAAAGCACACATTCTGCCTCCACTTCTATAGGCTGCCTGCATGCAGTTCGGGGAAGATACACAAGCAGAAAAAAAGTCCCATGCTTGCAGGATGGTGCCAGCGCCCATCTGAATGAGCTCTCAAACTTCACCCAGCAAAACTTACATGACAAGTAGTCATAGGAGTGCACAGCCTATTGCATTAGAGTGTGCACCCCGAAGCTCAAACACACATGCCTTTCTCTGCAGCCTCAGCTGCACTGCACTGTAAATGAATGGGAAGTGCTCTGAGCTAAGCAGCTTCCTATTCATTCACAAACTGAAGCATAGCAAAAACAGTTTACTATGCTTCAGTTATGAATGAACACAGTGAGTGTGTTCACTGCATTCATTTATAAAAGGAAGGTGCTGGTAAATTACATATCGGTTCGCAGATTGCAGTGCAAACTGTGAATGTGGACAATAATTGAATCGCACCCATGCGATTCGATTCCAGTGCGAGGAAAAAAAGCTCCCTGCCCCTTTTTCTGTGCGAATCCAATGTGAGTTAAGCCATACAACTGTATGGCTGAATTCGCATTGCACAGACATCGCATGTGATCTGCACAACAATGCGGTGTGAATCACGTGATGTCTGTGTTCGCAATAGTGTAAACCTAGGCTAAGGGAAACATTTTTCTTGCACATTTTCCAGCAAGGTAAAAACGTATCAGTCTGAAAGGGATCTTGCGCTAAAAATAGCGCCTGAAAATTGCCTCCCATGCCACCCCAGTGTGAAAGCACTTGTGCTTTCACACTGGGGTGGTGCACTTGCGGGATGGGAAAAAAAGCAGCATCTTTGGGGCGGTTTGGGAGTGCTGTATAGAGCACTCCTACACCTCCCCTGCCCATTGGAATAAATGGGCAGCACTTCCGAAGCGCCTGAAAATCGCTTCAGAAGTGCCACCACACAGGTGGGTTTAACCCTTTCTTCAGGGTTACAAGCGCCCCGCTAGCGCCCAAAAAGCACCGCCAAAACTATGGTAAATCGACACTAAAACTAGTGGAGCTTTACCGCTAACGGACCTGCCGCCCCAGTGTGAAAGGGATCTTACACTGAGCGCTTTTCAGGTGCTTACCATTCATTTTAATGGAGAGGGGCGCATTTTTTAGCTCTCCAAACATGCTCCAAAGATGCTGCTTGCAGGAGTTTTTTCACCTCCCCGCCAGCACACCGCCCCAGTGTGAAAGCATCCATTGATTTTAATGAGAGGCAGTTTTCGTGAGCTTTTCAGGCGCTTTTTTTTTAACGCAAAAGCCCTTGAAAAACTCTTCAGAGTGAAAGGGGTCTAAAGACAGAATACACGTTTTCACAAAGACATATATGGCATTTTACAATGCCTCAGGCTACTTTCACACTGGGGCTGCTGAGTGTTAGCACGAAAGCGCAGCTCATTTTAGCGGCGCTTTTCGGCCGCTAAGGGGGCGTGTTGCGGTGCTTCTGACGCGCTTTTCAGGTGCTTTGGAAGCGCTGCCCATCCATTTCAATGGGTGGGGTGTTTTGGGAGTGCTGTATACACCGCACCGCCCCAAAGATGCTGCTTGCGGGACTTTTTAGATCGTCCCGCCAGCGCACCGCCCCAGTGTGGAAAGTCACACTGAAATGGATGGGAGGCGCTTTTCAGGCGTTATTAAAGGCCAATTCTAGCGCTAAAATGTCTGAAGAATGAAAAACGCATGAATAATAAAGACAAGCTACAAAAACGCCCCGACCAATGAATGATTACGTAGCAGCACTGGTGGGAACCTATCAGCTGAATCTTCACAAACAGATCCCAGAATGTTGCAGAATAAAGAGAAATCCGGCAGCATTGCAGATACAATAATATATCATCATGTCATGTATATAATAAGAATAATCTATTGAAGTTGTGGAAATGTAAGGTGATGAGGTTTCTATTTGCAGGGAGAAGTGTGATCTATAATTGGAATGAAGCCTCTCTATAGCAACCTCCAACCTCCCTGTGTGATGTGT
This sequence comes from Aquarana catesbeiana, assembly GCF_042186555.1. NCBI lineage: Eukaryota > Metazoa > Chordata > Amphibia > Anura > Ranidae > Aquarana > Aquarana catesbeiana. The sequence continues at coordinate 570,385,238 of NC_133326.1, forward strand.
GCACTGGGGGGGAGCCCAGGTGTGCCGGTCTCCAGGTGAGGGAGGGGCCAGGAGTGGGCGTGGCCTCTTGTACTGTCACTCCCCCCAAGTCTGAGACGTCTGTAGGAACCGCTCTATGATCTGCCGTTCATTCTATATGGAGGAGCTCCTCCGGGGGATCTGTGCGGACTGTCACCCAGCGGAGAAGTGAGCTGAGCAGGGCGGAGTGTCGGGGTGAACAGTCCTCAGCGGCTGCAGGATGAGCGCCGATCATTTCAGGAGAGCCGCCATCCGGAGAAAGTCCAATCCATGTCTACACAGCGGTCCCCTGTCTGTACACCGGGAGCCGGAGAATGGGGAGCAGGAGGGTGAGTGGAGGGATAAGACACTGTGATTGGATAGGAGACACAGCTGTGTGTGTGACACCATGAGGACAATCAGGACGGATTGTAGATGTGTCACCAGTACACAGGAAATACTGCAGGTGCTGACACATCGGTGTGATTCTTTATTACTTAGAGTATTGCCCTGCCCAGGATACCAAGCTTATGTTACTATGTGTGTAAATAGCCCTACACTGTGCACTCCTGTATGTGCTGGCTGTGTCCAGTGTTGGATGTCCACACATGTATACACAGGTTTATGCAAATAACACTGCAAATCCCCATACAGCCATTGATTATTCTGATTGGCTGTATGTGGCAACTGTGTGCTCCTGGAACAGAAATAAACTATTTGTTGAGGCCAAAATGTGCCTGTGTGCATGAGCCGCTAGGCTAAGTTTACGACTATGCGCAGTTGCGTCTTTGAGGCCTCTTTTCTGATGCATTTTGTATTTTATTGCATGCGTGGTGTGTGTGTGGTGTTTTTTTGTTTTTTTTAATGGTGTTAATACTTCTAGGAGCAGGTGTCTGTTCTGCAGGAAAACCAGGGTAGATGAAAATCAATTTTTTTTTAATCTATCTATATCTCTTTATTTATTTTTTTTTAATCAAATTTATTTTAATTTAAATGCTTTTGGAGTAAAACAATCTACCTAAAGATAGTTTTCTATTTAAGATACATTAATGGAACTTGGTTATGTAGTATGAGGCTGTATATTCTGCAATAGTTACATTTTTGGTAAACTCGTTCAATAAATCCAAGCTCCGCAGGCTGAGATGACATGCACTGCGTTGATGCATTCACACAATTTCACAGTAACCACGAGATAGAACAAAGTTCTGGAATATTCCTTTATTCCATTGTTTTGCAAATCTATGTACACTACAAACTGTATGATTGAATCGGTTCTGTTTTAATAACCTGACAGCTTATTATTCTAAGTAGAAAACCCTTATTTTGTTTGCAAATAGTAAAGATTCTAACTACCAACAAGAATAAGTCCTTACATTTAAAGAGCATTTAAAGATTTCAGATCCATCATGGCAGTGCCTGTTAGCAGGCATCCACTCAACCTGTTGCCACCACTCCCCCCACCTTGTTGTGTCTCTGCCGCATCACCAGACGTCCCATTGTATGGTCAGCCTTAGATTTTGCCGTACGATGGATTCATGAGAAGATGTTGCCTTTTTTAATCACATAGATATGGATTAGTATGAATAAGGATGCAGTCTGAGATATACAAGACTGCTTTTTACATGTTGTTTGAGTCCTTTTCAGATCCTCTTGTCTGGGAGGTAGGTGTTCATTAGTGATCTGTCCAGCTGGTCCTCGAGTTGTAAATCTATCCATTATCATTTATGTGTGGGATGGAGTCTGTCTGGGGAATTCAATAAACCTGCTACTACACCCTTTTTTTTTTTTTGTCTCTTTTTAAAGCAGTTGTATAGCTATTTTTTAAACTTTTACCTACAGGTAAGCCTATAATAAGGCTTACCTGTAGGCAAAAAAAAATATCTCCTAAACCGTTCCCTCGCAATGAGCCGCTGACTGCAGCGGCGCATGCGCACAGGGGATTCTCGGCTGAAAGCTCGGCAGCCGCTGGACTTTGCCGGAAAAAAAGTCTCCCGCACGGGCGGGAGTGACGACATCGCCAAAGCCGCGATACCCGGAAGGCACGCCGAGGGGAAATGTCAGCTCCCTCGGCGTGGACCGGGTGAGATGCCGGAGCCTCGTTCTAAGGTAAGTATCTCATAATGAGCTATACTAGCTCATTATGCCTTTTCCCTTACAGGTGTAGGTGAAAAAAAAAAAAAAAGTCAGCGGGTTTACTACCGCTTTAACCACTTCAATACAGGGCATTTTCAACCCCTTCCTGCCTAGGCCAATTTTCAGCTTTCAGCGCTGTAACATTTTGAATGACAATTGTGCGGTCATGCAACACTATATCCAAATTAAATTTTTATCATTTTTTTCCCCCCACAAATAGAGCTTTCTATTGGTGGTATTTGATCACCTCTCCGTGTTTTGTGTTTTTTTTTTTTTTTTTTTTTTTTTTTTTTGCGCTATAAATAAAAAAAGATTGACAATTTTGAAAAAACACAATATTTTTTACTTTTTGCTATAATAAATATCCCACATTTAAAAAAGAAAAAAAAAAAAAAAAATGTTTTCCTCAGTTTAGGCCGATATGTATCTTCTACATATTTTTGGTGAAAAAAATCGCAATAAGGGTATATTGAATTTTTATTTATTTATTTTTTTTATCATGACTGTGACATTGTGGTGGACAGAGCGAACACTTTTGACACTATTTTGGGACCATTGACATTTATTCAGTGATCAGTGCTATAAATATACACTGGTTACTTTGTAAATGTTACTGGCAGGGAAGGAAGTTAACACTAGGGGGCGATCAAGTGGTTAAATGTGTTACCTAGGGAGTGATTCTAACTGTGGGGGGATGGGGCTATGGGACTGTCTAGTGGAGGAGACCGATCGGTGTTCCTATATACTGGAAACACTCGATCTGTCTCCTCTCCCCTGACAGGACATGGATCTGTGTGTTTGCACACACAGATCCACGTTCCTGCTCTGTCACCAGCAATCGCGGGTGGCCGGTGGATATCGCGGCCGCCAGGCACGTGCATCGGCTCCCGAGTGACGCGGCGCGCGTGCCCCCTATACCACCGGGGAGCCGAGGACATCATATGACGCCCGCCCAGGATGGGAGATCCCACCTGTGGACGTCATATGACAGTATGACAATTTACATACTGAAGCTTATTACTGGGGACTGCTGGCTTCAGCTGCCCAATTCCATCTAGTTGCCGTGGGATATGCTACCTCAGCTCCCGTGGCTGGTGACCCTTCCGGCTGGCCTCTGGCCTCCAGAATCCCATGCTTCCACCCAGATCCACTGCTGGTCTCTAGGTATGATTGGACATATACATACATCCTCATCTTTTCCATCTTCTTTATTTAGATGGATTTACTATACCTACCCCTATATTACTGTAAATTTAAAATATTATTTTTATAGACTTCTGCCTTTCTTCTGCTCCTGATGAGTGTCGTTCAGCCACGAAACGCGTTGAGCTATTGAATGCCTTTCTTAACCACTTGCCGCCCGGTAAAGTGGTTTCAATATCCTGACCGGACGTCGTGTGACGTCCTCGGGATATTAAGCCGCTGCGGACGGCTGATCACGATGTAAGTAGGAAGAGCCGGTGATCGGCTTTTCCTCACTCGCGTCTGACAGACGCGAGTAGAGGAGAGCCGATCGGCTGCTCTCCTGACGGGGGGGGGTGTGTGTCTGTGCTGATTGTTTATCAGCACAGCCCCCCCTCGGATCCCGCCCAGGACCACCATCATGCCGCCCAGGACCACCAGGATGGCCATCCACACTGGACCACCAGGTATGCCCCCCCTAGACCCCAGGGAAATACTAATCTGTGCCCAGGCAGCTGCCAATCAGTGCCCACTCACAATGACTACCAGTGCCACCAGGGATGCCCATCAGTTCCGTGTATCAGTGCCCAGCATTGCTGCCTATCAGTGCCACCCATAAAAACCCCATCTTTGCAGCCCATCAGTGCCACCCATTAGTGCCCATCAGTGCCACCTATCAATGCCCATCAGTGCCGCATATCAGTGCCCACCGTCAGTGCCCGCTCATTGGTGCCGCCTTATCAGTGCCCATCGGTGAAAGAGAAAACTTACTTATTTACAAAATTTTATAACCGAAACAAAAGCAAAACTTTTATTTTTTTCAAAATATTCAGTATTTTTTTATTTGTTTAACAAAAAATAAAAACCGCAGAGGTGATCAAATACCACCAAAAGAAAGCTCTATTTGTGGGAACAAAATGATAAAAATTTAGTTTGGGTACAGTGTTGTATGACCGCGCAATTGTCATTCAAAGTGCGACAGCGCTGAAAGCTGAAAATTGGTCTGGGCAGGAAGGTGTATAAGTGCCCTGTATTGAAGTGGTTAATATAATTCAAGACTACCATCTTACTAATATCACATATGCGAGGCTTATTGGAGTGTACAGAATCATCATTACCTATGCTAGGCTTATTGGAATGTACCGATTGAATTAATATTTTAATCATTTTTATCATTCAGATACATGTCAATGAGTTTGGTTTTTATCCTTGCCTACAATATGAACTTACATATTACCATGCTATGCTATGTTATTACCATGTTATCTATTTTTATTTAATGAACTCTATTTACTTTATATATTTACTTTTGCAGCATGCTATTATGTAACATGTGTGGTTCTTATCAGTTATGTATTATCCACCAAACACACTGTTGTGTTATCTTCTTGGCTGCATGATTCATATAAAGTCCTACATTCTCCTCCTTTTTTACTTCATATACTAGGGATGGAGGCATTGTGGGTATTGAAGTGGTTAAAATGTCCAATGCTTAATTCAGACATGCCTTTGCACCAGTTTTGATACCAGTACGGACACATTCGCTGGATTCAGGCGTTCTTGCTTCCACCACTTGTCTGATCTGTCTATTGCTGCAACGGATTCTAAAAGAATCAGAAGACTGGCTGTAATTCGGATCATCTCTGCATTGGTGTATGGAGAGGTGTCAGTACTGGGAAGCTGTCATGAATGTGGCAGCTTCCTGCACAGGGCTCATGGTTGCTAGGATGCTGGCTGCGGGTGGCTTCCTAGCAACTGATGACTCTTCCCTAGCCCCATTCAGCTTTTAGATGGGAGATTAGCCAGCTGAAAGATGCATGTAAACAAAGGGGTCCTGGCTGATGTCATCACTCAGATATGGCAATGCCCATATTTGGGCAATCACAAGTCACATATAGAAGATGTGCCTGATAGTATCAGAGGTTCTCATCAAGCTGCACCTACTCAACTCCATGCCTGCCCAATCCTGTAAGATGTCAATGAACAGCCAGACGAACAGGAATGGGGAAATGGTCTCTCGGTTCCCCATCAGGCTCTGGCTACACCACTATGAAACCCCTCAGCCATGGGCCTGCCTGTGTGATGGGGACAGTGTCTGGGAAGGGAGCTCAGTAATACTGAGCTGTACTGAGGATGGAGAGTCCAGTATGGACACTCTGGCCTAGTTGCCACCACCTCTTAAGACAGAATTTTATATCTGTTCCTGAAGGATAGATGAATCTGTCACAACCACCAACTATTTTGGTGTGAAGCCGCTGGCAATAATTGGATGTAAAAATCTGATATGCTGGTTGTACCCAAGTTGCTCAATGGATCTACTTTGGTACAATCAGCCTGACTAGCCACTTCAGCCCCGGAAGATTCTACCCCCTTCCTGACCAGAGCACTTTTTGCGATTCAGCACTGCATCGCTTTAAGTGATAATTGCGCGGTCGTGCGACATTGTGCCCATACAAAATTGACGTCTTTTTTTCCCACAAATAGAGCTTTCTTTTGGTGGTATTTGATCGCCCCTGCGTTTTTTTTTTTTTTTTTTGTTTTGGTTTGTTTTTTTTTGCGTTATAAACAAAAAGCAGCGACAATTTTGAAAAAAAGCAATATTTTTTACTTTTTGCTATAATAAATATCCCCCAAAAATATATAAAAATTTTTTTTTTTTCCTCCGTTTAGGCCGATATGTATTCTTCTACATATATTTGGTAAAAAAAATCGCAATAATTGTATATTGATTGGTTTGCGCAAAATTTTAGAGCGTCTACAAAATGGGGGATAGTTTTATGGCATTTTAATTTTTTTTATTTATTTTTTTTATTATTAGTAATGGCGGTGATCTGTGATTTTTTTTTTTTTATCGGGACTGCGACATTATGGCGGACACATTGGACATTTTTGACACTATTTTGGGACCATTGTCATTTATACAGCGATCAGTGCTATTAAAATGCATTGATTACTGTGTAAATGACACTGGCAGTGAAGGGGTTAACCACTAGGGGATGGTTAAAGTGTTAAGTGTGTCCTAGGGAGTGATTCTAACTGTGAGGGGGCTGGGCTTCAGCACACAGGACAGTGATCACTGCTCTCAATGACAGAGAACACTGATCTCTGTCCTGTCAATAGGGAGAATGGGGAAATGCTTTGTTTGCAAAAGCATCTCCTCGTTCTTCCTCTCTGTGACACGATCGCGGGCACCCAGCGGACATCGAGTTGCGGGTCCCGCGATGTGACGCCGCTTCTTAAAAGGGACGTACCTGTACGCCCTTTCGCCTACCAGTGCCATTCTGCCGACGTAAATCGGCGTGCGTTGGTCGGCAAGCGGCTAGAGATGGTTTGAATCTCGGCTGGTCCCTGCTGAACTGGCCGAGATTGGAATCCTCTAGGGCCAGCTTTACCAACCTCAGTGGACCCGAATGTGAACAAGCGCCTATCTGCTTACACCCGGCTGCTCATAGGGATACACTGCAATTTGTTTTTGATCTGTCTAATAATGGCTCTGAGACGGACTGACAGAAAATCTGTGTGAAATGGCCCATACTGTATATCACCATTTTACAATTTATTTAGAATACTAGTTTAGCAAATTATTTCCTTAGCATCAATACAATTGGAGGATTATAATTTATTACAGCAGACTTTGACAGGTGGTGTAGTGCGATTAATGTTTTCTTTCTATCTATTGATTTATCACAAAATAAGTGATTATTATACCCAATATTTGTGAGGATCAGTTTGTAATCTGTTATAGTACATATTTGTTTACAGATACATCAATAAATGCATATGTGTCTGCTGACACCTGCCGACATCTGATCCAATCCGGAGAGAAAGAGAGATTTTTTTAAATTTTTTTTGCTTTGTCTTTGTTTTGTGGGTGACTGGGAGAATCCCTTCATCTGCAAGGTAGGGCCCTGACCTGTTTAGTTAGTGCCTGCATGGCGAATATGTATTTTCTGTTTTATTTAAATATGCAACCTTTTTAAAAAATAAAACTGGCTATAAGTCAGATTTTTTTAAGAACCTGCCATTTGGACTTTTCCCAGGGAAGGTGAACCCCCCCCCCCCTCATTGAGCTAACCCCCCACAATCCCTGCTGCAGGCCACTGCAACCCAGCTAGAAACCAACCACCAAGTCGCAGAGGCCACTGCAGCGCAGCAGGAGGCGAATCGCCAGTTTGCTGAGGCCCTGGTGGAATTAAAGAAGGGGTCCGCAGGTCCTTTGCCAGTGGAACAGAAAATGGTGCAAAGAATCGCTGTTTGCGAAGAATGGCAAAAAGAGCAATCAGCAGGACTGCTAGCGCCCTTTCTGACAGGAGAACCCCAGAAGGCCTATTTTGACCTGGAACCAGATGTTGCCCAGGATTATGGGTCGCTGAAGGCTGAGATATTTGCACGTCTGGGCGTCACCATTGCAGTCCGGGCTCAGCGGGTGCATCGGTGATCCTACAGTACTGACAAACCACCCCACTCCCGAATGTTTGCTTAATACACATCACAAAGAAGTGGCTGCAGCCAGAAACTTTGTCAGGCTCTTAGATTGTGGAGTGTGTGGTCATGGACCGTTATTTGCATGCGCTCCCTGCCACTTTGAGGAAGTGGGTCAGCCATGGGGATCCTAAGACTGCAAACCAGCTGGTGGAGAGATATACTGCTGCTGAGGACTTGTCCGTACCCCACCCCAATGTCTCTAGGGGTGAAAAACCTCCTAGAGCATCCGGTAAGACTGTTCCAGGGTTCAAGGGCGTGGGGAAAAATTACAAGACTGTTGCCACAGATTATGAAACTATGGGCTCAGGACCTGGAGACCAAATGGTTCAGGAAGGTCTCTGAGGCCGTTTAGAGGACTGGGTACAGAACACCTAAAATGTTATTGCTGCCATGCGCTAGGTCATATTGCTGCTAACTGTTCCCTAAATGATGAACCAATGCAATGTGATGATGCTTATTTGAAAAAACGCATGTCTTTTTGCACATGTGGGGTGTACTGCATCATGTCAGGGACGCATGGAAAAACAAATGTATATGATTTCAGTTGTAAGAAGTGAAAAGGAGATGCCACTCTCCGTGCTTTGTTGAGTACTCCCGCCCTGCTGCACACTTCTGGGTGCTGGCTATGCACAAGTCTATGGAGATAGGAAAATCCTGGACTGCCGCACTCCGTGAAAAAGCATCTTTATTGAAAATTGTATGAATAAAATCCCAAAATACAAACGATGAACAAACAGCTATGAGTAAGCATCATCTGATGTGAAACGCGTTAGCCATTTGATTCCCATTGTGTCCACTTTTTGTTCATTGTTTGTATTTTGGGATTTTATTCATACAATTTAAAATAAAGATGCTTTTTCAGGGAGTGCGGCAGTCTAGGATTTTCCTATCTCCATAGTATATGATTTCAGTTGATGGAAAGCCAGTCACTGCTCTGCTAGATTCTGGTAGTGTTGTGACATTAGTCAAAGGTGATTTTGTAAATCCTGCAAAGTTACACCCTAGCACCATTAGGGTGATTTGTATACATAACACACGTGACTACCAGACTGCTGTGGTTGAGGTTGATACCCCTTGGGGCACTGTGACACATTCAGTGGGGGTGGTGCCCTCACTACTTCATGAAGCCCTATTGGGCAGAGATTTTTCACACTTTTAGAGGATATGGGAAAACAAAAGAGCTCCCTCTGCTGAGGAAACACTGGAACTCACTCCGGACCCTTTTGATTGCAAAATTGAAAGGGAAACTGTTGGTGTGTCCAACAGAGGGGTAGATCCTTTTTCCTTTTCTGTAATGGCTGTGGAGCAGGAGGAGCTGGAATCCAGCCCCATAGCTGGAGGTTAATGAACAAGAAATTATCTCTGACTCTAATAATGAGAGTAGACAGAATGTGGTGCCTGACTTAGAAGGAAAGATGATTTTTGTACAGAACAACTAAGACTCCGCACTCAATAGAGCCAGAGAAAATGTTAAAATGATGATGGGGAACCTGTTGAGCCCTAATGTAGGGGTATGTTTTCCCTACATGGCTCTTAAAAATAACTTGCTGTATCAAGTGGTAAAGCAAAGGGAGGAGAAGGTAGAGCCACTAATGGTTTCCAAACCCTATCGTCAGATGGTTTTTAGATTTAGCCCATGATCATATAATGGGTGGACACCTGGGTATAGAGAAAACTAAGGAGAGAATAACCCAGAGATTTTTTTGACCTAGGTTACATGCGGATGTCAAAGAATATTGTGAGTCATGCCCAGAGTGTCAGTATTCTCTGTCGTCACCCCATTTTCACAGTCTGCTGGTACCGATCTAATTGAAGTGCCATTTTGAAAGGATTGGCATGGATCTGGTGGGACCAGTAGTAAAGTCTGTCCGGGGCCATCAGCACATACTGGTAATGCTGGACTATGCCACACGGTATCCTGAAGGCATTCCCTTGCGTAATACCTCAGCTAAAACTATTGCCAAAGAGCTTGTCCAGGTATTTAGTCGTGTGGGTATTCCAAAAGCGTTATTACCGGATCGAGGCACACCATTTATGTCCAGAGTCTCCAAAGAATTGTGCAAGTTGTTCAATATCTCCCATTTCCCATCTCCCTACCTCTGTCTACCATCCCCAAACTGAAAGTCTTGTGGAGAGATTTAACAAGACGCTCAAAAGCATGTTAAAAAAGGTGGAGGACAAAGATGGGGGATATTATTTATCGGCATATAACACGCACTTTTTTCCCCTGAAAATCAGGGGAAAATCGTGGGTGCGTGTTATAGGCCGATTCCCCCCCCCAGTTGTGTGTGATCGGAGCGATCGTGGCAATTGCCGCGATCGCCGCCGACATACACAGCCGTGTGGAAATTCAAATACGGCGCCGAGACTGCAGGGACTCGGCGGAGCTACACGACGCCGAGAAAACCCGAGGACTCTCGGCTATGTGTATCAGCGCTCCGCCGAGTCCCTGCAGTCTCGGCGCCATATTTAAATTTACACAGGGCTGTGTATGACGGCAGGGATCGCGGCGATCCCACAAGGCTGCACGGGGGGGCAAGGCTGCACGGGGGGAAAGCTGCACGGGGGCAAGGCTGCACTGGAGAAAAGCTGCACTGACAAGGCTGCACTGACAAGGCTGCACTGGGGCAAAGCTGCACTGACAAGGCTGCAATGGACACTGGGGCAAGGCTGCACTGACAATTCTGCACTGGGGCAAGGCTGCACTGACAAGGCTGCACTGGACACTGGGCAAGGCTGCACTGACACTGACAAGGCTGCAGATGGACACCGATAACGCTGCATTTATGGGCATTTTAATGTAAGTTTTTCTTCCTTAAACTTTACTCCTAAAAGTTTTTTTCCTTAAAATTCCCTCCTTAACTTGGGTGCGTGTTATACGCCGGCGCGTGTTATACGCCGATAAATACGGTATTTTTTTTTTTTTTTGCTATACGAGACGTACCTCAGGCTTCTACAGGTTATTTCCCGTTTGAACTACTGTATGGTGGACATCTCAGGGGATTGCTAGATGTCGCAAAAGAAACGTGGGAGGGAGAGACCATGCTTTATAGTAGCGCCATCGAGCATAGATCACTGATGTAGATAGGATTGCCGTTGTCATGCTGCTGGTAAGGGAACATATGGAGCAAGCCCAGGAGGCCCAAAGAAGGGTTTATAATTGGGGTGCATAGACCAAAATCTTTAAACCTGGTGATAGTGCTGGTACTAGTCCCCACAGTTGAGAGTAAATTCCTAGCAAAGTGGCAAGGTCCCTTTTGAAATTATGGAAAGAGTAGGAGAGGTAAACTACACAGTTTACCAGACAGGGAAAAGGAAACCAGAGTAACTATATCATGTTAATGTCTTGAAACCTTGGAAGGACAGAGAGACGTTACTGGCAGTGCCAACCACCCAAAAGGACATGGCCCTTGTGACAACTGAGGTACTTATAACTAAAACCTTGTCAATGGCCCAACAGAAGGACGTTAAAGAGTATGTGAGTAAGAATAGACTTTTTCTCTCGCCTACCCAAACAAACCAGTTTTATACAGCATGACATAATTACGGAACCAGGGGTCCATGTAAATGTAAAGCCCTATAGAATAACCGAGGCTAGGTGAGAAGCAGTTGCAAATGAAACAAAGAACATGTTGAAGTTGGACATGATAGGAGTCCCACAGTGACTGGTCAAGTTCCATAGTGTTGGTCCCAAAGCTAGATGGCACCATAAGGTTTTGTAATGATTTCAGGAAGTTGAACAGCATGTCCAAATTCGATGCGTACCCAATGCTTCGGGTCAATGAGCTTGTTGACAGATTGGGAAGTGCCTGGTATATAACTACTTAGGGGTATCTGCCAATAACCTTTAGTCAGATCCAAACAGAATCTGCAAAAGAGAAGATGGCCTTTTCTCCCTCTGAGGGGTCATTCCAGTATAAGCAGATGCCTTTTGGGTTGCAGGTTGCTCCTGCCTCAATTCAGAGAATGATGGACAAGACATTAAGACCACATCGCCAATATGCAGCTGCCTATTTGGAGGATGTCGTCATCCACAGCCCAGATTGGGAATCTCATTTGCCCCAGGTGCAAGCAGTAGTAGATTCCCTTAGGAAAGCAGGACCCACTGCCAACCCCAAAAAGTGTGCCTTAGGCTTGGAGGAGGCCAAATACCTTGGCTACGTTATTGGTCGAGGGGTGACCAAGCCTCAGATCAATGAGACTGAGGTGGATCAAAAGTGGCCCCAACCTATAAATAAAGAGAGTGCGTACATTTCTAGGGGTCACAGGGTACTACAGGCGTTTTGTACCCAATTTTGCCACCATTGCAGCCCCACTGACAGATCTGATGAAGGGTAGAGGGTTGGTCATGATTAAGTGGAATCCTGAGTCTGAGAAGGCATTTCAAATGTTGAAGCAGGCCCTGTGACAGACTCACCCGGGACAGAGGCTTTTGGAGGTGACTGAATGCTAGCCTCTTGCATACTGACTATGAGCCCTGGCTTTTAAGGGAACACTACTCTTTGTGAGGTGTATGCCTGGGAACCCTTGTAGTAATGTTACTTTGGATTCAAGTCCATGTGGGACTCGGTGCTGTATTGTCCCAAATTGGAGACGGGAAGGAGAACCCAGTGGTCTACCAGAGCAGAAAGCTTAACAGACATGAGAAAAACTATTGTTGAGAAGGAATGTTTAGCTATCAAATGGGCCTTGGATGCCCTGAAGTATTACCTGTTGGGAAGACCATTCAAACTCGTCACTGATCATGCCCCTCCTTTAATAGATGTGTGATAACAAGGAGAAAGTCGGGTGACAAGGTGGTTGCTTGCCCTTCAAGTGTTTAAATTCACAGTGAAGCATAGATCTGGGAAACCTCAGAATAACGCAGATGCCCTTCCCCGTGTCCATTGTGTGGTTAGGACAGTTGCTCAGTCGCAGGGGCTTAAGCAGAGGGGGGGAGAAAGATGTGACATTATGAGTGAGTGATTTCACCTCGCATGCATTCATTTTCAGAGAGCTAAGGTGAAATCTGGTCCGGATTTTACCAGCCACATTGGCAGGATTGGTTCCGGACCAGATTTTGTGGTCAACGAGATACACCGAGAGAGAGAGAGACTGACTTATCTTGTGGGTGACTGGGAGAAGCCCTTTACCTGAGAGGTAGGATCCTGAGCTGTGTAGTTAGTGCCTGCATGGTGAGAATTTATTTTCTGTTTTCTTTTTATGCAACCTTTTAAAAAATAAAACTGGCTACAAGTCAGATTTTAAGAAAACCTGCCATTTGGACTTCTCTTTTTCCCAGGGAAAGTGATCCCTATTGAGCTAACCCCCCCCCAATATCATATTTTATTGCAGTCTTTATCCCCATTGGATAGACTTCCTAACACTCCTGTCTGACACCACTGACAAAAGTGACATCGAATCTCCAACCCCCCCCACACTTCCAGACAGTAATAAAAAGTTGACGGGCTTTAAAGTGGTTATAAACCCTTTGCAATCACTTTTTACTACAGGCAAGCCTATAATTAGGCTTGCATGTAGTTACACTGAATATCTCCTAAACCTGCATGGTTTAGGAGATATCCCTGTATTTGCATGTGCCGACATCATAGGCATGTGCGCACTTAAGCAAACTGAAGCAGCGGCACGTATGTGCCGTTGCTTCAGTTAGATTGTGCTGTTACTGCTGCCTCCCACGCGCATGCGTGGGAGTGGCGTCATCGCAGCTCTGGCCAATCACAGCGCCGGAGCCGCGATACCCAGAAGTAACCCCCGGGAGTGATTTTCGGCCGCCGGAGCAGTGAACGAGGACCACTGCAGGGGCTTCGATCTCAGGTAATTCATTCATATTGAGCTAGTATCCTATGCATACTAGCTCATTATGCCTTTGTCTTGCAGGTGTGTTTTTTTTTTTTTTTTTTTTTAAGGTTTACAGCCACTTTAATTAATCGCTGTATCCAAAATGAAAGAAACTACATGCGAGCTGTACTGGAGCGTATGGGATTCAACCCCTCTTATAGATGGCCCACAGCCTCTATTAAACTGGGAAATGTAATTTCTGCCCCTTTCCTGATCCGAAGAGGTACTAGACAAGGCAGCCCTCTGTCATCTACAATGTTTGCCTTAATGATGGAACCCATTGCACTCCATGACTTAAAAGAAAAAAAGTAGCCTTATACACTGACGATCTGATCCCTTATTTTTTTTTGCAAGATCCCGACTTGTCTTTTGGTGCCGCCTTAACTATATTGGATGATTTTGACACCTTTTCCGGGGTTAGGATTAACTGGGCTAAGTCACAGATACTTCCGCTGGACCCAATCCCACAAGCGGAATGGGACCCTACCCTGCCTCTAATTTGGAACCCAAATTAAGTATCTGCGGGTGAAAATTACTAATGACCTTGTGGATTTCATCCCACTAAATTTTACCCCACTGCTGGGGTTGGCGAAATTGCCCCGGATGTTTTGGAACTACATTTCCCATGATGCTCATGCAAAGTTTGATCCCTGCAGGTCATTACCCCTTACACTCATTGGGTGGATTAATTTGCCTAAAATGAACCTGCTTCCTGTCTTTTTTGTACATCCTCCATAACACTCCAGTTTTGATCCCGCTGCCTTTTGGATATGTGTATTTTCTAATTTCTTTTGGAATAGCAAGCCTCCCAGACTCGGTCTCGTCACCTTGAAGCAACCGACATCCATTGGCCCATCTCGATTTCTTTCACCATTTCCTGTCTGGGTAGCTGGTCCATGCCCATAATTGTCTCTCACTTGACAAAGGAAAGCTTCGGTGGTGGTTGAGGCTGCAGTGCTGGCATTTTTACAAGGCACTGCAATCCCTTCTTCATGGAGGTTCCCATGCTCCCTACCCTCTTACTCGCTCCATGCGTGCTACAATTTGGGCACGTCAAAGGCCGGAGATGCTACACTCTATATGACTTCTTTTTTTTTTTTTTTTGGTTTGTGTTTTTTTTTTTTTTTTTTTTTTTTTTTTCAGTTTCAAACACAAAGCGTTACTCATTTTTGCTGAACTTGCTAACCAGGTTAGCATTAAAAATGAATATCCATTTTAACTGTATTTCAAAAAATGCCAGCTGAACTGATATCCATTGCTATGGGCAAAATAGGAAGCTTTATATCTAGTAGAGCACATGATCCAGGCCTCATCATGTGTCTGCAAGTTGTTTCTGTTTTGTAAACAATGTAACAGTGGTGTAGTGGATAGCACTTTCACCTAGCAGCAAAAAGGGTCGTTGGTTCGAATCCCAACTACGACACTACCTGCCTGGAGTTTGCATGTTCTCCCTGTGCCTGCGTGGGCTTCCTCCAGATACTCCGGTTTCCTCCCACACTCCAAAGACATGCTGGTAGGTTAATTGGCTTCTGTCTAAATTGTCCCTATTATATGAATGTGAGTTAGGGACCTTATATTGTAAGCTCCTAGAGGGTAGGGACTGATGTGAATGTACCATGTATATGTAAAGCGCTGCGTAAATTGATGGCGCTATATAAGTAACTGAAATAAATAATACAATTTCATTTATGAGATTCAATACTGCCCTATAAAAATATAGACAATCAATAGATTTACTTTATGAATTTAGCTTTAAACAAGAACATGAAAGTAATGAACAAGAGTCTCCTATTGCTGAGGGCAGCACAGACAGTACAGCTTGCAGAAATCCCGGTGTATGGTCTTTTTGAATTGACTGCTTAGATGATTTCCTTTCTCACAGCAGGAAAGTTACAGTAACCATAGCTCCCAACCTTTCCTGATTTCGAGGGACTGTCCCTCTGTCCCTCTGTCCCTCTGTCCCTCTGTCCCTCTGTCCCTCTGTCCCTCTGTCCCTCTGTCCCTCTGTCCCTCTGTCCCCCTCATTTGTCCCTCTGTCCCTCTGTCCTCCTCATTTGTCCCTCTGTCCCTCTGTCCTCCTCATTTGTCCCTCTGTCCCTCTGTCCTCCTCATTTGTCCCTCTGTCCCTCTTTCCCTCTTTCCTCCTCATTTGTCCCTCTGTCCCTCTTTCCCTCTTTCCTCCTCATTTGTCCCTCTGTCCCTCTTTCCCTCTTTCCTCCTCATTTGTCCCTCTGTCCCTCTTTCCCTCTTTCCTCCTCATTTGTCCCTCTGTCCCTCTTTCCCTCTTTCCTCCTCATTTGTCCCTCTGTCCCTCTTTCCCTCTTTCCTCCTCATTTGTCCCTCTGTCCCTCTTTCCTCCTCATTTGTCCCTCTGTCCCTCTTTCCTCCTCATTTGTCCCTCTGTCCCTCTTTCCTCCTCATTTGTCCCTCTGTCCCTCTTTCCTCCTCATTTGTCCCTCTGTCCCTCTTTCCTCCTCATTTGTCCCTCTGTCCCTCTTTCCTCCTCATTTGTCCCTCTGTCCCTCTTTCCTCCTCATTTGTCCCTCTGTCCCTCTTTCCTCCTCATTTGTCCCTCTGTCCCTCTTTCCTCCTCATTTGTCCCTCATTTTGGTCTGATCCATATAGATGTATAGAAAATGAACTATATTTATCTTTCAAAAAGTGTTTCCCAGAGCTAAACCTTTCATCCAATTTCTAAATTGCTGCATTTGTAAATTTCAAAAGCCAATATAAAGGAATAATAGTGGTTAAAAAAAAGCGCTGATCATTTATTTTGCATAATTCTACTTTAAGGGGGCGTGGCAGGGGGTGTGTCCTATGCCTACATACTTTTTGATAATAGGTGTCCCTCATTCTCATCTCAAAAAGTTGGGAGGTATGCAGTAACTGTGATGTACTGTGTATGGGTTTCCAGCTGGTTGGTAATTGCTTTCATTGGTCTCACGGAGGGATAATTGTGAGTAAATAGGACGAGGCTCCTTATCACTTTTATAGCTGGCAAAGCAATCATTCTCAAAGTAAATATTGCCACAAAGACTGATCCAGGATGAGGCAGGTTTATCGGTGTCGGACACGGTTGAAGTACTCCCAACAGAGTCGGATTTATGATAAACTTCATGAAAGCAGGAAATGAATGTTTATATCGTAAATACAGACTGTCCTGTGTTCTTTTATTCTTTTGTTGGTGTCAAATAATGAAATCTAAAGGCATAGATGGCCAAAACGTTATCTAGAGTGAAATCCAACTGGAAATTTTCCTTTTGTTTTGTAGAAAAGGCATGAATAGAAGGGCAATTCACCACAACTCAGTGCACTTCAACATGCGTGTGTCTGTGTTTTGAGATAGGTTGTGTAAGACACTTCTATTATTTTGTATGGTCTGGCAATGTACCTGTAGGCACACAACAGACCCCCTAGTCCCCCCGTTGCACTCAGTGGTACCACCTGCCCCCAAAATCACTGTGGTGTCCTGTATTGACGTAGGGGGTTGGTGGAAGAACCACTGATCACTGACACTTTGACAAGTAGTGTTTTTTTTTTTTTTTTTTTTTTTTTTTTTAAGAAGCTTCAGTTGGTAGTTCAATTCAGTGAAGCGGCATTTATCTGTACAGATGGCAGGAGAGAGATAATTATAATTTTTTTTCCAACCCTTAAAAATGGAAAGCAGATTCTTGCCTTCCTCCTATTTACAGTGTCTACTGCGCTGCAATTGCATGGCTTAGTGTATAATCTTGGCATCTGTCAGGTGTTGGGATGAATTAGAGTGTATGTAAACCCAGCAATGAAATTCTGTAATTTGCTCCCTTTTGGTCTGTTAGATGTGAAATTGAAAGAGTTTTTTTTTTTTTGTTCAATACATGCAAAAAAAAAAAAAATAAATAAATATATATATATATATATATATATATATATATATATATATATATATATATATATATATATATATATATATATATATATATATATATATATGTATGTATGTATTTGATTCTTTCAGAAACCCTCTGAGCTTGTAACTTTCTGTGCATTCTTTCTTTGCTGTACTGTTGTCAATTGACAGACTTATCAGCTTTTTCTCTGAGCTACAGAGCACTTCCACCCATATTATGGAGATGAGGGGAGTTGGAGGTGTCCTAGGGTGACAACCCTGCTTCTTCATTGATACAGTACCATGAGTGGGTGATCATACCAGGACAGGAAGTGTTTGGCAAGATCACCTTTTATAAATAGAGGGAAAATAAAAATAAAACTAATGCAGTCACCACATATATAGACAGGTAATCTTCAATCTATATTACATTTCTGTTCCTGGGTATAGATGCACTTTAAAGTGTTTTGTTACCCCAGCATTTCAAATGTCTGATATGTGTCTGCTGTACCATGTACGTGTATAAAAAAAATTATCCTTCCAGTATGTGAAATCCCTGGTGTTCCTGCCAGTCCATCTGCTTCTCTAGCTATGCTGGGAACTCTGGCTGCTCTCCTTCAATGATCAGACTTGTCCTGACACCAACCATCCATATATATATATATATATATATATATATATATATATATATATATATATATATATATATATATATATATAATAAATATACATTTTTTTTTTTTATATATATATATATATATATATATATATATATATATATATATAATAAATATACATTTTTTTTTTTTATATATATATATATATATATATATATATATATATATATATATATATCTATACACAAATGTTTAACTTTCATTTCAATTTGAACCTGAATGGGTTGTTTTACAAGGTGATAGTTTACAATCACTAACTTTCATGTTCATTAATGGAAGTTATGTCATTCTGGCCTGGCCAATCAAGATGACCAAAGATCCTGAACCAAGAAAAAGTCGACGAAGATGTCGCTGCTGGCAAGTGAGTTCATTAATGTCACAGCTCTCAATTGGAATAGAGAGAGTGGCTTTAAAGTGATAGTAAACCGCTTAAAAAAAAAAAAAAAAAAAAAAAATTTTCAAGACAATAGCATAATGTGCTAGTATACATCGCATACCAGCACATAATGAAATACCATAGAATGAAGCTCTCGCAGGCTGCCCGGTCACCGCTGAGGAGGCTGACCTGTTCCATCTGGGTTTCTTCTGGGTTCGTGGGCTCCGTTGAGCGGCCGGAGCCTCGATGATGTCACTCACGCGCATGCGGCAGCTGCTGCATGCAGGGTGTATATCTCCTATACTGTGCAGGTTTAGGAGATATTAATTTTACCTACAGGTAAGCCTTATTATAGGACATGCGGAATGTCACTTGCCACATCACCTGCCACGTTGCCTGTCGCCAGATGTGGATCGTCACTTGCCACGTTGCCTGTCGCCAGATGTGGATCGTCACTTGCCACGTTGCCTGTCGCCAGATGTGGATCGTCACTTGCCACGTTGCCTGTCGCCAGATGTGGATCGTCACTTGCCACGTTGCCTGTCGCCAGATGTGGATCGTCACTTGCCACGTTGCCTGTCGCCAGATGTGGATCGTCACTTGCCACGTTGCCTGTCGCCAGATGTGGATCGTCACTTGCCACGTTGCCTGTCGCCAGATGTGGATCGTCACTTGCCACGTTGCCTGTCGCCAGATGTGGATCGTCACTTGCCACGTTGCCTGTCGCCAGATGTGGATCGTCACTTGCCACGTTGCCTGTCACCAGATGTGGATCGTCACTTGCCACGTTGCCTGTCACCAGATGTGGATCGTCACTTGCCACGTTGCCTGTCACCAGATGTGGATCGTCACTTGCCACGTTGCCTGTCACCAGATGTGGATCGTCACTTGCCACGTTGCCTGTCACCAGATGTGGATCGTCACTTGCCACGTTGCCTGTCACCAGATGTGGATCGTCACTTGCCACGTTGCCTGTCACCAGATGTGGATCGTCACTTGCCACGTTGCCTGTCACCAGATGTGGATCGTCACTTGCCACGTTGCCTGTCACCAGATGTGGATCGTCACTTGCCACGTTGCCTGTCACCAGATGTGGATCGTCACTTGCCACGTTGCCTGTCACCAGATGTGGATCGTCACTTGCCACGTTGCCTGTCACCAGATGTGGATCGTCACTTGCCACGTTGCCTGTCACCAGATGTGGATCGTCACTTGCCACGTTGCCTGTCACCAGATGTGGATCGTCACTTGCCACGTTGCCTGTCACCAGATGTGGATCGTCACTTGCCACGTTGCCTGTCACCAGATGTGGATCGTCACTTGCCACGTTGCCTGTCACCAGATGTGGATCGTCACTTGCCACGTTGCCTGTCACCAGATGTGGATCGTCACTTGCCACGTTGCCTGTCACCAGATGTGGATCGTCACTTGCCACGTTGCCTGTCACCAGATGTGGATCGTCACTTGCCACGTTGCCTGTCACCAGATGTGGATCGTCACTTGCCACGTTGCCTGTCACCAGATGTGGATCGTCACTTGCCACGTTGCCTGTCACCAGATGTGGATCGTCACTTGCCACGTTGCCTGTCACCAGATGTGGATCGTCACTTGCCACCAGATGTGGATCGTCACTTGCCACCAGATGTGGATCGTCACTTGCCACGTTGCCTGTCGCCAGATGTGGATCGTCACTTGCCACGTTGCCTGTCGCCAGATGTGGATCGTCACTTGCCACGTTGCCTGTCGCCAGATGTGGATCGTCACTTGCCACGTTGCCTGTCGCCAGATGTGGATCGTCACTTGCCACGTTGCCTGTCGCCAGATGTGGATCGTCACTTGCCACGTTGCCTGTCGCCAGATGTGGATCGTCACTTGCCACGTTGCCTGTCGCCAGATGTGGATCGTCACTTGCCACGTTGCCTGTCGCCAGATGTGGATCGTCACTTGCCACGTTGCCTGTCGCCAGATGTGGATCGTCACTTGCCACGTTGCCTGTCGCCAGATGTGGATCGTCACTTGCCACGTTGCCTGTCGCCAGATGTGGATCGTCACTTGCCACGTTGCCTGTCGCCAGATGTGGATCGTCACTTGCCACGTTGCCTGTCACCAGATGTGGATCGTCACTTGCCACCAGATGTGGATCGTCACTTGCCACGTTGCCTGTCACCAGATGTGGATCGTCACTTGCCACGTTGCCTGTCACCAGATGTGGATCGTCACTTGCCACGTTGCCTGTCACCAGATGTGGATCGTCACTTGCCACATCACCTGCCATGTTGCCTGTCACCAGATGCAGACTGTAACTTGCCATGTCACCTGCCACATTGCCTGCCACAAGCTGTAGATTGTCACTTGCCGCGTTGCCTGCCACAAGCTGTGGATTGTCACTTGCCGCGTTGCCTGCCACAAGCTGTGGATTGTCACTTGCCGCGTTGCCTGCCACAAGCTGTGGATTGTCACTTGCCGCGTTGCCTGTCACCAGATGCGGAATGTCACTTGCCATGTTCCCTGCCACCAGGTGTGGATTGTCACTTGCCACGTTGTCTGTCACCAGATACAGAATGTCACTTGCCACTCTGCCTGCCACCACTGCATTGGTGACAGCACTGGTCCATTTAGCACAGAGGCAGGCCTCTGTGCAGTGGTGGGTCCCGAATGAAGGCAAGAGAGCGGTTGGGTGGGCGGTGAGAGATGATGTAATCTCTCTGCTCCCCGCCACACCTTCGACTTTGAGGCTGACAGAACATCAGCTGTGAGGGCGGAAGAGCGGTGATGCGGGAGGCAGAGAGAGAGATGTCGTCTTTGCTTGCCCGCTCGCTTCTTCCATCCACCCTTATATGCCAGCTGTCTCATGCCGGTCTCCCGGCTCTTTCATGCCGCCCGCCCAGGTGTCTCATGCTGACCGCCCGCAGAAAGGTGGTTGGCGACCCCTGCTCTACAGTGATACATATAGCAAAGTGGACCTGTCCTGGCACTTTGTCTTTTATTACATGTACACATCATTGGTAGTGAAAGGGTTAAAGTGAGCCTGTGGCCCTTGTGGTATGATAGTGCAGACGCGACTGTTTCTACACGCAGTCAATCTTTAACATCTCCTAATAAATTCTCAACACTATACGGAGAGCATCATATTCTTTTGTCTTTGTCATAGCAGCAACTGGTGGACCGAAAACTAGGCACAAAGATCACTCTGCTGGAGCCCCGAAGTCATTGAGATTGTAAGTCAGCGATTTATCAGGCCAGCATCCACCCAGAATTAAAGTGTTACTAAACCCAGGACCCTGCATTCACTATATCTGGTATTCCACAGTACACAGAACATGGAGATGCAATTATTATAGTAAATATAAAATGCTAAATATCTTTTCTCATCAGCAGTATATAGCAGTCTTGTGACTTCTATCAGTGTCTGGTTAAAGCTTGTAGGAGGAGTTTTCATTCTACTCTGACTGTTCTATGAGTCTGCAGGATCCCTGACCCTCTGTCTTGACAGTGCTGATTGGCCCTGTGCTGATAACATGCACTCTTCCAACAAAGAAAAAAACTCTCTAGCAATACACACCAAGCTGAGCATGTGCAGAGTGACTCCTAGGACTCTGTACTGTCAGCAGATGGATTGGGGACAGTGGAAGAAGGGGAGAATCGGAGAAGACAGGATCAAACAGCCTTTTTACACAGTGTGGAAGATAACAAGCATGCTTTACTGCAAATACAGACTGTTACTGTTGTGGGTTTAGTAACACTTTAAGAGCTGTTTAGGATCAGTGGAGAAAGGGCAGATGCAATCGGGAGCCTGCAGGATTCTATTGATGAGGCTCATAAATTTTGCAGTCAGCTGTCCCCCTTCCTCTCCTTCCTCTCCTTCCTCTCCTTCCTCTCCTTCCTCTCCTTCCTCTCCTTCCTCTCCTTCCTCTCCTTCCTCTCCTTCCTCTCCTTCCTCTCCTTCCTCTCCTTCCTCTCCTTCGTTCCTGGGTCACTGTCAGTCACCCCTACATAATGCACAGATTTGTTTTACATGCCAAAATTGTACACACAGCTCCAGTGTAGTGGCTGCAGATTAACAGACCAGAAATCAACAGGCTGAATCAGCATTTAATTGCTGCGGGCCCAACACGTGGAGGCTGAATGCATAACTTAATTTTCCAAGACGAAGAGAAGAAAAGTCCAACCTTTGCACTTTGAGTTTAAGTTGATACCTGCTTTTTCCATATGTATCAGCAATCCATGTTTTCTTTGCTTATGATATATGTATGTATGTGTATGAGATTATATATCTATATCATACAGTAGGGAAAATAATTATTTTATCCCCTACAGATTTTGTAAGTTTGCTCAATGAAGGCTCTATAATTTTTATTATAGTGTTGTATATAAAAACAATTAATAAAAATGTTATAAATTGAATTGCAGCTCAGTGAGTAAAATAGTATTTGATCCCCCACCAACCAACAATAATTCTGGCTTCCACAGACCTGGCTACAGTATGCGGTAGACAGATTAGTCCTGTCAATTTAAGAAGGTGCTCCTAACGACAACTAGTTATGTGTATAAAATCTGTCCACAGAAACTTTCTTCCATTCAGCCCCAGTTCACATCAGCAGGATTTGACAGGTCAAAAGCATGTCAAATCGCAGCCTATTACCGACAATGAGAGCGTCCTGATCGGTGTGACATCGACTTTGCGGCACAGACCGATTTCCAAAAATAGTTTCTGCACTATTGGCGACTTCGGGGTCGACTTCAATAGACATCTGTGCATGAACCCACACAGATGTCTCTCAAGTCGCCCCCGAAATCGGACTGAAATGCGGCTTTGAAATTGTGCAAGTTCAGGTGAAGTCACACAATTTCAAAGCCGTGTTCAGTGTGAACAAGAGCTCAAACCTCAACATCATGGGAAAGACCAAAGAGCTGTCAAAGGACGTCGGGAACAAGATTGTAGACCTGCACAAGGCTGGAATGGGCAACAAGATCATCAGCAAGAAACCTGGTTAAAATGGAAGAAATACAAAATAATCATCAATTGGCCTTGGTCTGGAGCTCCATGCAAAATTTTGCCTCATGGGGTAAGGATGATCATAAAAAAAAAGTGAGGGATCAGCCCTGAACTACACAGGAGGAGCTTGTGAATGATTTCAAGGCAGTTGGAATCACAGTCACCAAACAAACCATTGGTTACACAATACGCCACCATGGATTGAAATCCTACAGCGACCGCAAGGTCCCCCTCCTCAAGAACGTACATATACAGGCCCGTCTGAAGTTTGCCAGTGAACATCTAAATGATTCAGGGAAGGATTGAGAGAAAGTGCTTTGATCAGATGAGGCCAAAATTAAGCTCTTTGGCATTAATTTGACTCGCCATGTTTGGAGGAAGAAAAATGCTGACTGTTGATCCTAAGAACACCATTCATACATTTAAGCTTGAAGGTGGAACATTATGCTTTGGGACTGTTTCTCTGCAAACGGTACAGGGCGACTTTGCTGTATTAGGGACCAATGAACAGGGCCATGTATTGTAAAATCTTGAATGAGAACCTTTTTCCCTCAGCCAGATCACTGAAGGTGGGTTGTGGATGGGTCTTCCAGTATGACAATGACTCAAAACATACCGCCTAGGCAACAAAGGAATGGCTCAAGAAGAAGCACATTAAGGTCATGTAGTGGCTTGGCCAGTCTCCAGATCTTAATCCTATAGAAAATTTATGGAGGGAGCTGAAACTTTGAGTTGCCAAGCGACAGCCAAGAAACCTTAAAGGATGTAAACCCTCACATATACCCAGTGAAGTGAACAGCCTCAGATGATACACAGTGATTGAAACAAATCTCCCTACATAAGTTTTACTTGTATATGTGCTGTCTTCAACTTTCTAGACTGTTTAGACTTCAGAAAGTACACATTGTGTTAGAATTTTCTCTTCCTGTTCCACCACTGGGTGTGGATTCTTGGCATACACTGTGTGACAGCTGATTGGAGGAAAGGCACATAAGGAAGAAATGTGCAGAGCTGTGCTGTGAATAGACCGGCTGTCTGCTAATCTATTTCTGTGCAACATTCCCAACAAATTTCAGGCTGGTTTTATCTCGGTTGTCGGAGAGCTTGTCAGAAGTTATCATGCTGATAACAGAAGAACAGAGCAGCAGAAAGACACGGGACTCCGGGCTTTGGAGAATGATAAGTAAAAACTACAGATAGATGTGCCCAGATCAAATTTCATGAATGGGGTTTACATCCGCTTTACGGATTTAGAGAAGATCTGTAAATAGTGGACCAAAATCGTCCTGAGATGTGTGCAATCCTGGTAACCAACTACAAGACCTGTTTTACCTGCAACTCAATTTATAACATTTGTATTGTGTTTTTTTGTGTTTTTGTTTTTTCTGGATTTTTGGTTGATATTCTGTCACTATCATTTGAAAATGAAAATACCTATGATAAAAATTATAGACCCCCTCCCCTTTTTTTTTTTTTTTTTTTTTTTTTTTTTTTTTTGTAACTGGGCAAAATTACAAAATCGGCAGGGGATAAAATGATTTCATATTAAAACAAAACAAAAAAAAAAGTGTGTATGTGTAATATAAGTATATTCACAAAAAGTGAGTACACTCCCCACACATTTGTAAAAAACTTTTCATGTGACAACACTGAAGCAATGACACTTTGCTACAATGTATAGTGAAGTGTACAGCTTGTATAATAGTGTAAATTTGCTGTCCCCTCAAAATAACTCAACACACAGCCATTAATGTCTAAACCGCTGGCAACAAAAATGAGTACACCCCTAAATGAAAATGTCCAAATTGGGCCCAATAAGCCATTTTCCCTCTCCAGTGTCGTGACCCCTTAGTGTTACAAGGTCTCAGGTGTGAATGGGGAGCGGGTGTGTTAAATTTGGTGTTATCGCTCTCACTCTCTCATACTGGTCACTGGAAGTTCAACATGGTCCCTCATGGCAAAAAAACTCTGAAGATCTGAAAAAAAGAATTGTTGCTCTACATAAAGATGGCATAGGCTATAAGAAGATTGCCAAGACCCTGAAACTGCAGCACGGTGGCCAAGACCATACAGCGGTTTAACAGGACAGGTTCTACTCAGAACAGGCCTCACCAAAGTCGACCAAAGAAGTTGAAGTTGAGTGCACGTGGTCAGCGTCATGTCCAGAGGTTGTCTTTGTGAAATAGAAGTATGAGTGCTGCAAGCATTGCTGCAGAGATTGAAGGGGTGAGGGGTCAGCCTGTCAGTGCTCAGACCATAGGCCCCACACTGCATCAAATTGGTCTGCATGGCTGTTGTCCCAGAAGAAGCCTCTTATAAAGATGATGCACAAGAAAGCCTGCAAACCGTTTGCTGAAGACAAGCAGACTAAGGAAATGGATTACTGGAACCATTTCCTGTGGTCTGATGAGACCAAGATAAACTTATTTGGTTCAGATGGTGTCAGGCGTATGTGGCGGCAACCAGGTGAAAAGTACAAAGATGAGTGTGTCTTGCCTACAGTCAAGCATGGTGGTGGGAGTGTCATGGTCTGGGGCTGCATGAGTGCTGGCGGCACTGGGGAGCTACAGTTCATTGAGGGAACCATGAATGCCAACATGTAGTGTGACATACTGATGCAGAGCAAGATCCCCTACCTTTGGAGACTGGGCCTCAGGGAAGTATTGCAACATAATGACCCCAAACACACCTCCTAAGATGACCACTGCCTTGCTAAAGAAGCTAAGGGTAAAGGTGATGGACTGGCCAAGCACGTCTCCAGACTTAAACCCTATTGAGCATCTGTGGGGCATCCTCAAACCAAAGGTGGAGGAGCGCAAGGTCTCTAACCTCCACCAGCTCCATGATGTCGTCATGGAGGAGTGGAAGAGGACTCCAGGGACAGCCTGTGAAGCTCTGGTGAACTCCATGCCCAAGAGGGGGTTAAGGCAGTGCTGGAAAATAATGGTGGCCACACAAAATAATTTTATACTTTTTGGCCCAATTTGGACATTTTCATTTAGGGGTGTACTCACTTTTGTTGCCAGCGGTTTAGACATTGACTGTGTTGAGAGATAGAGATATACGTGTGTGTGTGTGTGTATGTGTGTGTGTGTGTGTGTATATATATATATATATATATATTTATATAGCGCCGACAGTTTACGCAGCGCTTTACAACTATATATATATATATATATATATATATATATATATATATATATATAATGTAAATTGTGTGTGTATATGTGTGATTGATTTTTATATATATATATATATATATATATTACACACCCACACACTTATGTGCTCAATAGTTTACATGGCAGAATTTATAATTTCTTGGCCATTTTTCGGAGAATCTG
The DNA here is from genome assembly GCF_042186555.1 of Aquarana catesbeiana. Taxonomy (NCBI): domain Eukaryota; kingdom Metazoa; phylum Chordata; class Amphibia; order Anura; family Ranidae; genus Aquarana; species Aquarana catesbeiana. The sequence goes on from NC_133326.1 coordinate 570,412,134, forward strand.
CATGATAACACAAACTTTAATCTAAAATATTATTTGGAGGGAGACCTTTAGGTGATCGAGAAGGAAAATGTTGTACACCGAAAGATCAGTAAAATGGGGATCATTTCATAGTGTTTTGCAGTATGGCGCCTTTTCTGCCTTTTTGATTTGCTATGTCTTAACCAAAATAGGGCCTGGGGGTACACTGAAGAGAAAGTGGGAATAAAGTAAGCATTATCGTTCTCAGTGGAGGCAATAATAACCCTGGGCCACACCTCACCTGCACCTCTGAAGCTTTTGTTCAGTTTACCAGAAGCCCCGAACCCCATGTCCACAGCTCACCTGCACCACTAAACCCCTTGTCCACAGCTCATATGGACCCCTGGTCCACAGCTCACTTGCACTTCGGAACCCCTTGTCTGCAGCACCCCTGAATTAATTGTCCACAGCTCACCTGCATCCCAAGAACCCCTTGACCTCAGCTCATCTGAACCCCTAGTCTCCATATCTTACTTGCATTTTGAACCCCTTATCCAAAACTCATCAGCACCTTCCTCTACAGCTCACCTGAACACAGCTTGCCTGTACCCCCTGTCCACAGCTCTCCTGTGTCCCTTGTACACAGCTTGCTTGCACCCTCATTCCCAGCCCACCTGCAGTCTCTTGCATTGTTGCCCCATCTCCACCACCCTTAAGCTGGTCATACATTATGCAGTTTTCTTATTCAATTCCCTTTTAGAGTTACATTCAACTATGTAGTGCAAGGGCCTGCCTGACTGGATACAAATTTAAAAGTGTTTAGGTTTGACCTCCATATTATATGGTTTTGGTAAATCAAAAAGAAAATTGTACAAGAAATATTGTATAATGTGTGGCCAGCTTTAGCTGAATGGGGCAGCTATCCCTGTGTGTGTTCTATTCCTTTTTGTTGTTCGTTGCCACTGGCTGTACACCTTGAAATGCTGGCAGAGTAAGTATGGTAGAGGACGGATGAACAGTGTGCAGTGTTAAAACGTGCCAGGCAGTGGGCACTGTTGTGGTAGATGCTGTGACGCCGTGACATTGCTCAGAGCACCGCATCTGTGGGATAGACAGCCAAGATGTGGGACTATCCCTACAAATCTGGGACAGTTGGCATCTCTCTATATACAGTATACTGTATATCCTTCATGCAGACAGATGATCATAGCTGAGAATTTTAGTTAATAAAAGTTTAAAGGTACCAATAACCACTTGCCACCCGCCCACCATCAAATGACGGCTGGGCGGTGCGGCTCTCGTTCTGGGTGGACGTCATATGACGACCTCCCAGAACGACCGCTCTCGCGCACCCCTGCGGGTGCACAGCGTGGCAGCCGCACCGTGTTGCTAGGACATGGCGTGACCCTGATCTGTGTAAAGACCCGCGGCTTTTTAACCATGTGATCGGCTGTGTCCAATCACAGCCGGTCACATGTAAACACGGAGATGCCGATAATCTGCGCTTCTCACCTCACACTGACAGAGTGTGAGGAGAGGAGAACCGATCAGCAGCATCTCCTCACAGAGGGCATCTAGGGATGTATTCAGGGCACTGATCATCAGTGCCCTGATTTACAATTGAGTGCCAACAGTGCCACTGTCAGCAATCAGTGCCAATCAGTGCCCACAATTGGCACCAATCTGTGCCAGCAATCAGTGGCCATCAGTGATACCAGTCAGTGCTGCGCATCAATGCTCATCGCTGCTGCCCATCAATGCCACCGATCAATGCCTATCTGTGCCCAGCGCTGCCTATCAGTGCTTATCAGTGCCACCTCTCGATGCCCATAAGTGCAGCATATTCGTGCCTCCTAATTAGTGCCCATAAGTGCCACCCCATCAGTGCAGCCCATCAGTGCTGCCTCATCAGCTCCCATCAGTGAAGGAGAAAAATGACTTCTTTACAAAATGTACTGACAGAAACTTTCCTAAAAAAAACAAAACAAAACCCAGGAGTGATTAAATACCACCAAAAGAAAGCTGTATTTCTGTGAAGAAAATGGTAACAATTTCACATGGTTACAGTGTAGCATGACCGCGCAATTGTCATTCAAAGTGTGACAGCGCTGAAAGCTGAAAAATGGCTTGGGCAGGAAGGGGGTGTATTGAGATGGTTAAATAAAGGGAAATGAAAAATTTAGGCTAAACATAGCATTCGGGCTCCTTTTTTGCCTTGTCCTTGTAACATTTGTATAGGGGCTTGTGCCACTTGCTTGATTTGTGGCAGATTTTTGGAGATACTTTTTAAAGCTGTCGTCCATGTCTTTATGGACCTTGCTTTGTGCACTGGTCCAAATCATTTGGTGAAGGGGGGATTATGGTGTGGGGTTTCTTCAGGGAGTTTGTCTCATACCTCCTGACTTGTACTTGGTATTCCAGTGAGCTCCTTTGCCTGTGTCAGCCCTTTGTTCTATGATCTCTCTTCAAACTTCCTAGGTACTTGTGTAGTAATTGCTGTTGTGTAATAGTTTCCTTGCTACCCCGGTGAATGTAACTGTTATTTGTACAAAGGTCGTAGTGAGAAGTGTCAATATGTACTGACCTCCAACATATTGTGTTTCCATACATATCGGGCTGGTGATCTGCCGTATATCAACCTGATCTCTTAGTAATGGAGTCAGGTGGCCTTGGTGGCTCACTGGTGTCATATCTTTGGGGACTGGTGAGATATCTGTGCCCACAGTGCTCACAGTGCATGGGTCGCCACTGCTCTTAGGTAAGGATTTTAATGAAAAAAGGTAATGCTCTTACATCAGAATTAAAAATAAAACGCTTTTTGTTACATGCCGGGTGCCTGCGTATTGTGTCTCAGACCTCTCACAGATCGCACTCAGATATTATTATTATTATTATTATTTTTTTTTTTTTTTTTTTAAGCGCGCTTTGAACCATGTGAGTTGCTAAATGTGACCTTAATGCTACTGAATTTTGCTTCTAATCCCCTTGTGGAGGCTTCCATTTATGGTTACACAACCTGTCACGTTGCTATAATCTTTTTATATGGACTATAAACTGAAGGACTTATGAGTAAATGGTTGTGGAACTAATCATCTGAGTTTTCATTATTTCTAATGGGGAAACTCCCTTTGATATACAAGTGCTTTGGATTACAAGCGTGTTTCCATAACGAATTATGTGCGCAATCCAAGGTTTTACTGTACCAAGATTTAGCTCCCATAGACTTCAGTTGGGTTCGGTCTCCGTCAAGCTTTGCAGATTTCAGGCTGGGTTTAGTGAACCCAGGCCAATTTGCTTATCACTAATAATCACCTGGAAGCAATGGACTATCGCTGTTCGATTTCGGGTGTCCCCACCACCCCTTTTTGCTTTCTCTCTATCATATAAATTTGTGTGTGTATATATAAACCTATTTGTTGCAATCTTCTAGAAGCCCAGTGTTTTTTCCCTGCAGACCCCTATTACTGTGTCCTGTAGTGATGTAGGATTGGCAGGAGGGACCATTGATCGCAGCAGGGAGCACACAAGAGAAAATTTAAAGTGTAATTTTCTGGAGTCTTCAGCCGGCTTTTCATCTGCATAAGGACAGCATTTGGGAGACTTGGGCAGCCAGAGAGCCAAGTGTTTCTATCTTCTCTACAGAGAATTGGTTTAATTGCATTTGGATTTTAGTCACTTTAATTTCTCATTTTTCACTTTTGGTTTCTCATTTTGAGAAACAGGTGTGGCTGCTTCTATCCAGCCTTGGGGCACAGAATGTGTCTGTGCTTCTTCTGTATCTAGAGATTTTGGGTCAATATTTGTTATTAAACTTTGTGTATTAGGTGTCAGAATATCACACTGTACAATGTGGTAAGTATGCAATCATTACTGCTCAGGGGCAACAGGCAGTGCCATACCAAAACAACTGCAAAGAGGTACTTATTCCCAAGAGATTAGATTACATTTTTACAGAGCAATATAGGTTTTATTTTCCTTTTTTATGTTCTAAACTATTTGAGAAGTTTTATTGTATTTGTTATTTTTTTAGTTCTTTCTTTAAGATCTTGCACTAATGTTAAAGCAGAAATCCAGCAAAACATGAACTTATGAATCGCCTATTAAGATTTTTTAAAATGTCTTTTGTTGTAATACATTCCTCCTGGAGCTGTCCCCCACAGTACTTCTTCTTTTCCACTGCTAAATTGTGGGTTGAATGATGCTGGCTTCCCAAAATGTGACTATCTGAGCCCAGGTCATCCTGTACCCGCCCCCAGCTGTGACTGGACAGTAAAAGGAGAAGCAGCACAGTGATGAGCTCACTCTGTCACATCAGTACATGGTTGTGTTCGTTGGTTGGTTCTTTGTACTGCTTCTTCCTCTCACACTCTGAGCTCTGCTGCATAAGGTCTGCAAGAAGCTAACAGGTGAAATTCTTGTACTTGTACTGCTTATATTTAAAAATACATTTAATGGTGTATTAGGAAACGGAGAACTGCATTTGTTTTTGTCTTATGTTTCTGCCTAGATTTAGGCTTTAAAGAAGCCACACGAACTATGCTTAAAGCGGGGGTTCACCCACACCGCCAAAAAAAAAAAAAAAATATTAAAAGCCAGCAGCTGCAAATACTGCAGCTGCTGACTTTTAATACATGGCCACTTACCTGTCCCAGGGTCCAGCGATGTCGACAGGGGATGCCGAGAACCCGCTCGGTTCTCGGCAGCTGCCATCGCCATCCTAGGTGAGGGAATCAGGAAGTGAAGCATTGCGGCTTCACTTCCCGGTTCCCTACTACGCATGTGCGAGTCGCGCTGCGCGTCCCAAATGGTCCCCGCTCTCTCCTGGGAGCTGTGTGTTCCCAGGAGACAGCGCGGTGGGGACGGGAGGAGGCGTAGACTCCCATGGGAGTCTATGCCGGAAGTGGGTGCAAATACCTGCCTTAGACAGGTATCTGCACCCCCCTCCCCCCTGAAAGGTGCCAAATGTGACACCGGAGGGTTCCGAAAAGCGGAAGTTCCATTTTTGTGTGGAACTCCGCTTTACCACTTAAGGACCAGAAGGATTTACCCCCTTAATGACCAGGCCATTTTTTGCGATATGGCACTGCGTCGCTTTAACTGACCATTGCGCTGTCGTGCAACGCTGTACCCAAACAAATTGTATGTCCTTTTTTTTTCTCACAAATAGAACTTTCTTTTGGTGGTATTTGATCACCTCCTGCGGTTTTTATTTTTTGCACTATAAACAAAAAAAAGCGACAATTTTGAAAAAAAAAGAGCAGTATTTTTTTTTTACTATAATAAATATCCCCCAAAAAAATACCGAAACAAATTTTTTTCATCAGTTTAGGCTGATATATATTCTTCTACATATTTTTGGTTAAAAAAATTGCAATAGGCGTATTTTGATTGGTTTGCACAAAAGTTATAGCGTCTACAAAATAGGGAATAGATTTATGGCATTTTTATTTATTTATTTAATTTTATTTTTGTACTAGTAATGGCGGCGATCTGCAAAATTTTTTTGTTTGTTTTTTTTTTTTTTGGTTTTTTTTGTGTGTTTTTTGCAGGACTGCAACATTGCGGCGTACAGATCGGACACCTAATTTACATTTTTTTTTTTTTTTTGTACGCTTTTTTTTGGGATGTTACATTATTACAGTAATCTGTGCTAAAAATATGCACTGTTATTGTACTAATAACACTGGCAGGAAAGGGGTTAACATCAGGAGCGATCAAGGGGTTAACTGTGTTCACTTACTGTGTGTTCTAACTGTATGGGGGAAGGGCTCCCTTGGACAAAACACAGATCCGTCTTCCTGACAGAAGACAGGATCTGTGTGATCTCCCCTGTCAGAATGGAGCCTTGCCTTGTTTACACAGGCAGATCTCCATTCTGTCACTTTGGGGGGGGGGGGGGGGGGGGGGTCACCATCGTGGGTCCATTGAGTCCATCCGACCTGCTGATTGGCTGCCCTGCTGCGTGCGCACGTCCACAAAATAGCGTTCCCGAGCTGACGTACAATGATGGCAATTCGTGGGAATGAGCCGACCTGCCGTAGTACAATGACGGTGGCTGGTCGGCAAGTGGTTAAACATACACCTCCCCACCCCGCTACCTTTGCAGCCTAACTTGTGTTAAAAAAAAAAAGGGAGGGAGTGCCGACTCTCGCCTTGCCCGCCAGCCCCTGCTCACTAACAAAATAAGAAACCATTTAATAAAAAATAGATTACAGGGCCAGTAGTGGATGTGTCTGGGTTACTTTTGGGGAATAAGGATATCTTTTAGTGCTGCTTTTAAAGGCAGTGTTAATTTTGGCAGCAAATTTCGATTTTAGTTTTAGTCTTAGTCTTAGGACTAAAATGGCATTTTAGTTTTAGTCCCATTTTAGTCTTCTGCAATTGTTTTTAGTTTTAGTCTTATTTAGTCGACTAAAACTCATTTTAGTCATCTAAAATCGAATGGGTGTAATTAAATTGTAATGCATTAGTTAACATTTCTCTACAATTTCCAAACTCATTATATACTGCTGGAGTGAAAAATCTAATATGTTGTTTATTATGGTATTGAGGTATGAACATGCACTACGGACCAGTGGTAATTTTGAAGTCAAATTTAAATTTAGTTTTAGTCTTAGTCTTTTGACTAAAATGCCATTTTTAGTTTTAGTTCCATTTTAGTCTTTTGACTAAAATGCCATTTTAGTTTTAGTCGCATTTTAGTCATTTCAATAGTTTTAGTCATTTTTTAGTCGACTTAACTAGTATTCATTTAGTCGACCAAAATGTTTTAGTCGACAAAATTAACACTGTTTAAAGGAAACGTATGGCCAAAGCTTTTTTGACCATACTTCTCTTTTGGGTCACAGAAGTGCCCTTTCTGTACTCCAGTGACCCAGATTCCAGTCTAGGCTCTGCAAGGATCCTGACTTTGTCGGATTTACCCAGATGTCTGATTGGCAGATGACTCAGCCTCTTAGCATGCCACTGAGAGCCTAAGCCAGCCACTCCCACCCCCTGTCCAGCATGGCGCTCCAGTGAGAGGTGGAGAGGCAAAATAGAGAGGAGGCGACTGACAGTCACCGCTCTCTGCTCAATGAAGACCGAGAACTGAGCGGTCATGTGATTTCTCAGTCTTGTAGCCAGCAAGGGACAGATGCAGCAGCATTACATACCCTGGTGATTTTAGGCCTGATAAAATGCACACAAGTTGACACGAAGGGGTTTGAATGCCTAATAAAGGTAACCATCCTCACCTGTGATCTGTTTGCTTGTAATTAGTGTGTGTGTGCGTGTGTGTGTGTGTGTGTGTGTGTGTGTGTGTGTATAAAAGGTCAATGAGTTTCTGGACTCCTGACAGACCCTTGCATCTTTCATCCAGGCACTGACATTTCTGGATTCTGCGTCACGGGGAAAGCAAAAGAATTGTCAAAGAATCTGCAGGAAAAGGTAGTTGAACTGTATAAAACAGGAAAGGGATATAAAAAGATATCCAAGGAATTGAGAGAGCCAATCAGCAGTGTTCAAACTTTAATCAAGAAGTGGAAAATGAGGGATTCTGTTGAAACCAAACCATGGTCAGGTAGACCAACTAAAATTTCAGCCACAATTGCCAGGAAAATTATTCAGGATGCAAAGGAAAACCCACAAATAACTTCAAGTGAAATACGGGACTCTCTGAAAACGTGGTGTGGCTGTTTCAAGATGCACTTGAAGAAAGATGGACTACATGGTTGAGTCGCCAGAAGAAAGCCATTACTATGCAAATGCCACAAAGTATCCCGCTTACAATACGCCAAACAGCACAGACAAGCCTCAAACCTTATGGCACAAAGTCATTTGGAGTGATGAGACCAAAATTTTAGCTTTCTTTTTCATACATCATGGGACACAGAGTCAGGCTAATATTCATTACCTGCTGGTTATACTCTATCTCCAGGTGAATGGACACTGGTAGAACGAAAAGGTCTTTAGAGAGGAAGTGATCCCCTATATAATCCCTCCCATACAGGAAGCACTTCAGTTTTTTTACCAGTGTCTGCAAGGTGGATGGCACAGTTTGTTTGAGCTCCAGGTCTCTAGTCCCACAAATGGTTCTTAAATGAATCAAGGGATTGACTGATCGGATCCATTTGACACAGGCCTTATATGCTTAGATAAATAGTACCCGAGCCTCGCAAAGAAGACTCAAGATCCTGCAATGCTTTGCCTGTAATGCGGCCTCTGGGCACTGGACCCTGCAAAGTGGAATCCTGGACACCACAGCGCTAAGGCATTCCTGCAGGGTGCTGCACAGGTCCAAGGGAGTGGACCCTAAACATGAAAAGGGTACCCAGTCCTTGAAGGTCCTCAAGTGACAGGAACCCGCTGTGATGGGTGAAGTTTGGGCTCTTAGTTTCTAAGCTGCCCTGAGCCTGAACGGGTAAGTGAAACCCCTTTACTTATTATTGTGGGGTGTCCCAGTGATTGTAACAATCAGTCAAGCTAGCTAGATGCTGGACACCTGTGTGCGGTGACCATACAGGGGAGTTTTGGGCTAGCTGTGGGTGTTTGCAAGGTGTCCCTTTTTTTTTTTTGCTTGTGTCTGGCTGTCTTTTACCTGTATGGTGGCGTGCAACGGTGCGCCATTTAGCCTTGGTTCACCATGGGTGCCGCTGTGCTCAGCAGTTGTATGTTTTGGCAGCCATGGCGCACGTGCTTTCGCAGAAGCGCAGCTGGACCTAGCAGTTTGTTTATTTGGCGGCCATGGCGCACGTGCATTTGCAAAAGCGCCACTGGACGTAGAAGCTTGGCAGCCATGGCGCACATGGCTTTGCCGCACATGCGCAGTAGCCTTTATCTGGGCGCACAAAGATTTGCTTCATACGCGAATATAGCCGCGCCCGTTCGCTGGGACTACGCATGTACATGCGCACACATGCACAGAACATTCCAGCACACAGTCAGCTTATTTAAGCAGTATATGCCAAGCATGCAGTGCTTCCAGAAGGCAACTGTGGGACACAGAGCAGACTCTGAACAGGCACTACATTTCTCCTTACCCCGCTCACGTGAGTCACCAAATGTTGCTTGGCAGGCTAAGGTGCTTGGCAGGATTGTTGCATAGGGGCTCTTTTTGTGGCTGGTAAATGTCTTCAAAAAAGAGAAGCAGGACTAACACTACAGGGAAGAGCACACCTATGTCGTCAGTAGTTCCTGATGAACCTAGTAGTATACCTAGTGTTGTATCCCCTGAAGGACCAAAGGCTTCCCGGGCATTCTGAGCCGCTGCACCCATCTGGTATTGTGCCTATAATCAACGCTGCTGCTTCACCCTATTATCACCAAGGATGAACTGTCCTCGGCCCTAGCCGAGTTAGAGCACAGGATTGCTGGCAGGATTGCCTCCATCCCGCATGGTGGCAAGAAGTGTGACAGATCTTCCTCCCTGGAGCCTCCTAGTTTGGAGCAGGAATGGATTGAGAATGGGTAAGAGCTAAAAGCTCAGGATTCTGTGGAGGGCCAGGCAGGTGAGTCTGCTTCCGAGCAATCTGGACAAAAAGATATCCAGTTGATGTCTGCCTCTCAGTTGCAGGGGCTTTTCATCCTGACTCTGACCGAAGTGTTTCGTTCTGCCTTTTAAGTTGCCTCCTGCAGAGGTGACTGAGCCCCCCTGGTCCTATTGGGATCCCTGAAGCCTCTTTAGGCCGCACTGGCTTTCCCCCTACACCCCCTGCTGAAACAGGCGGTGTATGCTGATTGGGAACATCCTGAGAGGATTTTGTTCCTCTTAAGAGGTTTTCCCTTTTTATCCCGAATGGATGAAAAGTTCGTTAAAGGGAGCATGCCAGCCGTAGATGCAACAGTCTCTTCCTTTAAACAAGAACTTAACTTGTCCAGGTAGGTAACTCACAGGGCTTGAAAGATCCTGTTGACGAGAAATTGGAGTCATTATTAAAGGCTTCCTTTTCTTTTGGCCAGTTCAGCTATTCAGCCAGCTGTTGCAGCAATTGGTATCTCCCAGTCCGTAAAGGATCAGGTCAAATGGCCTGATAAGCCTAACCAGGAGGATGATCTGCCTGAAAATAAGACCGATATTCCTTGAGTGCTGTGTTTTGCTGTTGACGCCTTTAAAAGGATTCAATACTGCAGGTTTCTCATTTTGGCTCTCTTGTCTGTACATATGCACAGACTTTTGTGGTTTAAGAACTGGTTAGCCGAGCTTCCTTGAGAAGTTATTGGCAGGTTTCCCTTTTTTCATGGGGAATGTTTATTTGATGATCAGTTGGACGAGTATATACAAAAGATTTCCGGAGGCAAGAGTTCTCTACCTCCTGTGAAGAAAAGCACCAGACATCCCTCGTTTAAAAACTTCAGGGACTGCTTCCTCAAATGTCTTGGCGCCAAGGTAGTTTACGCCAACAAGCTGCAAGGCCAGGGCAAGAAAAAGCCCTGGGTCCAAAATTCTTCTAAACCCAGCACCAAGCCCTCCTTTTGAGGGGAACGCCCCCACTCCATCGGGTGGTTGGGGAAGGCTGCTGCACTTTGCGAACATTTTGGAGAAGATCATTCAGGGCGAGTGGGTCACCTCAATAATATCCTGCGGTTACAAGCTGGAGTTGCAGGGGTTTCCCCCTCAGAGGTTTTTAAGTTGCAGTGTTCCCTCGGGTCCTCCAAAAAGAGACCTATTGCTTCAGGCACCACATCATTTAGTGCATCAAGGAGTGATTGTACAGGTTCCTGTATCCGAAAGAGCGAACCTGTGTTACGTTTTAAACACCAAGCTGGGTCACAAGGCCCATTTTTGGACCTAAGATCCCTGAACCAGTATCTACTAATCCAGTCCTTTCGGGTGGAGTCTGTCCGCTCAGTTGTAGCCTCGCTCCAGATGGAAGACTTTTTAGCCTCCATCCATATAAAAGATGTGTATTTACACGTACCTATCTTTCAGCCTCCTCAGAGGTTCCTGCGATTTGCAGTAGAGGAACTTAATTTTCTGTTTGTGGCTCTACCCTTCAGGCTTGCTACAGCTCCCCGGGTGTTCACAAAGGTCCTAGCACCAGTACTGGGCCTTCTAGCCTTGAAACCAGCTCAAGGTCTTAAGTATTTAGGTCTGATCCTAGATACGGTCCAAGCAAGAGTATTCTTGCCACCCGCAAGGATCTGTGCCCTGAAGAATCAGGTGCGTCAGATAAGGGCCACCAGACAACCCTCCATTCAGCTCTGTATGAGTCTTCTAGGGAGGATGGTATCCTCCTCTTGAGGCAGTGCCCTATGCCCAGTTCCATTCCAGGCCTCTACAACAAGACATCTTGTTGGCTTGGAACAGGAGAGGACAAGCCCTGGATTATCCAATGTTCTTATCTCCTCGATTCCAGGATCAGAACCTGCGAAAGGGAAGACCCTTCCTCCCGGTAACTTGGAGAGTACTGACTACAGATGCCAGTCTCTCAGGCTGGGGAGCGACCCTAGAGGGGCTCACAGCTCAAGGGAAATGGTCAGGGACAGAACAGATCCTGCCCATCAATGTCCTGGAATTATGGGCAGTATGACTGGCCCTACAGTCATGGACAGTGGAGCTTTAGGACTACTCTATCAGGGTTCAGTCCAACAATGCCACTGCAGTGGCCTATTTAAACCAGCAAGGCGGTACCAGGAGTCATTCAGCTCTGAAGGAGGTGAACCACATACTAGCTTGGGCAGAGAGACATGTGCCAATTTTATATCGGCAGTCCAAATCCCGGGAGTAGAGAACTGGAGGGCAGATTATCTCAGCCGCCAGCAGATCTGCCTGGGGGAATGGTCCCTACACCCAGGGGTGTTTCAGGAAATTTGCCAATGTTTGGGATGACCAGAGGTGGACCTACTGGCATCCAGGTTCAACAACAAACTACAGGAGTTTGTGTCCTGAACAAGAGATGCTCTGGTAGTTCCATGGAGTCACTACTTCCTGGTTTATGCTTTCCCTTCGATCCCTCTCCTTCCACATTTGTTGCGCAGGATTCGGGCAGAGAGGGGGTTCCAGTCATTCTGGTGGCAGAAGGCCCTGGTTCCCAGAGATTGTGAGACTGACAATAGACGGGCCATGGACGATTCCACGTCGCCCCGATCTACTGTCTCAAAGTCCTATATTCCACCCCAATTTACAGTCTCTAAATTTGATGGCATGGCTATTGAAGCCAGGGTGCTTAAGGAACGTGGCATCTCGGGATCAGTAGTGTCTACCCTAGTGAATGCTAGAAAAGCTGTCACTAGGAAGATCTATTAATATAATTATATTGCTTGGTGTGAAGCCAAAAAATGACATCCTCAGAAATACGTGATTGGGAGAATTCTCTTTTCTACAGTCAGCTGTGGAAATCGAATTGGCTTTGAGTACAATCAGAGGTCAAATTTCGGCCCTATCAGTATTCTTCCAAGGGCCATTAGGTCACCTATGTGTCCTTGGGACTTGAACTTGGTGCTGTCTGTGTTACAGAAACAACCATATGAACCTATCAAGGAAATTCCATTAGACTTTCTGCCACGCAAGCTAGCCTTCCTGATGGCTATCACCTCGGCTAGAAGGGTGTCAGAGTTGGCGGCCCTTTTTTGCAGGGAACCGTACTTGATCCTTCACCATGACAGGGTCGGGTTACGACCTGTTCCATCCTTTTTGCCAAAAGTAGTGTCGGCCTTTCATTTAAATCGGGACATTATTTTGCCGTCTTTTTTTCTCTCAGCCTCGTTCGGCGGAAGAGAGACGACTGCACTCCTTGGACATTGTCTGGGCAGTCAAGGTTTATTTGTCTAGGTCTGCGAAAAAATCCGAGGATCAGACTTCTTTTTTTGTTTTACCAAAAGGACCCAAGAAAGGGCAGGCAGCTTCCAAAGCTTCCATTGCCAATTGGGTTCATCAATTGGTCATTCAGGCCCAGTTGCGTAGCGTGGGAGGTGCCGTGGCCCGGGCGCGACATTTAGGGGGGAGAAATTTCGTGCCAGTAGTGTCACTACTGGCTGCCTCCTAATTTTAATTTCCTGTGTCCCCTGCGCCCTGGCCGACACATGTTCAGTGTCCGACTCCGGCACCCTGTGATTGGGTGTATGGGGGTCATGTGCGGCGTGGGGCTAGCCTGTCCTCTATTGCGGTTGCTTCTGAAGTCCCGCCTCCGCACATGACCCCCATAAGCACAATCACAAACACTGAACATGGCGGCCGGAGTATGGGGGAGACAAGCATTTGAAAGTGTGAGCCCCTGGGGCCGCTCCCTCCTTCTCCTCCCTCCCTCCTTCTCCTCCCTCCTTCTCCTCCCTCCTTCTCCTCCCTCCTTCTCCTCCCTCCTTCTCCTCCCTCCTTCTCCTCCCTCCTTCTCCTCCCTCCTTCTCCTCCCTCCTTCTCCTCCCTCCTTCTCCTCCCTCCTTCTCCTCCCTGTCCCTGTCCGGAGTCCAGACCGATGCAGGGCAAGAAGGTGAGGAATGGACTGGGGGGGGGGGGTTGAGAGAGGCTCTGTATAGGAAGTCTGTAGGCAGGACAGTATAGTGTACAGTGTAGTATTGTGGTGTGGTCAGTGTAGGACAGTGTAGTGTAGTGGACAGTATAGTACAGTGGTCAGTGTAGTGTGTAATGGTCAGTAAAGGAATCAGGTTGGTCAGTGTTTAAATCAAGTAGGTTAGTGTAGTGGTCAGTATAGGAATCGGGTAGGTCAGTACTATTATATTTGAAGGGATTCGGGGGGGGGGTGCTAAAAGTCCGCAGGTTAGGGCGCGCAAATTACTTGCCTTGCCCCGGGTGTTGGCAATCGGGTTGCCACCTTTTCTTCAAGTCAAACCCGAACACTTTAGCGGCGCACTGCAATTTTTTTTTTTATAGTATAAACTATAGATATATTTTGCTATTTAAATAACATTTCTAATCATATGAAGTTAATAACAAGAGTCCCCCTTTACATCAGAGTCCACAGAGTTCCCCTTTTACATATGAACTCGCAGAGTTCCCTTTCATTGTAAGGGGGTACTCTGCAGACTCTGATGTAAGGGAGAACTCTGGGGGCTCTAACATAAGGGATGCTCTGGAAACCTGGATTTAAGGGGGAACACTCAGAACTCTGATGTAAGAAGAAGACTCTGATGTAAGGGGAAACACTGTGGCCTCTGGTGTGAAGGGGAACTCTGATGTAAGAGGTGCTCTGAGAACCCTGATTTGCCTTAGTGTACTCACTCAGAGGCAGGCGAGAGAAGGGGGTAGACTTCAGTCACAGACATGGATGGATGGTGAGCTCACTCAGCCTTTGGCAGTCAACACCTCTCATCCAGATGTATCTGAGGTTGATGGACTTCAAATTTCTGGCCCCAACTTTCCTTTTCGGAGGCACAGCGCTGGGGATTGGGGTGTGTTTTTGGGGTGGGGGGGGGGGGGTTGTTAGTGCTGGCTTTGGGCAGTGTGAAAGAGTGTAACAGACACTCAGCTTAGACAACTGCAGCCAGAAACCCTGCTGGGAAGCCATAGTCCAGTCTAAATAATGTGTCCGGGTCTCAGACAGTCTGAAACCTGGACACATGATTCCAAACCCAAACTGTCCGGGTGAATCCTGGACAGGTAGCAACCCTAGTTGGTAACCCACGCTACGCCACTGTTCAGGCCTACGGTCTGAAATGTAAAGCTCCTCCCTTTTAGGGTGATGGCTCATTCGTTCATTCAGTCCGGTGTACCCCATCACGTACGAATCCGTCGGACTTTGGTATGATCGTGTGTAGGCAAGTCCGGTCATTAGAAAGTCTGTCGGACTTTTGTAGCTGAAAAGTCCGACCGTGTGTACGTGGCATTAAGGTCCTCATCCACAATTACCACAAAAGACTTCAAGCTGTCATTGATGTTAAAGGGGACAATACACAGTATTAGGAACTAGGTTATGTAAACTTTTGATCTGGGTCACTTGGGTAGTTTCTGTTGTGAGTTACCATGTTTACACGAGTTTACAAGTTTTCAAATGCCTCTGAACATCCATCCTGAACACATTTTTTTGCTTTCCATAAAATGCTTCTAAACTGAACTGCCTAGAAATGACTATAAATGACCCTGTGTACATGTACTGATAAGATAACAGGAGAGTTCAGGGGCAGCTGAAAAAATGCCCAACTGCTCCTAAACATCCGTTTACCAGCAGCATTGTACATGAAGTCTAAAAGGTGAACTTCTCCTTTTACAGCAATGTTACATATCAAGTCCAACCTATGTGTGATTATATGTCAGTATTACATTGTATATCCCTGTATGTTGTGGTCGTTCAGGTGCTTATCTAATAGTTTTTTTAAACTATTGATGCTCCCTGCTGAGACCACCGCCTGTGGAAGGGAATTCCACATCCTTGCTGTGCTCTTATGCCCCGTACACACGGTCGGATTTTCCAATGGAAAATGTGTGATAGGACCTTGTTGTCGGAAATTCCGACCGTGTGTAGGCTCCATCACACATTTTCCATCGGATTTTCCGACACACAAAGTTTGAGAGCAGGATATAAAATTTTCCGACAACAAAATCCGTTGTTGGAAATTCCGATCGTGTGTACACAAATCCGATGGACAAAGTGCCACGCATGCTCAGAATAAATAAAGAGATGAAAGCTATTGGCCACTGCCCCGTTTATAGTCCCGACGTACGTGTTTTACGTCACCGCGTTCAGAACGATCGGATTTTCCGACAACTTTGTGTGACCGTGTGTATGCAAGACAAGTTTGAGCCAACATCCGTCGGAAAAAATCCTAGGATTTTGTTGTCGGAATGTCCGAACAAAGTCCGACCGTGTGTACGGGGCATAACAGTAAAGAACCCTCTACGTAGTTTAAGGTTAAACCTCTTTTCTTCTAATTGTAATGAGTGGCCACGAGTCTTGTTAAACTCCCTTTCGCGAAAAAGTTTTATCCCTATTAGGGGGTCACCAGTACGTTATTTATAAATTGAAATTATATCCCCTCTCAAGTGTCTCTTCTCCAGAGAGAATAAGTTCAGTGCTCGCAACTATTCCTCATAACTTGTTATACCTTTCACAATTTACTATAATTGGTAGGAATGTTGGTGAGATCAGAATTCCACACCCTCTTTCCCTCTTGTGTCATTGTAGAAATGAATTCTGCATTGTCTTCTGATTCCAGCAGAGGGCTCATGGTACAAAACTTCCTGCATCTATAGGAGGGTTAATGTACTGAAATATAGAAGTTGGGGTGCTTGGCTGAGAAACCTGTCAGAGGAGTGTGGTGAGAGAATCTGGCAGGCAGTCCAACCCAGCTATGATGATCCAGACTGTAGGTTCATTTACATGGTTGCTTCTCTCCAGACTATGCACTGTACTGTGACCTAAATAACCATTAATAACTAGTTACTAACTATAGGGCAACAACCTACTTTCCATGTAAAGTTGTACTACGTGTTGATTCTTGTCAGAATTTCACCAGCTGTTGAAAGAGCGAAGAGAACTGCCTGATTTTCAGAGTTGTATAAACAGGTTTAGAAAATAAGGATTTTGTTTAAAAAACAAAACAAAAAAAAAAAAGTCTCCAAATGAGACAGTTAGAAGTTATAGTCTGCTGCAATCAGGAGGAAGCGTTTTCTCAGTCTCCTCTTCCCCAGTGATCATACTACAACTTGGTGACCCTGGATAGTGTCTGAACAAACATGGCACTATCATTTTGGTGAGAAAAGCAGATGAAGGTAATCTCAGGAGGTACAGTGATCTCTGTGAGAGGTAATACCTTAAAGTGGAGGGCCACCCTGAAAAAAAAAATCACCAAAAATCCTAAAAAAAATTAAAAAAAAGATTTGAAAAAAAAAGTTTAAACTTACCTAACTCCCTTGTTGCTAGGCAGTCTTCCTAATCTGCCTCTTCCGCGGTGTGTTCTGCTCCTCAATGAGCAGCCCTGTTGTCTTCTGGGAACTGTGTGTGTTCTCAGAACACCACGGGGCCATTCACAGAACGGAGCTCCGCGCCGCTCGCACGTGCGCAGTAGGAAACTGGCAGTGAAGCCGCAAGGCTCCACTGCCTGTTTCCCTTACTTAGGATGGCGGTACCAGGACCCGAGAGCCGAGGGACGGGTCAGCCTCGGGCAGCCGACATCGCGGGCACCCAGGACAGGTAAGTACTTATTTAAAATCAGCAGCTACTGTGTTAGTAGCTGCTGACTTTTAATTTTTTTTTTTTTTTTTTTTTAGGACGGAATCCCGCTTTCAGTAAAAACTGCTGGCAGTCAGGTGATGAATACACCCCATAGGGTAAAAAAAAAAATGTGGACACCTCACCAATACACCTGTATGAGCTTGTTGGACTTCATGTTCCAAAATTTTGAGCATTAATATGTAGTACCTCCTTCTGATCTGGGTTTCTCAAAGACTTTCTATAAGATTCTTGGAGAGTGTCTGTAGGAATTTGTGCCCATTTACGAGTTCAGGTACTGATGTATGAAAAGATCTAGCCCACAGTCGGTGTTCCAACTTCCAAAGATGTTCAGTGAGGTTGAAGTCAAGGCTCTGTACAGGACACTTGAGTTTCTCCACACCAAACTCCTCAAACCATGTCTTTATGGAGCTGGCTTTATATACAGGGACACAGTTGTGGTGGAACAGAAAAGGGCCTTCCCGAAACTGGAACAAGAATGTTGGAAGAGCACAATTGTCTAAAATGTCTTTGCACACAGTAGTATTAACAAACACCTGAACTGAACTCAATAATTTGGAGTCCACAATTTTTTGGCCATATTGTGTAAGTCGGGCATTACGAAATGGCGGATTGTGGTATGTGGTCTTGACTAAGTGGCAGTCATCTCTGGACTGGCGCGACTGTTCCATTTAGCAGCCTGGGTGGGGTTCCTCTCCCTCCCTGCTGCTGCTGTCATCCTCACAGCAGGGCAGAGAGTGGGTGGTCTGGATGGAGGGTGAGAGCTGTCAAACCTTGCAAGTTAACAAGCAGGTAATTGATTGCTCTGACACAGGGTGGTCCTAGCAACCAATTACCTGCTTGTTCATATTAAATGTTGGGTAGCCGCTGTCCTCCACCTAGACCAGCTGCACCTCATCCTTGCTGTATAAGGCTGGGTACACACGGGCCGACTATCAGACCAACAGAAATCGTCTGACATTCGGTCAGTGTGCACAGCTGTCTTCCCAACAGGGGGGAGGGTAGATCGCTACACTAACATTGCTTGTGATGGGAAGAGGTTGTTGTAAATGGGTCTGAGAACACTGATATGAAGGGACGTTTGTGATGTAAATGGATGGGGGGGATACTGTAATGTGAAAAGGAGACTAAGGACACTTATATGAAGGGAGGACTAAGATGATCTGAGTTATAGGACAAACATGAGATTCAGACCTCCTTCAGGACCCCTTGGGCCTCCCATGAATTTTTATTTTAATACTCCAGTATTGAATATAAAAACATATTAGAGGTACTTGTATAGCACCATCCATGTAAACAGAGCTTTACATGTATATTATACATTCACATCTGTCCCTGCCCTCAAGAAGCTTACAATCTATGGTTCCTAGCTCACATTCATACATACACTTACTAGGGCCAACTTAGACAGGAGTCAATTAACCTATCAGTGTCTTAATCGGCTTTACAATCCATTTTAAGATGCAACGTCAGAAGACAAATGTTTGCTCTGTCATGCTGCACATCATATACAGTGGATATAAAAAGTCTACACACCCCTGTTAAAATGTCAGGTTTCTGTGATGTAAAAAAAAATGAGACAAAGATAAATCATTTCAGAACTTTTTCCACCTTTAACCACTTCAGCCCCGGACCATTTGGCTGGCCAAAGACCAGAGCACTTTTTGCGATTTGGCACTGCATTCCTTTAACTGACAATTGCATGGCCGTGCGACGTGGTTCCCAAACAAAATTGACGTCCTTTTTTCCTCACAAATAGAGCTTTCTTTTGGTGATATTTGATCACCTCCATTTTTTTTTTTGCGTTTATAAACAAAAAAAAGCGACAATTTTGAAAAAAGAGCAATATTTTTTACTTTTCGCTATAATAAATATCCCCAAAACATATATAAAAAAACATTTTTTTTCCTCAGTTTAGGCCGATACGTATTCCTCTACATATTTTTGGTAAAAAAAAATCGCAATAAGCGTTTGCTTTGTGCAAAAGTTATAGCGTCTACAAAATAGGGGATAGTTTTATGGCATTTTTTATTAATAATTTTTTTTTTTACTAGTAATGGCGGCGATCAGCTTTTTTTTTTTTTTTTTTTTTTTATCATGACTGCGACATTATGGACTTTTTGCGCTATTTTGGGACCTTTTACATTTATACAGCGATCAGTGCGATTAAAAATGCATTGATTACTGTGTAAATGTGATTGGCAGTGAAGGGGTTAACCAGGAAGGTTAAGCGTGTCCTAGGGATGTGTTCTAACTGTACGGGGGGTGGGCTACATGTGTCAAGACACTGATCACTGCTCCCGATCACAGGGAGCGGTGATCAGTGTCCTGTCACTAGGAAGAATGGGGAAATGCTTGTTTACATCAGCATTTCCCCGTTCTTCCTCTCCGTGAGACGATCGCAGATATCGATGTCCGCGGGACCCGCGATCACACTCACGGAGCTCGTGGTGGGCGCGCGCGCGCCCACAATGCCGCGTCTTGAAGGGCAACGTACAGGTATGTATATATGCCTGTACGTGCCATTCTGCCGACGTATATCGGCGTGAGCTGGTCGGCAAGTGGTTAATGTGACCTATAAACTGTACAACTCAATTGAAAAACAAACTGAAATCTTTTAGAGGGGGAAGTAAAAATATAAAAAACTAAAATAATGTGGTTGTATAAGTGTGCACACCCTCTTATAACCGGAGATGGAGCTGTGTTCAGAATTTAAGCAATCACATTTAAGCTCATTTTACATAGGTGTACACACCTGCCATCATATAAAGTGCCTCTGATTAACCCAAAATAAAGTTCAGCTGTTCTAGTAGGTCTTTCTTGACATTTTCTTAGTCGCATTCTACAGCAAAAGCCATAGTCCGCTTTTGAGGTTTAAAAGGTATCAGTCAGGAGAAGGGTACAAAAGAATTTCCAAGACATTATATATACCATGGAACACAGTGAAGGCAGTCATCATCATGTTGAGAAAATATAGAACAATAGTGACATTGCCAAGAACTGGACGTCCCACCAAAATTGGTGAAAAGACCAGAAGAAAACTGGTTAGGGAGGCTGCCAAGAGGCCTACAGCAACATTAAAGGAGCTGCAGGAATATCTGGCGAGTACTGGCTGTGTGGTACATGTGACAACAATCTCCCTTCTGCTTCATATGTCTGGGCTATGGGGTAGATTGGCAAGACGGAAGAATTTCTTACAAAGAATAACATCCAACCCCCTCTAAATTTTGCAAAAACACATCTGAAGTCTCCCAAAAGCATGTGGGAAAATGTGTTATGGTCTGATGAAACCAAGGTTGAACTTTTTCTCCATAAATCCAAAAGATATGTTTGGCGTAAAAACAGCACTGCACATCACCAAAAGAACACCATACCCACAGTGAAGCATGGTGGTGGCAGCATCATGATTTAGGCTGTTTTTCTTCAGTTGGAACAGGGGCCTTTAGCAAGGTAGAGGGAATTATAAACAGTTCCAAATACCAGTCAATATTGGCACAAAACCTTCAAGCTTCTGCTAGAAAGCTGAACATGAAGAGGAACTCCATCTTTCAGCATGACAGTGACCCAAAGCATAATAGTAAACTGAGGAAAAAAACATTTTTTTTTTTTTACCTCAGTTTAGGCCGATACGTATTTTTCTGCATATTTTTGGTAAAAAAAATCGCAATAAGCGTTTGGTTTGCTCAAAGGTTATAGCATCTACAAAATAGGGGATAGTTTTAAGGAACTTTTATTAATAGTTTTTATTTTTTTTACTAGTAATGGCGGTGATTTTTATTGTGACTCCGACATTATGACGGACAGATCGGACACTTTTGGCGCTATTTTGGGACCATTCACATTTATACAGTGATCAGTGCGATTAAAAATGCATTGATTACTGTGTAAATGTGACTGGCAGTGAAGGGGTTAACCAGGAGGGGGCACTGAAGGGGTTAAGTGTGTCCAAAGTATTAGTTTAAGGGTGTGCACACTTATGCAACCATATTATTATTTTTTTTTTTTATTTCCCTCCACCTAAAAGATTTCAGTTTGTTGTTCAGCTGGGTTGTACAGTTTATAGGTCACATTAAAGGTTTTTACATCCACAGAAACCTGACATTTTAACAGGGTTGTGTAGACTTTTTATATCCACTGTCTATTTATTTGTATGCCATTTTAGCATGACAGCGCAAAGCTTTTGTCTTCTGATGTTTCATCTTAAAGTGATTGCAAAGCTTCAAATATTTTTTGTTAAAAAATAAAACGTCATACATACCTTATCTGTGCAGTGGTTTTGCCCATATATTCCTCTTCTTGGGTCCTTGCCGCCGCCTATGGGCTTTCTCCCAAGCTGCGCTGCCTGCATCCAGAGACACCCACAGTGCGGCTCCACCATCGCTCTCTGCTAACAGGATTTGATTGACAGCAACAAGAGCCAATGGATACCTTTGCTGCCTCTGTGAAGAGAGAGAGCGCTCAGCAAGGAAATATCTTATCCATTCATTGTATGTCAGATACATTCTCCATGGCTTGTAAGGGAAATCTCCAGTACAAAGCTTAAAGTGCATTCTGTTCATTATTTTAGCACTTTTTATGAAGCTGGACAAGTGCCCAGAATTTTTTACATTGTGCAAAACCAGTTTACCCAGATTACCTGAGTTTAATTGGTTAGACGTGCTCCATTTAATCTGTTCTTCCAGCCGATTACTTCATGGTGTTTCATTGTATTGCACTTGTCCTCGTTTGGCTGCTAAATTAAAATGGTAAAACGTTAAAAGGATGGTAAAAAACTATGGTCTGTGTAATACACTCGGGACCTCTCACCCATTGTAAACCAGCATGAGTGGAAAAAAAAAAATACAGATAAGGAAAAATTATTTAAATATACTGACCACACCCTTGCTCCCACCTGCACCGCTTGGGCGAAGGTGACATCACAATCCCTCCAATGAGATCCTGGGGAAAGGAGACACTCTTTCACTGCACCAGGGTGTCATCTTGTGAGATTACAAATAATCGGCGTTCCCTAGGATCTCATCAATAGGGTGATGATATCACCCCCTGCAGTACGGAAGCTGGGGAGAAGTAAGTATATTTAATACAGTGGGGCAAAACAGTATTTAGTCAGCCACCAATTGTGCAAGTTCTCCCACTTAAAAAGATGAGAGAGGCCTGTAAGGCTCGATTCACACAGGGGCAACACAACTTCAGCGCGACTTTGCAAGGCGACTTCAACGCTGCTTCAGCGCGACTTTAAGCAATTTACAACGCGACTTCAAGTCGCCTCCAGGACAGGCGACTTTGGCTGTGGCCAATCACAGAATAATCAGCTCTCTGGGACGGAGGGGTTTGCCTGGGCAAACTAATTTCTTTTCCTGTAAAGTAGCTTCAATATAGATGGAGATCCGACTTGGAGGCGACTTCCATTGAATTCTATGGGTACAGGTCGCCTAGAAATCGGATTGAAGTAGTACAGGAACCTTTTCTGAAGTCGGAGCGACTTCAGTAGTGTACATTAAGACGCTCTCATTGACTATAATGCATTTCCCAAAGTCAAGCGACTTGGGGCGACTTGAGGGCTGAAAAGTCGGATCCCAAGTCGTTATAGTGTGAACCTAATTGTCATCATAGGTATACCTCAACTATGAGAGACAAAATGTGGAAACAAATCCAGACAATCATTGTCTGATTTTTGAAAGAATTTATTTGCAAATTATGGTGGAAAATAAGTATTTGGTCAATATCAAAAGTTCACCTCAATGTGTGAACTTTTTGTTATATATCCTTTGTTGGCAATGACAGAGGTCAAACGTTTTCTGTATGTCTTCACAAGGTTGTCACACACTGTTGCTGGTATGTTGGCCCATTCCTCCATGCAGATCTCCTCTAGAGCAGTGATGTTTTGGGGCTCTCGCTGGGCAACAAGGACTTTCAACTCCCTCCAAAGGTTTTCTATGGGGTTGAGATCTGGAGACTGGCTAGGCTACTCCAGGACCTTGAAATGCTTCTTACGAAGCCACTCCTTCATTGCCCGGGCGATGTGTTTAGGAGCATTGTCATGCTGAAAGACCCAGCCACGTTTCATCTGCAATGCCCTTGCTGATGGGAGGATGTTTGCACTCAGAATCTCACAATACATGGCCCCATTCATTCTTTCACGTACACGGATCAGTCGTCCTGTTCCCTTTGCAGAGAAACAGCCCCAAAGCATGATGTTGCCACCCCCATGCTTCACAGTAGGTATGGTGTTCTTTGGTTGCAACTCAGAATTCTCTCTCCTCCAAACACGACGAGTTGTGTTTCTACCAAACAGTTCTACTTTTGGTTTCATCTGACCATATGACATTCTCCCAATCCTCTTCTGGATAATCCAAATGCTCTCTAGCAAACCTCAGATGGGCCCGGACATTTACTGGCTTAAGCAGGGGGACACGTCTGGCACTGCAGGATCTGAGTCCCTGTTGGCGTAGTGTGTTACTGATGGTAGCCTTTGTTACGTTGGTCCCAGCTCTCTGCAGGTCATTCACTAGGTCCCCCCGTGTGGTTCTGGGATTTTTGCTCACCGTTCTTGTGATCATTTTGACCCCGCAGGGTGAGATCTTGCGTGGAGCCCCAGATCGAGGGAGATTATCAGTGGTCTTGTATGTCTTCCATTTTCTAATTATTGCTCCCACAGTTGATTTCTTCACACCAAGCTGCTTGCCTATTGCAGATTCAGTCTTCCCAGCCTGGTGCAGGTCTACAATTTTGTTTCTGGTGTCCTTCGACAGCTCTTTGGTCTTCACCATAGTGGAGTTTGGAGTGTGCGGAATACAAAGGCGATGCGGATGTTGTCCCCGCATTAGGGTGAATCTGTCCAGGTATGAACTGGCTGTTGGTCTCCAGGAACAAAGAGCCCCAGGTGCTGGCTAATGCTAGTAAAGGCTGTGGGCAAATGGGAAAATCCGGACAGCCGCACTCCAGGAAATTATAATCCAAACTTCTTTATTTTAAAATCAGGAACATGTCGTCATACAGTACATCAAAGGCAGAGTGTACAGACAGGCAGCTTACGCGTGTCGCACTATATCAAGTGCTTACTCATAGCTGGCTTTAATAAAAAGTGAGATTTCATATATACTATCCAATGTTCGTCATGTGACCAGGTAATCAATCCAAAATACATGGCAGCTGGGATTTAGTTGTGTAGTGTGTGAGTGTTGATCAGTGATTGTTGAATGCCATGATTTTAAACTTAAAGGGTCATGGTGAACATGAAGTATATATGTATAAGCGACGGGGAAAAAATTGGAAAATTAAGAGGGTACTTAGTTGCATTCAATGTGAATTTGAAGTGCGTGGAAATAAATGTATAAGGAAATATGTGTATGTGATCGAAATAAAGTGAGTGAATAAAGGTGGGGTGAAAAATTAGGTTTAAATAATATACAAAGGGAGTAAATATCCCAATTTGTAGTGGGTACTCCTATAAAAATGCATAATTGTATACTCCGGTGTCTGTGAAAATCAATATATGATTGATATTAGCAATCAACGTGATAAGGTTGATTACTTCACCTTATCACGTTGATTGCTAATATCAATCATATATTGATTTTCACAGACACCGGAGTATACAATTATGCATTTTTATAGGAGTACCCACTACAAATTGGGATATTTACTCCCTTTGTATATTATTTAAACCTAATTTTTCACCCCACCTTTATTCACTCACTTTATTTCGATCACATACACATATTTCCTTATACATTTATTTCCACGCACTTCAAATTCACATTGAATGCAACTAAGTACCCTCTTATTTTTCCAATTTTTTTCCCCGTCGCTTATACATATATACTTCATGTTCACCATGACCCTTTAAAATCATGGCATTCAACAATCACTGATCAACACTCACACACTACACAACTAAATCCCAGCTGCCATGTATTTTGGATTGATTACCTGGTCACATGACGAACATTGGATAGTATATATGAAATCTCACTTTTTATTAAAACCAGCTATGAGTAAGCACTTGATATAGTGCGACACGCGTAAGCTGCCTGTCTGTACACTCTGCCTTTGATGTACTGTATGACGACATGTTCCTGATTTTAAAATAAAGAAGTTTGGATTATAATTTCCTGGAGTGTGGCTGTCCGGATTTTCCCATTTGCACACGGAGTTTGGAGTGTGACTGAGGTTGTGGACGGGTGTCTTTTATACTGATAACAAGTTCAAACAGGTGCCATTAATACAGGTAATGAGTGGAGGACAGAGGAGCCTCTTGATACAGGTCTGTGAGAGCCAGAAATCTTTCTTGTTTGTAGGTGACCAAATACTTATTTTCCACCATAATTTAAATAAATAAATTCTTTCAAAAATCAGACAATGTGATTGTCTGGATTTGTTTCCACATTTTGTCTCTCATAGTTGAGGTATACCTATGATGACTGTTACAGGCCTTTCGCATCTTTTTAAGTGGGAGAACTTGCACAATTAGTGGCTGACTAAATACTTTTTTGCCCCACTGCAATTTTATTCCCTCATGTGTGTTTTTTTTTTTTTTTCCACATCTATGCTGCTATTTTTTTAAATATATTAGGAGAGAGGCTCTATTATATTAAATGGATTGTAAATGATCACCCTGTAAACCTACCCTTTCCGTTTAAAAAGGAAATGAAATTCAAAAAGCTTTTTGTATAGAGCTAAAAAAAATATACATAAATACTTTATTATATAAATGATCACATTTCCTCTATTCTCAGCTGCTAAAGAGTTGGGGAAGAAGAAGCAGCAGCACACTGAGCTTGCCATTGAATGGCTGTGCAGCGGGGGCATGTCGTGACAAGTCTAATAATTTGGAGGAGAGCAGGCTAAATTCCCAGCACAGCTAGAGAACTGACCACAGTGTGCTCTCCTGCTTAGTGTGGTCAGTTTTTTCTTTATAGGAAAGCAAGGGGACTAGCAAGCACACCAGGGATTTCACGTAAAGGAAGCAAAACAAATAGAACAGGATACTTTCTGATACAAGTACATGGTACAGCAGGCACATATCAGGAATAAGTATTGAAGTAACAAACACTTTAAGGCTAAACTTAAAGCAGATATTAGACACAAATGTTGTATTATTTTTTTTATATGTAAGCAGTGTATGTATCGGGATGTGACCTGGTATTAGCCTCTTGAAGTCCCTACACAGCAGGGCTGGAGTGTGAGAGGAAGAAGCAACACAAGGAACCAATCAGTTAATTCAGGGTTCTCTAAACTTTGTAAATAAAGGGCCAGTTTACAGTCCTTCAGACTTTAAGCCGGACTGTGGCCAGCTGGAATAGAAACATTTTCTGGCATTTAGTGGGAGTAAACCGGAATATCACCCCATTGTTGGTGTCAGTGGGAGAAATGGCGTCCCATTTTTGAGGTCCGTGGTAGGAATTATGCCCCATTTTTGGTGTCGGAGGGCATCAAAAATGGGTCTCATATCAGTGGGTTGAATAGTGCCTCAAGGGCTGGATAAAGGCAATCAGAAAGCTGCAGTTTGACCACCACTTGGTTAATTTTGTTGACAAGGCATCCTGATATAAGGAGAGAGCAGAGTGACAGTTGAGCTCCTTATTGTACAGCTTCTCCTTTCACTGTCCAGTCACAGGCTGGGGTGTAAGAAGTGGCTTGCATGATGCTGGCCATCTGTCCGATGACATCTAAGGGCAGCAAAAGTACTGCAGGGAAAGCTCTGGATTGCAGCTGTTTTTTGTTATTTTTATCTCCAAATGAACGCTTCATTTTCATCTTATTTTTGGCTGGAATTCTCCTTTTAGGACAACTTTGTTTTACTGCAAGGTCTGCTTTAAGAAATAAAAAAAAAAAATGTTGAAGGCAAAGATATTGTAAAAACATTGTAGTAATTAATGATTCTTGGCTTGGCATCAATTTTAATAGTGGATGAAATTGTTTTAGAATATCTGCAAAATCAATTTACAGGGTTATTTTTCAGCTTGATAGACAGGTGATAACAATTAGTGAAAAAAATAGGCCCAGAACAGTTCTGTAAATAACTGAAGCATTTTGTTTTGGACACGACTCTTTGCAGCCACTTCCTGTGTACATGCGCTTTTTCCAGCGATGGCTGCATGTCCTTTCTCAGGGCTGGAGTCCTAAATGTGAGAACAGTGGACCTTACCGTCACATTTTATATATTGGTGGTTTGGGTGGCAGCATTCTTTCTTTCTGCTTCTTGAAGAGCTGTTATTTTAGGCAATTAGCTATTATTATATATCTAATTAGTAGGTTGGTTGGATTAGTCATATGTGTTTGTTTGTAGCAATATATCTATTTTACAGTGTTAACCCCCCAGGTGCCTGTAAATTGGGTCTTGGCATAAAGAGCCTGGCAGGTGCCTAGCAGTTTTAAATGTAGGGCTTTCAGCAACACCAGCAAGCTTTAGGTTTCATGCACACTGGATGTTTTTTGTGTGTTTTTTTTTTTTTTTTTTTTTTCAGCAGCTGTTTTTGGCTGTAGATGTTTTTTTTTCTACAGTCATTTAAACTCTCCATCATGTCCTATGTGTCCATGCACACATAGGCTGTTATCAGCAGTTTTGGGCAGTGGCGTTTTTGAGCAGTAAAAAAAAAAAAAAAACTATTGGAGGGAGATGGGCAGAGCCTAGCGGAGCAGACATGCATTGTGAGAGCTCCGCACCGCTGAGAAGAGAAGGACAAAGCGGAGCCTGCAGGCTTAAAAGGTATCCATTTGAACCTTTTTGCCCCAGGGAACAAACTGTGAAAGTTTGGGCAGGAAATATGGTACTGGGAGGAAACCGTGGCAGAAATAAAAATCACCTCACAAAGAGCTCACAGGCACTCACTACAACTAAAGCAGCTCCAGTCACCTCACAAGATACAGCATCAGGGTGCTCTCACAGACAGAAAATGTCACAGCAAGACTCTCCATTTGAGTCGGATACAGAACAAATCCTCTCACAAACTTCTCCACAAGCCTCCTCAGCATCCCCAGTAATATTATTACAATTTGAAAAGATGCTTCATAAGGCTTTAAAACAAACCTCAGACCAAATAACAAAAAGCCTAACCAAAGAAATAAGAGAGCTGGGAAACCGCACCGCAGCCTTAGAAATAAAAATGAATGAAATTGAAATTACAACCCAAGTAAATATAACAGAATTGGAACAATTAAAAGAAGAGAATTGAATACTTCAAACTAAGCTCGAAGATTACGAAAATAGAGCCAGACGTTCAAACTTGCGCATAAGGGGAATACCTGAAACTGTGACAGACCTGCAATCTACTATTACTGCTCTATTACAAGAACTAAAGCCAGATATCCCTATTGAACGTTTAGAACTGGACAGAGTACACAGAGCCCTCACAGCCAAAAAGAAAGATGGACCCCCACGTGATATAATCACAAAATTTCATTATTACAGAACGAAAGAGCAAATACTAATTGCTGCAAGAGAAAAAAAGGAACTTAAGTTTCAAGGACACAATTATCAAATTTTTGCTGACCTATCCCAACTTACTATTACTAAAAGACGATCCATGAAACCCCAACTAATGGAACTGCAACCCCACAACATTATGTATCAATGGGGCTTCCCCTTTTCAGTCAGATTTAACTACCAAGGTACAATTTACAGAAGCAGATCAGCAGATGAACTACAACAAACCCTTTTAAAATTAAATCTGACAGAACCCACAAGCAGCAACTCTCCCACACGCAGAAGAATGGCATCATCTTCACCTTCAGGCAGCACCCAGAAAATTTCAGAACAAAATGGGAATCATCATTCTCACAAAAGAGGCCGTTATGCCACATCATCCATGGACCAAGAAGATTCAATGGACTGACATCCTAATTCCTGATATCTCTTCATTTATTATACTAAGAGATGGTTCTCTATAAAAAACCTGTATTTATAACTGAATGTAACTGCATTCTGATAGTCACACACTATGTGGGATCATGTTACATTCCAGTTATATTTCTTATTATTTCTGATTCATATAGCCTTAGAATATATAAGTGAAATAAGGAAATTCTTGTTCAGTTATATATTATCAGGTAATAACAATAGATTTATTACTTTTTAGGACAAATATGTTCAATAATCCAGAAGTAATGGA
Organism: Aquarana catesbeiana; assembly: GCF_042186555.1. Classification (NCBI taxonomy): domain Eukaryota; kingdom Metazoa; phylum Chordata; class Amphibia; order Anura; family Ranidae; genus Aquarana; species Aquarana catesbeiana. The sequence continues at coordinate 570,441,307 of NC_133326.1, forward strand.
AGCTTTTTCTTTCTTTTCTTAAAACAAATATATTATTACCTAACTAGTTCCTAGAATTATGTTTTTGTTCTAATCTGAAGCAATACAACCTCAATTTTATGAGTTAACATATCTAAACAGTTACATATGAATAAAATATGTAATTGTTTACTCTAAAAGGGTTAAAATACCAAAGTTATTAACAGAACCTTTCTAACTGAATTATTTAGCCTAGGGCAAGACTAACCATATACACCCTGGAATAAATAATTTCAACAAAAACTATATTCTGCACTCCAATTAATGAAACATCATTTTGATGTCTTTTGACATAGCACTTCTCTCCTGTAAGCGGAAGATCCGTGTACCCCCATTAGCCCTCCTCATTCTCCCAACCATATTATGTGGGAGTGTGACGAAGGCACTTATTCCCCTGAGAGAGATATCTATTCTCTTTCACGGGTAAATTGTGATTACTTGCAAAAAATAATTTATAGAATGTATCATCTAATCTCATATGTTTTTTGTTTACTCTTTACTCCAGAATTCACTGGTTTCTTTTCTATCTATTCATCTCTTCAGTCCACACAGGTTGATCTGCGCAGTCAGCTCTGCATAACAAAAAGTAAGTCAAAACTATTTGATCTATTGCCATGGCACCACTGAATATACTTTCCCTGAATGTTCAGGGAATAAATGTCCCTCAAAAAAGGACCAAAGCCTTCCGTACTTTCCATAACAAGAAGGCTCACATAGTTTGCCTCCAAGAAACACACTTCACCAAAGATTCTACTCCAAAATATATTTCTCCTTTTTATCAACAAATTTACACGGCTTCTGCCTGTACCAAGCAAAGGGGAACTCTAATTGCATTTCACCGATCCACACCATTCACCTTATCAGAAATTAAAGACCCAGAAGGTAGATACCTGATACTCATGGGTTATATAATGGATACAGCAATCACGGTGATTTCCTACTACGCTCCTAACAAACAACCTACACCATTCCTCTCACATATATTACAAGTGATTAATACACACAAAATAGGAACAGTGATAATGTGTGGGGATTCGAACCAGGTCCTCCTCCTTCTTATTTCTAGATAAATCACCTTTTACACCATCCAAAATAACCTCTAGATTACCTTTTTCTCAACTTCTTTCCAAATACAATCTGGTAGATTCGTGGAGAGAAAGTAACCCAATGAAAAAGAAATTCACTTATTTCTCACACCCTCATCAAACCTTCACCAGAAAAGATCATATTTTTCGAACAATAGGAATGATACCAGAAATTATTGCATCAGATATAATTCCGATTCCGTGGTCTGACCATAATGCAGTATACACTACTATAGCCTCAGCCATACCAAAAGCGCATGACCCAACGTGGTACTTACCGGACATAATGCTCAAACACCCACTACATCAGATGGCCATTGAACAAGCTTTAAAGGAATACATATCAATTAATAATACAACAGACATCTCCCCAATAACACTGTGGGAAGCTCATAAGCCTGTCTTGCGTGGTACAATACAAAGACAAATGGCACTATTTAAACGGGAACGCAAAAATCTAGCAAAAAAACTAGAACTCAATTTTAATGCAGCCTACATATCATTTCAAGATAATCCATCTCAGAGTACAAAATCTCATCTGGAAAAATCTAGATTGGAATACGATCTATTTCTCACTGAGTCAGTTGATAAATCCCTCAAACGCTCCAAACACAATTTCTACATGAATACAAACAAACCAGGTACATATTTGGCTCGGGCATTAAATTCAACTAACAAATCTTTCAAACCTATACGTTTGAAATTATCAAAAAATGTTTACACTTGTAATCCAGTTAAAATAGTCCATAAATTTCACTCACATCTCGCAACTTTATACAAGACAAACAATGAATTTAATCCTACAGAGGCTGAATCCTTCTCAAAAATAACCTTACCTGAGTTATCTCAGAATCAAAAAAGCAGTTTGGATGAGCCTATAACTATAGATGAAGTTGCTAACGCCATAAAAGACCTAAAACTTAACAAAAGACCAGGCCCAGACGGCTACTCGGCTTTATACTATAAAACATTCTCAGAAATACTCTCTCCCATTCTCCCTGAAACTTTTAACAAACTTCTAGATGGACATTCTTTTCGGCAAGAAACACTAATGGCAATTGTTTGTATGATCCCAAAACCCCTTTCTGATGATACTTCCTGTGTGAATTATCGGCCTCTCTCTCTGTTAAACCTCGATATTAAATTATTAGCAAAAATAATAGCAAAACGCCTCAATAGCATTATAGGAAAATTAATACATAGAGATCAAGTAGGCTTCATGCCAAATAGACAGGCAGGCGATAATATACGCAGGGCAGTGTTATTGGCACATATTGCTAAAAAACGGAAAATCCCTTTATGTTTTCTATCTCTCGATATTAAGAGGGCATTTGACACAGTATCCTGGCAATATATGCAATATTCATTACAAAAATGGGGTTTTGGACCCCACTTTTTAACATGGATCAAAGCATTATATAATAAACCCAAAGCCTATATAAAATATGCTGGATACAAATCTGAAGCCTTTAATATCGAAAGAGGTACCCGACAGGGTTGCCCATTATCTCCCTTATTATTTGCCCTTATACTCGAACCCATGGCCCACTACATCAGAACAAACCAAACTAACTGGCATTGAAGTAGGAGGTATTACACACAAATTATGTATATTTGCAGACGATATATTACTTTTTCTATCATCACCACAGGTCTCTGGTCCTAACTTAATACCAGCTCTTGATGGATTTGCAGCCCTATCCGGCCTTATGATTAATCCTAAGAAATGCCTAGTGCTTAATATTTCACTCACAAACATGGAATTGATCCCGGCTAGGGCTGCACTCCCATTCACATGGGCAGAAAAATCAATCCCATATCTTGGAATTCATTTAACAGCATCTCATTCTGACTTATTCTCAACCAATTATCCTCCTGTATTAAGACAGATCACAAATCTAATAAAACAATGGTCGCAATTTCCTTTATCCTGGATAGGGAAGATTAATGCAATCAAAATGACTATTCTACCCAAATTGCTTTATCTATTCAGAGTCCTCCCTATTCCAATTCCTTCCTATTTTTTGAGAATAGTACAAAAAAGAGCAACTTCGTTTATATGGGGCTCTTCTAAACCACGTATACCTATACACACACTACATCTTCCCAAAAATAAAGGAGGCCTGGGATACCCTAATTTTACTAACTACTACAGAGCAGCACATTTGGCCAGCCTGTCCAAATACCATGCAAAACAGGAAATCCCATTATGGTTATTTATAGAGGCTTCAGAAAATGACCCTCTATTAATATCAAATTTATTATGGCTTGATCCTAAAGACCGCTTTAAAATTCATAATCCCATAACTAAACACTTCTTATCTCTCTGGGATAAACTAAAAACCAAATATCAGTTACAATCTCCACACAATCCTCTCCTTTCTTTTATCAGAAATCCGGCCTTTTATCCGGCATGGATCTACCCAAATTCTTTTAAAGCTTGGACAACATCAGGCATTCAGACACTAAATGACTTCATAGCATCTAAATCATTCCTTTTCATTCCCATCGCTTAGAGAAAAATATGATCTACCAAACTCTGAGATATTTAGATATCTCCAAATCAAAAATTTCTATACACCATTATCCCAATTATCCATTTTTGAATCAATCTGCACAAAAGATCCATTTGCTAAAGGTACAATTTCATCACTTTATAATCAATTATATGGAGTAGCAAATCTTAATAGACCCTCTTACGTTCAGAGGTGGGAGGAGGACCTGGGATGAACTTTAGAAGACACGGACTGGTCTAACATATGGCTCACATCTAAGTCATCTTCACCCAACATCTTAGCACTGGAGACAAATTATAAAGTCCTAACTCGCTGGTACCTTGTACCCGCTAGAGTGGCAAAATATTCACCTAAAACCTCAGCTCTTTGTTTTCGAGGATGCCCAGAAATAGGCACATATTTACACATATGGTGGACGTGCCCAGTAATCCAAACCTTCTGGAAGGAAGTCTTCGTGATTGCTTCTAAAATATTTAAAAAAATAATACAACCAGATCCATATTTAACTTTACTTAATCTAAAACCGGAATGGTTAACACTCTCTCAATTCAAACTTATGATCCAACTAATAACGGCTGCAAAACAAACAGTGGCCAAGGCATGGAAATCTCCTACATTGGTACTAGCAGAAACAATTCACAGAATGAATAATACAATGTCCCATGCTAAGATGGTAGCCATCGATCAAAATCAAATTCCAAAATTTGAAAAACTTTGGCATCCTTGGATAAAACAACAGTTCCTGTCAAACTTCAATGACTCTCTCCTGTTGCCATGGTAACAGATTAAATGACTTACAGAGACACCCATTCTAAGGCTTCAAAGAGAACTAAAAAGAATAATAAACTGACGAGCGGGACAACCTTGTGGACCATACCTCTACCTTTCAACCCTTTTTCTTCTTTCTCTTTCCTTTTCTCCACCTTACGATTAAAGCTCATTATCAGAATTTATTTGACCCATATACACTCTACTTGTAAACAATATGTATAGTAGGTATAAATCATTTAAATACCTACAAAAGTAACTAAGGAAATGATATATATCTTTAATTTAATTTAGGTTTACGTGAACCCAATGTTTAATATTTGAAATTTCATGATATTTACCTATATAAACCCTACTGTAAAACAATGAGCTTACTTTATAGATCCTTGTAAACTTACTTTATGTATCTTTATAACATTGTATACTCAATAAACTTCTTTTGACAAGGAAAAAAAAAACTATTGGGTTCTGAGAGACGTTTTTCAGCCGTAAAAACGCTCTAATGCTGATAAACGTTGATAAACGCTCAAAAAACGCAGCTCACCAACGGTTTTTAACATTTTTTGATCCATTGAAGAAAAAATTTCTTAAAAAAAAAAAAAAAAAACGCTAACGTGGGATAAAGCTAAAAACTATTGCAAAAACGTTGAAAAACTCACTGCAAGCCTACTGACGTTTTTACACCGTTATTTTAACGTCCAGTGTGCATGAGGCCTAAAAAGTACTCCATACCTTCAACCTTGACCAGCCCCCAAGGCCAGTGTTTCTCAACTCCAGTCCTCAAGGCGCCCCAACAGGTCAGATGAAACGGCTGTGGTAATTACTAAGTAAGTGAAACTGATCGAATCACCTGTGCAAAATAATGGAAATCCTGAAAACATGACCTGTTGGGGCGCCTTGAGGACTGGAGTTGAGAAACACTGCCCTAGGCTGACCTTTACACCTACCACTCCAAAATCCTAAGGCTCCATGCGCACTGGACGTTAAAGTAAGGTTATAAAAACGCCAGTGGCTTTGCAATGAGTCTTTTAATGTTTTTGCAATAGCGTTTATTAGCGTTTTTTAGCATTAATTTTTTTTTTTTTTTTTAATTTTTAAAAAATTTTTTTCAATGGATCAAAAACGTTAAACACTGGTGAGCCACATTTTTGTGCGTTTCTCGACGTTTTTCAGCGTTTATGAGCGTTTGCTGTTTTTTGAGGTCAGAAAAACCTCTCCTGAACGCGATTTTATAGCGTTCAGAAAACAGCCCATAAACTCCACTGCTGATCAAAAATGTCCATGTGTGCATGGACACATAGGATAACATAGAGGGGAGTTTATGGGCTGTTAAAAAAAACAAAAAACGCCCAAACTCCAAAAATAGGCTGTTTGAGCTCCAGTGATCATGGAGCCTTATTCTTGCCTAACCCTACAAATCCCATGAGGCATTGCAGGGCTGACAGGTAATGCTTCCAAAAGGCAGAGGCATGATGGGACTTGTAGTTTAGCAACAGCTGGAGGGCCACAGTTTGACACCCCAGCGCCTAAAGCATATCTCTACAGTAAACCAAACTTTAACTATTACCCTTAGTTGGAACTGAACACTTAAAGCTGAATTCTAGTTGAATATAAGTCTCCATACATTGTGGCTGTATGCACGTTATTAATGCACATTTAATAGTACATCATTCATTTTTTTTTTTTTTTTTTTCTTTTAAGAGCGCAATGTAAGTACCTTTACTTGACCTGGTATTAGCCACTTGCAGCACACTGTACAGCAGAGCTCAGACAGGGAGAGCAGCATAAGGAGCCAGTTAGCCGTGCTGCATTGCTCATGTGTTAACTGGGTATATGTGAGGGTTTACAACCACTTTAAGTGACTGGCTTTAGGTGATACACAGAGATAAAACAAATCCTCCTATATAAGGTGTACTTGTTTATCTACAGCTGTCTTTCTCCTCCATCCATTCAAAGTGCAGAAATTACACAGGAATTCTGTGCTCTGAAAAGCAGGGGGTGGAAAGCTAAAGTTGCATCAGCGAGGAGAACTAAATGGAGGGAAGAGACCCCCCCCCCCCCTTTCACCCAGGTACAGAGCCGAGGCTCTCAATCACAGGCTGTGTGCTGGAGCTCCCTCCTCTGCCACCATTTTTCTCTTGGTTTCAGGAAAACTTGTGAGAAGTGACCCGTGCTGAGAGCAGAGGTATGAGGCAGCAGACAAAAATGACACTTGGTGCTCTCGATTGAGACAAGTACACACTATAGAGGCATATGCTTTATTTAGTACATGTCTGAGGTTTACAACCACTTTCCCTAGTGACATGCTGATAGAAGAAGACAGCAAAGTGACAGAGAGGTGAGCTCACTGGTCTTCTACTTTTCTGTTCTCTGCCCAAATTCAAGATTGGGGAGGGACAAGACCTGTAAAGCCTTGTGCACGTGATCGGATCTTCGGATGACCATGCGTCCGTTTTTTATTGCATGCTAGTCTCACGTCGAAAGTGAAGAGATTACTCGCCATATACGAAAATTCTTGTAAGACCGAATACAACTTCAGAAGTGACGTCATGTGTTGAATAGTTTTGTATGTTTTCTTTTGTTTCTGAGCATGCGTAGTGTTGCTCTTACGATTTTTTTTTTTTTCAGATGAAAACCATACTAATTAAACGAAAATCGGACGCTGGGTTAATGTACAAAAAAAATTCTGCACATCCAGCTTTTGTCGGATGAAAAATAGGAATCAGCTGTCGAAAGCACCATGCTAACGATCCGAAAATCGTCAGATCGTTTGTCGGACTAAATGTTACTTTAATCTCAGGACTGGATAGACCAAACTGAAAACCCTTTGATACATAAAATAGTTTCTTATATTACTGGAACCATGTTCTGTGATCTGATGAGATCAAGATAAACTTATTTGGTTCAGATGCGTGTGTGTCAGCAAACAGGTGAGGAGTACAAAGACAAGTGTGTCTTGCCTACAGTCAAGCATGGTGGTGGGAGTGTCATGGTCTGAGTGCTGCCAGCACTGAGGAGCTACAGTTCATTGAGGGAACCATGAATGCCAACATGTACTGTGACATACTGAAGTAGAGCATGATCTCCTCCCATCGGACACTGGGCCACAGGGCAGTGTTCCAACATAACTACCCCAAACACACCTCCAAGATGACCACTGCCTTGCTAAAGAAGCTGAGGGTAAAGGTGATGGACTTGCCAAGCGTGTCTCCAGACCTAAACCCTATTAAGCATCTGTGGGGCATCCTCAAATGGAAGGTGGAGGAATGCAAGGTCTCTAACATCCACCAGCTCCGTGATGTCGTCATGGAGGAGTGGAAGAGGACTCCAGTGGCAACCTGTGAAGCTCTGGTGAAATCCATGCCCAAGAGGGTTAAGGCAGTGCTGGAAAATAATGGTGGCCACACAAAATATTGACACTTTGGCCACTTTCCCTTAGGGGTGTACTCACCTTTGTTGCCAGCGGTTTAGACATTAATGGCTGTGTGTTGGAGTTATTTTGAGGGGACAGCAAATTTACACTGTTATACAAGCTGTATACATTGTAGCAAAGTGTCATTTGTTCAGTGTTGTCACATGAAAAGATATAATACAATATTTACAAAAATGTGAGGGGTGTACTCACTTTTGTGAGATACTGTATCTAATTTTTTTATTTGGCCCCTTGCCTGAAGTTCGGCTTTAATGTTAACACAAGAAAATGGGGTGGAGCAATTGTCCCTGGAAGTTACAGACAATAATAAAACATTGTCAATTCTCCAAACTACCAAAATGTTTTTTGTTTATGTCTGTGTCTCTGTTTGAGAATCTCCCTACACTGACAAAAGATGAGAATCTCCATAAAAGACAAAAACCGGTAGAGGCTCTAGGCCTTTCCCAATCTATCTGGGCCAAAATAAAAGTTTTACCCCAGGTTCACAATAGCACTGTTGCATAATTAGTAAGACCTCATCTGGAATATGCAGTTCAGTTTTGGTGACCAATTCTCAAAAAGGATATCAGGGAACTGGAGAAAGTGCAGAGAAGGGCAACCAAACTGATAAGAGGCATAGAGGAGCTCAGCTATGAGGAAAGATTAGAGGAACTGAATTTATTCCCTCTTGAGAAGAGGGGAATAAGGGGGGTTATGATCACCATGTATAAATAATATAAGGGATCCATATAGTGAACTTGGTGTTGAGTTATTCACTTTCAGGACATTACAGAGGTCACACTTTACACCTAGAGGAAAAGGTTTAATCTCCAAATATGGAAAGGCTTCTTCGCGGTAAGAGTTGTGAAAATGTGGAATAGACTCCCTCCAGAGGTTGTTCTGGCCAGCTCAGTAGATTGCTTTAAAAAAAGGCCTGGATTCTTTCCTAAATGTACATAATATAACTGGGTACTATTATTTATAGGTAAAGTTGATCCAGGGAATATGTGATTGCCTCCCGGGGGATAAGGATAGAATTTTTTTCCCCTGCTGGAGCAAATTGGATCATGCTTTGCTGGGGAGGTTTGCCTTCCTCTGGATCAACTGAGGGTATTGGATTGTGTATATGGGATTGTGTATGATTTATCCCCCCCCCCCCTTTTTTTTATTGGTTGAACTAGATGGACTTGTGTTTTGTTTTGTTTTTCCCAACCTGACTAACTCTGTACCTAATATATTTTATGTTTTTTTTTTTTTTGTGTTGATTTCACATGTTTTGCATTGCAGTGCAATGACAGAAGCATGTACGCTAGTGTGAACAGGGCCTTGGCTTGAGTAGGGCTTTAACCTTTAATCCTAACCCTAATCCTAACCCTAAGAACTAACTTAAAAGCTCAAGATCTAGACTCTGGTTATCAACCCCCCCCCCCCCCAGTCTCTCTTTTATATAATACTTTACTTTTTTGTCTTCATGCTGGTCAAGTGGTGTACAAGGTCCTTTCCTCTAGTCATGGGTAGTTCTCAATAATGATAGATGCAAGAAATGAAAAAAAAAGTGTGTGTAATTATAGTGCATTTTGGTACATGAATGTCTGGCTGTATGTGCTATAGGGTCAATTTTTAACCCCTTCATGCTGACCGTATGCATATATGTGGCCCCACTGCTGGACTGGGCTTTTTTTCCACTGGGCCGCATATATGCGTATCTGTCTTTGTGCTGGGAGTGCGCCACACAGAGACCCCCCTCTCTCTCTCTCTCTCTCTCTCTCTCTCTCTCTCTCTCTCTCTCTCTGTAATACAGTGCCTTGAAAAAAGTATTCATACCCCTTGAAATTTTCCATGTTTTGTCATGTTGCAGCCAAAAATGTAAAGGTATTTTATTGGGATTTTAGGTGATAGACCAACACAAGTGGAACATAATTGTGAAGTGGAAGGAAAATGATAAATTGTTTTAAAAATATTTTACAAATAAATATCTGAAAAGTGTTGCATGTATCTTTATTCAGCCCCCTTTTTAAAAGAAAAACCTTCTGACTTTACAACCCCTTTAACCTGTTGCCGCCCGCCCACCGTCATATGACGGCGGAGCGGTGCGGCTCTTGTTCTGGGCCGCCGTCATATGACGGCGGCTGGTTTACACAGGGCATGCGCGCGATCGCGGGCGCGCAGCCCTGCTCTGTCGGTATCGCCGTGTCCCCGGGACACAGCGCGTCACCGACAGGTATGAACAGCCATTGGGCATGGCTGTTCACCATGTGATCGGCCGCGATTACGTCACGGCCGATCACAAAGGGTATTCCCGCTTTAGACCGCGCATGCGCGCGCGATCGGGAGCGCGCTCACGTCGGTGGCGTGTTCCCCTGGAACACTGCTCGTCACCGACAAGGGTAAACAGCCAATGGCTGGTGGCTGTTTACCACGTGATCGGCTGTGATCCATTCACAGCCGATCACTAACTGTAAACATAGACCGGTTACTAGCTGTCACCCAACAGTCACCACATCAGTACTTATAAAAGTGCACCTGTCACCCATCAGTGCCCACTAAGTGCACCTGTCACCCGTCAGTGCCCACTAAGTGCACCTGTCACCCTTCAGTGACCACCATCAGTGACCGTCGTCAGTGACCCATCCGTGACCCTCATCTGTCACCTATCAGTCCAATAAAGTGCACCAGTCACCATCAGAGACTGCCATCAGTGACTGTCAACCGTTACCTGTCACCTGTCACCCACCAGTGACTGTCACACGTCACCGATCACCTGTCGCCCATCAGTGACCGTCACCTGTCGCCCATCAGTGACCGTCACCTGTCACCCATCAGTAACCGTAATTTGTCACCTGTCACACAGCCCATTAGAAAAAATGTCCAAAAGATTTTATACAAGTGAGGAGGCGTTCCAGATCCTCTCCATGACTGATGAGAGCAGCGGGGAGCTCTCATCAGATTCAAATGCCAATTCCTGTGAATCAAATTCAGCATTTGAACCGATCGAAAGTAGTGGATCGGCAAAACGATTCAGAGGAAGAATGGATCCCTCCTAAAAGAGCACGGTGCTCGGGAAACCAGGCAGCCACCAGCAATATACCCCAGGATCAAATTCCCAGTACTAGCGCTGCTGCCAGCGATAGACCCCAAAACCAAAGGCCCAGTCCTAGAGCTGCCACCAGTGTGAGGCCACAAGAAATGCCCAGTACTAGCACTTCCGCAGCATCATGCCCAAATGCCAGCACAGGAACTCCAACTACCAGCACTGGAGTGCCACGTCCCCCAAGAGCCAGGGCCGCTCCAAATCTCCCAGAAGGTCTTCCCAATCCAACATGGCTGCCTTCCGACTCAGGATCAGCAAGAATTCCCCCTTTCACGGCACAGCCAGGTGTGCAGGCCAATACCCAAAATTTTTCTGCAATTGATTGTTTTAATTTATTTTTGCCCAACACTTTGCTGCAACTCATCGTGGACCAGACCAATTTATATGCCCAGCAGCATATTGCCAACAACCCCCAATCTTCTTACGCCCGTCCATTCGAGTGGAAGGATTTGACTCTGGAGGAGTTCAAAATGTTTATGGGCCTCACCATAAATATGGGGCTTACAAAAAAAAATGAAGGACATGCCTATTGGTCCACCCACCCCATTCACCACATGCCCATTTACTCTTCTGTAATGCCCAGTTCCCGATACGAAATGATAATGCGCTTCCTTCATTTTAATGACAACACCCAGTGCCCTCCCCGCAATCATCCAAATTACGATAAATTATATAAACTTCGCCCACTCATTAATTTCTTTTCCCAACGATTTGCAGAACTCTATGTCCCCGATAAGCATATATGTGTAGATGAGTCCCTGGTACCCTTTTCTGGCCGGCTAGGAATAAAACAATACATTCCTAGCAAAAGGGCCAAATACGGAGTGACATTTTATAAGCTTTGCGAGAGAGCCACGGGATATCTGTATGCGTTCCGCATATACGAGGGAAGAGATTCCCAGCTCCAGCCCCCTGAGTGCCCGGCCTACATGGGCACAACTGGTAAAATTGTATGGGACCTGGCCTACCCACTGCTGAAGAAAGGTTACCACATATACCTGGATAACTTTTATACCAGCCTGCCCCTTTTCAAACACCTATACCTCGCACAAACCCTGGCCTGTGGAACCTCCAGAAAGAATAGAAGGGGCTTCCCACAAGCCATAGTAAACAAGAAATTGCGAAGGGGAGAAAGAGCAACTTTGAGATGCAACGAAGTGCTGCCTTGAGGTGGAAGGATACCAGGAATGTGTACATGATGTCCACCATCCATGACGACACTACCGTTGAAGTTCAGAGAAGACGAGGTCCCATTGTAAAGCCAAAATGTGTACAAGATTACAATCTGTACATGGGGGGGGGGGGGGGGGGTGGATTTCAACGACCAAATGCTTCAGCCCTATTTAGCAATAAGGAGGTCCCGATCTGTCTCGCGTGTGTCCATCAAAGACCCCCCCCAGAAAACCTTCGCTCTGATGCTGTAAGCCGACTGCATGAACGCCACTTCCCGGACCACATTCCCCTATCTGAAGCAGGCCGAAGACGCCAAAAAAGATGTCGAGTATGCAGCAGTAAAGGATTTCGAAGAGATACCAGCTACCTTTGTTCCCAGTGTCCCCTTGAACCCGGCCTTTGCATTGGTGAATGCTTCAGACTATATCACACATCCCTTAAATATTAGCCCATATTCTTAACCACTTCCCCATTTTCATGATCTGTGCTGACCATTTCCCATGCTTCCTCAAATAACCATTCCACTGCCTTCTATGTGAACTGACCCTGGCCTGTTTTTTGACTATGCCTCTGCCAACTGTTTGGACTGCTTACATGTGAACCGACCCTGGCCTGTTTTACCAACTACGCTTCTGCCTACTGTTTGGACTGCTTTCATGTGAACTGACCCTGGCCTGTTTTACCAACTATGCTTCTGCCTAATGTTTGGACTGCTTACATGTGAACTGACCATGGCCTGTTTTACCAACTACGCTTCTGCCCACCACTTGGACTGCTTGCACGTCATCTGACCCTGGCCTGTTTTATGGACTTTGCTTTTGCCTACCGCTTGGACTGATGATCTGTTGCCCTGCTACTGTAGGACACAGGGGTCTCACATGTGAGGGGCTCCAGAAATGTTTTTCCGGATGGAGAAAACTTTTTTTTGTTGTCTCCGGGTTTCGTAATTTCCGGATTAGGGTCTGGAGTCCGGAGGCTTCATAGAGATTTGGGTGGGTCGAAGCCTCTACCCCTGTGCCCCTGTGCACAGGTCTTACCTGATTGCGGCCCTCAGCCTGCTGCTGACTTACTGCCGCCATCCCCCTGCCTGCAGCATAAACTGACCACACCTCTGCCTGCTACCTGGACTATGGAAATAATTAGCTGTAGCAAGAGGCAGTATGTTTATGAAGGGCTGGAGATCGGTACAATAATGAGTGCAGGGAGGTAACGGTGTACCAGGACCAATATTATGGCTGTGTTGGCTGTCTCTGCCTGGACAATTTCTATGGACAAATGCTTTGGCTGTGCTGACGATATCCTTGTGCTGACTATAGACAATATTCCTGCCTGCTGCCTGGATAATTACTATTGTTGCTAAGCACATCCCTGCCTGCTGCTTGCACCAATTCTCTCCTCCTGGGGACACTACTAAAACCACAGGTAATACTTTTTTTTTTTTACCCTTTCCTCAATAGAATTTATTTTGGAGTGTAATTTTTGGTATGTAAATGCAATGTGTTAGAAATATAAGGGCCTTCAAAAATAATAGGTTGTCAGGAAATTAGATGTGTAATTTATGCTTGTAGAACGCCTGAAGGTGCTACTTCAATGGTGGGCCTCTGTATGTGGTCAGGCTGTGTAAAAATCTGACACATGTGGTATCGCCATACTCAGGAGGAGTAGCAGAATGTATTTTGGGGTGTCATTTTTGCTATGTACATGCTATGCGTTAGAAATATCTTAAAAATGGACAACTTTGTGGGAAAAAAATGCGTTTTCATTTTTTTTCCACATTTTCCAAAAACTTCTGTAAAAAAATGAACCTTTCAAAAGACTCATTATGCCTCATAGATTATACATTGGGGTGTCTGCTTTCCAAAATGGGGTCATTTTGTGGGCGTTTCCATTGTCCTGGGGCTCCAGGGCCTTCAAAACTGTAATAGGTGGTTGAGAAATGAGATGTGTAATTTATGCTCCTAGAATGCCTGAAGGTGCTACTTCTCTGGTGGGCCTCTGTATGTGGCCAGGCTGTGAAAGTCTCACACATGTGGTATCGCTGTACTCAATATGCCTCATAGATTATACGTTGGGGTGTCTGCTTTCCAAAATGGGGTCATTTTGTGGGTATTTTACTTTCCTGGCTTGTTAGTGTCTCATGAATTTAGATAAGTCTTCAGTACATCAGGTGTGATCAGGTGTGATCAATTTTCAATGATTTGTAGACTCTATAACTTTCACAAAAACCAAATAATATACACTAATTAGGGTTATTTTTACCAAAGATATGTAGTGGTGTAAATTTTGGCCAAAATTTATGAAGAAATATTACTAATTTGCAAAATTTTATGACAGAAACAAAGAAAAAGGCATTTTTTCACCAAATTTTCAGTCTTTTTTTTATTTATAGCACAAAAAATAAAAAACCCACTAGTGATTAAATACCACCAAAAGAAAGCTCTATTCGTGTGAAAAAAAGACGCAAATTTCATTTGGGTACAGTGTTGCATGACTGAGTAATTGTCATTCAAAGTGTGAGAGCGCTGAAAGCTGAAAATTGGTCTGGGCAGGAAGGGGGTGAAAGTGCCCTGTAGGCAAGTGGTTAAAAGAGAAGTATGTTTTTTTTTTTTTTTATTCTAGTTTCATACTTGCCTATGTGGATGCAGCATCAGACTGATGCTATATCTGTCCCCCGCCATCTCTGCAATGAGAACCAAGCGATCGAACATCCCCCGATGGCTCAGTTTTCACAGATCCCCGAGCGGAGAGTTGCTGACTGTCAGTCAGCGTCTCTCCTCTCTGCTTCTCCACGCTCATTGGAGCGCTGAGCTGTGGAGGGGCAGGGAGCTGGTGGATCCAGACTTGGGAAGTCGGATGATGCGGTGGCTCGTAAAAAGCTCAGGCTGGACTTCTCCTTTTAAGTAGTAACAATGTTTTTGCTGAATCAGTAGGCCCATATCAGAAATGTAAAGCTTGTTCTGGACTGGAGAGGGTGTACAGATGTGAACTGTTGGAACAGTTCTGCTCTAACCTTGCAAAAGGTCACAGGCATACCTCATATAAAAGTGTTCCCTTATTATGGAATATGATTAATATATTTTGGCTCTCAGATCCCTCCTTGGGTGTTCCCTAAGTAGGACGGCAGGTGTGGCCTGTGCTGGAAGATTTGCAGAGCGATATACTGCGTTGCACACTTCTCCGTACTGTTGAGGATTGCTGTCAGTAATGAAGCTGATTGGGTCCGTTCAGGTTGTGTTATGGAGGGAGATGACCATAAGCCATGCTCAGAATTCCAATGGGAGAACCCAGATGACGTCTTGTCCCTGAAGGAGCCATGTACAGAGTGCCAAGGTGGCCAGTCCTGTCGTTGTGAGAAACCAAGTGATTTGATTTTGGCTTTTAGTCTAAATAAAGTTGGGGTATTGATCACTGTATTTGCAGAGTTTCTCTGTATGTGACATTACCACATTATTTTATTTATTTCAGGTACTTGTATAGCACCGTCAATTTTTACACTGCACTTTACATATACATTCACGTTAGTCCCTAACACACATTCATACATATACTAGGGCCAATTTTTAGACAGGATCCGATTAACCTACCAGCATGTTTTTAGAGTGTGGGAGGAAAGCGGAGTACCTGGAGAAAACTCATGCAGGTACAGGGAGAACATGCAAACTCCAGGCAGATGGTGTCGTGGTCGGGAATCGAGCCAACGACCCTTTTTGCTACTAGGTGAAAGTGCTAACCACTACACCACTCTGCTGCCCTTGCATTATAAAATCAGCTGTTACCTGAGTAGCTCTTGGTGCATTCTATCTTCTCTCCAGTGCATTTTACCCTCATTTTCTCCCAAATATACACACATATTTATTTTATATTTAAAAAAGCCCCTTGTTTAAAATGTAAGTCGCTGTTGAGTTTTTACTTCTACCCCGGGCTCCGTTAGAGTGATTTTCCTTTATGTTCTTTTCCAGTGATAAGGATTTAATAAACAGGAAATGAGGGGGAATCTGTACCAGGGACGCAGATGGCAATACAATTTGACAGGGGTTCTAGCCTCCCCTACTCTTAAAGTAAGCATGTTTCTTGTTCAATCCTTTTTATTAGAAAGTGTCAGTTGCACATTCAGGCATTGCAAAGATTGCATATCAACCTAAAAAAAAAGATTTGATTGTTGCTCTTACAGATTTCTCTCACCTCCTGTCTGTTGAAATTGGTGCCGGAGGGTCGGGAAGTGAGGGGAAAAACAAAGCCCCAGAGAGCAGTAAAAACATGGCAGAGGTTCTCATACGTGCCTGCAAAGCTAAAAAAAAATTAGGCTCACAAACTCCCCCGTGCCTGTAAGAAAAATCCTCGAAGGGTGCATGTATAAAAATTGTTTAGAGAAGCAACTGCTGTTGTCACCCTTCCCATCTAATCGGATTCATCCTTTCTCTTTGACATATTGCACTGGAAACCTGAACAGTCTAATGGAATTCAGACCCGGATGCCCCTTCCCATAGATCCGATATGTGAAAGCTGACCATACATGGTACATTCTGATTATTGACTTAAAAATATATATGCGGACTTGCTTAAACTGTTACATTTTTATCCAGACAGGCACTTGTACAGAATACTACTGTGGTGTGTAAATCTAAAGCTAGCCATGCTGATTGTTTCTGGGTTTTTTTTTTTTTGTTTGTTTTTTTTTTTTTTTTTTGATCAGCCAGTGGACCAAAAAAAAATACAAACCAGATTACCCCTTCCGTGTGATTAAGGTGGATGGGAGAATATTCCTGCTGTGCTATTGTATTGTGTAGCACTAACTTACGGTGGAGCTGCTGGTTTAAAGCGGCTGTTACCGTCATCTTGTTACCTGTAAATTCACCAACACCGGGTCTAGGGGGTCTCCGTTGAGTTTACTGCGAAGCAATGTAGGCACCAGTCACTTAAGTACTTTTCCAATGCTTTAATGGGGATAACTGGAAGAAGTAGCAGGAAATGGGTAGGAGAGTTGCAGGGGTGTTCAAATACCTTTTCTTGGCGTAGTGTCAAGGAATTTAAATCTTTAAGATGAATGTATCCTCAGTTTAGGATTAAATCTTTTGCCCGCCCGGATAGGTTTCTCTCACTGACCTAGCAGCCGGAATGCAGCACGAACAAAAAGTCTCTGCCACAGACTTTGGTGGGACAAACTCATACGATCCTCTGCCACAGGATGTAATAGTTTTCAATGAACAGCAAACACAGTACCAGAACCTTTAAGCCGACCCAGCAGTACTTGTGTGGTAGGGCAATCTAGGATGCGTCCTCCAATTGAGTCACCAGGCCCCTCTTCAGGCCAGTGCTCCGCATGGTCCCTTCCAAGACGGGTCCTCCCCTGGATTCTTCTCAATTGTCCGGCTTCTTCCCGCAGGACAGACAGCACAGGACCATCCCAGCAGTAGCAGGCCCCAGACAGACTTCTGGGCCTACCCACCCGGCTGCAGCGGCGTAACCCTCCAAGCCGGAGGGCTACGAGATAGCACTCACTGACACAAATTCTTCTAGGCCAAGAGGGCCACGAGGCAAAAAGCTCTTCGAAACCTGGCGTCTGCCCCATAAATACCCTCTCCCAGAATGCAACTCGGAGGACCACCTCCGCCGAGTTATCTCCGGGACAGAAGAGCACTCATACACTTTAGCTTGTTGCTTTCCAACATTGACCCATGATGACAACACCCACAGGCGCAATGTGGAACTGCACGCAACACAGCCAAGCTGGACCAGAGGCTAAACTAACCTTGGATTAAACCTGAACAATGTATAGCACAGATGATCCATTAAATTTACCTATAAGCGGTAGATTAGAAATCTACCAGCGCTACAATTGTGATGGTGAAGACTCCTCTGCTGTCAGAATACATTAAATAGCAGTGCAGCTGATTGCTTGCATGCCCTGATCGAATGAAAATTTTCCAACATTTTAGTTCGAGAGAAATCGATTGTTAGATCGACTTCTGCGCAGGAACAGCCATAGATGGATCAAAATTCAGCCAGTCCCTGCTGAGCTGGCCAATGTTCTATCTATGACCAGCTTAAGGTTACAAAACCAGATTGCGTTTGACCAGCTTTAGGCTAAATGTACACTAGCCTACCCTGAACACAGCCACGGGAAAATGCAGTCAGCGGTCAAAACGTACCTATCCTGAACGAGATTCTTCCACGTTCAGGAAGGGAGGTTTAACCTCACCTTAACGCAGCAGCTCCCAAACTCTGATAACAGCCTATATGTACATTAAGGGCTGGTTTACACTGCTGCGATGTCCCAGATCGGATGTGATTCGCACCGCACTGCAGTGAAAATCACAAATGGATCTCTGCACGATGCGATTTCAGCCATACAGATAGTATGGCTGAATTTGCATCACATTCGGACCAAACTCGCATAGGGCCCTTTTTTTTTTTTTTTTTTTGGTCCGCAGCAGAATCGGATTGCATGGGTGTGAACACCCATGTGATCTGATTCCTGTCCCAATTTGCAGATCTCACTGCGCTTTGCGAACTGATTTGGGGGTGTCATTAACTTTTAACTGACACTCCCAGCAGTTTGCATAGGGCAGTGTGAACTGCTGCCAGGAGACATGCGTTGCGGGAACCCGCAGTGATTTTGCAGGGTTCCCGCATTGCAGCAGTGTGAACTGGCCCTCAGCCTAGGTTCACACTACTGCGATGCGATTTACTGTGAATTTGATCTGTTTTTGTCCTGTGTGAGGTGCAAATTTGCCTTGCGTTTTGAGGCGGACAGGTGCTAATTTACTGTGATTTTACCATGAATTTCAGGAGGCAGACAGTGAACAATTCGCAGAGATGTGAACTGTGTGCTGCGAGTTTACTGCAAGTTCTATTGAAGCCTATGAAGATGAAATTCACACTGTACCATAGGAATTTGCATCGTACCCACAGTCAACACGCACAGGACCCTTTTTTTTTTTTTTTTTTTTTTTTTTCCCTCGCACCAAATTCGCAATGCATAGATGTGAACCAAAGCCATGGAATACTATGCTTTTTACACGATCTGCGAATCTGTGTGTTCCTAAACGCATAAAACCCGCTGTAAATTTGCATAAGTGTGAACCCAGGTTGACACAGGTTTTTATGGATTTGAGTTGAAGAGCTGCCAGTGTACGAGACAGTCAATAATTGGTTATCTCTCAATAGAATTTATCACCGGTCTTGTTTAGCTTGGTTTTTATTTTTCCAGTCCTATTGAAAAATCGAGACAAGAAATTTAGTTATAATTTTATTGTTTCTGAAAACATTAAAAGTGGTAACTCAAAACAAACAATGTAATATATTTTGCAGCTTACTGATCTTTTTACATGTGATGGCTGTATTTAGTTTTTTTTTTTTGGGGCTTTTCTTCCATTCTGTTTTCACCTGGTGATCTGGCCAATAACGCACCTCCTGTATTAGCGTGGCCCCATTCTGGATGAAGAAGCACATGGGGCACAGCAGAGAGCAGCATTGTCCTGTCTGCATTGGGGGATAGTGTTCGATGTACCATCAGATTTAGATACTCTTAAATTGAAGCCAAACTCCCGCTCACACTGCAGTTACAGCAACAGCTTTTTATTTTGAAATAAAGGTTTTACATCAATAAATAAAAGCTGATCATTGTAAGCTCCCCTGTCAGTGGTAAATGGTTTGTCACATCACTCTTAGCTGATACATTTGCAGGACAACTTGTTCTGTTGAAAAACATTATACTGGTTGGATCACCAAGTTAAAAATAAGAGAGCCTAAAAAAGAAAACAAATGCAGCCATCACATCTAAGAATTGCTAACCTGCAATATATTAAATGTTAGAATTTTTCAGAAACCGTGAAAAAGACAGAATTACAGTTAAATCACACTTGTTTAATAATAATAATAATAATAAAAAAGGTAAACCGAGTAAACGTAGTCAAAATATAGCCAGAGTTCAGGAACCGGAACGGATAGTCAGACAAGCCAAAATGTCAGGGAGACAGAGAACAGCGTAGTAGGACAGCAAGGAGGATCTGGAGCCAGAAGGAATGTCAGCCAAGCAAGTCTTTAACAGGAACACAGGACAGCATCTCTAGAGATGTGACCAAGGCGAAGGCAGAGCTCATCTGGACTGGACGGCTTAAGTAGGCAGGACTGATGAGCAGGATATCATCAACAGGTGAGTCACTGTGGAGAGATCAAGGAATCGGGTTACTGTGGACAATTGCTGCACTATATTGCCACTTCTATGAAATATTTAGCATTCTGTGTAGACATTAAATCAGGGAGGCTGAGTTTTGCTGATTGGAGATCTCTGACCCATGAGGAAGCATAATAGACATTTGCAGAGATCACTGCTTCTATGCAGCGAGCACGGGTTCTCCTCTAGAGCATGCTGGCAGGCTTTTCTGGTTGGGCTGTGGCTGCCTCCTAAAGAAAACAAACTGTAAATGCACATCTTTTTTTAACCACCTCAATACAGGGCACTTACACCCCCTTCCTGCCCTTGCCAATTTTCAGCTTTCAGCGCTCTCACACTTTGAATGACAATTACTCAGTCCTGCAACAATGTAGCCATATGAAATTTGCGTCCTTTTTTTCACACAAATAGAGCTTTCTTTTGGTGGTATTTAATCACTAGTGGGTTTTTTATTTTTTGTGCTATAAATAAATAAAACTGTAAATTTTCTGTCATAAAATTTTGCAAATTTAGTAATTTTTCTTAATACATTTTGGCCAAAATTTATACTGCTACATAGCTTTGGTAAAAATAACCCAAATTAGTGTATATTTGGTCTTTGTGAAAGTTATAGAGTCTACAAACCATGGTGCCAATCACTGAAAATTTGATCACATCTGATAAGGCCTTCAGTACATCAGGTGTATCATTTCTTGAGACACTAACAAGTCGGGAAAGTACAAATACCCCCCAAATGGCCCCTTTTTAGAAAGTAGACATTCCAAGGTATTAAGTAAGTAGCATGGTGAGTTTTTTTAAGTTGTATTTTTTTTTCCCACAATTCCTTGCAAAATGAATATTTATGTTTTTATTTTTTTTACAAAATTGTCATATCAGGTTATTTCTCACACACAGCATATGCATACAACAAATTACACCCCAAAATACATTCTGCTACTCTTCCCGAGTATGACGATACCACATGTGTGAGACTTTTACACAGCCTGGCCACATACAAAGGCCCAACATTGAAGTAGCACCTTCAGGCGTTCTACGAGCATAAATGACACATCTCATCACCTATTACACCGTTGAAGGCCCTGGAGCACCAGAACAATGGAATTGCCCACAAAATGACCCCATTTTGGAAAGCAAACACCCCAACGTATAATCCTATGAGGCATGATGAGTCTTTTGAACAGTTCATTTTTTTTTCCCAGAAGTTTTTGGAAAATGTTTAAAAAAAAAAAAAAACGCTTTTTTTTTTTTTTTTTTTTTTTTTTACACACAGTTGTCAATTTATAAGATATTTCTAACAAATAGCATCTATATAACAAAAATTACACCCCAAAATACATTCTGCTACTCTTTCCGAGTATGGCGATACCACATGTGTGAGGCTTTTACACAGCCTGGCCATATACCGAGGCCCAACATCGAAGAAGTACCTTCAGGCGTTCTAGGAGCATAAATTACACCTCATTTCATTCCTACCTATCACACTTTTAAAGGTCCTTTAGCAACAGGACAGTGGAATTACCAAAATGACCCCATTTTGGAAAGCAAACACCCCAATGTATATTCTATGAGGCATGGACTGCAGCTAGGTCCTCGGGTACTCTGATGGACTGGTGACAGGTCCTCGGGTACTCTGATGGACTGGTGACAGGTCCTCGGGTACTCTGATGGACTGGTGACAGGTCCTCGGTTACTCTGATGGACTGGTGACAGGTCCTCGGGAACTCTGATGGACTGGTGACAGGTCCTCGGGAACTCTGATGGACTGGTGACAGGTCCTCGGGAACTCTGATGGACTGGTGACAGGTCCTCGGGAACTCTGATGGACTGGTGACAGGTCCTCGGGAACTCTGATGGACTGGTGACAGGTCCTCGGGAACTCTGATGGACTGGTGACAGGTCCTCGGGAACGCTGATGGACTGGTGACAGGTCCTCGGGAACTCTGATGGACTGGTGACAGGTCCTCGGGAACTCTGATGGACTGGTGACAGGTCCTCGGGAACTCTGATGGACTGGTGACAGGTCCTCGGGAACTCTGATGGACTGGTGACAGGTCCTCGGGTACTCTGATGGACTGGTGACAGGTCCTCGGGTACTCTGATGGACTGGTGACAGGTCCTCGGGTACTCTGATGGACTGGTGACAGGTCCTCGGGTACTCTGATGGACTGGTGACAGGTCCTCGGGTACTCTGATGGACTGGTGACAGGTACTCAGATGGACTGTGACAGGTACTTTGATGGGTGGTGACAGGTCCTCTTTATTGGGGGGGCAATCGGTGTGTGTTGGTGTACACTGTAAGCGGTAATTTCCTTCTCACACACGATCGGTGTGTGAGGAGGAGAACCCGGTAACATCTCGTTAGCGCTCTGTTTACATTTGGTGATCGGCTGTGAAAGGATCACATGGTAAACAGCCATGCCCAATGGCTGTTCACCCCCCCCCGGTGGTCTGAAGTCCGCTCTCTGCTGACATCACTGGAATCAGTCCAGGCTCTGTGCCATCCCGACTCAGGAAGTCTGGATCTGCCAGCTGCTTAGACTGATGGCCGTCTCAGCGAGCCGCTGAGACTGCCGCTCCCCGCCCCTCCACAGCTCAGTGCTCCAATGAGTGTGGAGGAGCAGAGCAGGAGAGCTGCTGATTGACAGTCAGCAGCTTTCCTCTCGGGGAGCTGTGAGAACGAAGCCATCGGTGATGTTCGATCGCTCGGTTCTCAGTGAAGAGGTGACGGGGGACAGATGCAGCATCCACCTAGGTAAGTATGACTAGGAGAAAAACCCCCAAACCCATTCTTCTCCTTTTAAGCACCTGGAATGTATTTATTTTATATAAACTGAAAGTTGCACTTTAATGTGTAGTATAAATGTTTCTCATTGGAGAAAACCTTTTTTAGTTTTGTTAAAAAAAAAAATAAAAAAAGTCGAACAATAATTTAAAACAATTCAGTTAAAGAATGTGAACAGACACAATTTATCTTTCTTAATATTATGGAAGACAGGGTGAGCAAATGTAATTCATTTCGATCTCATCAGATGCACGGAGAAGTATAAAGTAAATCTTCATGATGTTGGCTGTGAGAACGAATTCATTACCTTCGTTTAAAAAATTGGCATGAATTATCATATATTTTTTTTTTTATGTTTTTAACATTTGTAAAGTTGGTTGGCTTTTAAAGTGATATTAAATGCTCATGTGTGTTGTTTTTGTTTTATTTTTGAAATAACCTGCTTTTGTGTAATGATTTTACACAGGGTAGCCCAGATCCCCCTCTTGGGTCCCCTGCTGGTGTTCCTGGCCCCTCCCCCTTGCCTTGTGCCCCCATAGCAAGCCACTGCTTTGTCTCAGCCAAAGAGGAGGGAGAAACCTGGGAGGACAGTTGTTCTTGCGCACATTTCTGGCTCAAGATGGGACCCAGGGGAGGTGCATTCAGAAGGTTTTTCACCCTCATGCATAGAAAAAACCTTCAGCCTTTGCAACCACTTTAAAGAGGATTGCTGTTGATGCAGTGCTTTGAAACAATCAGCATATATTTGCTAATGCCGTGGCAGACTGTCCACAGTTAGGTGATGTTTCAAATTGTTGCGTGGCCAGTAAAGGGATTGCTCTGCTTTCTTTGTGGAATCGAGGACAATTGAACATTGTTCTCAAAATCATTTTCAGGGTGCTAGGGAATGTTCTGCACCCCCCGTGACAAGGAGAAGTTGTAGTAAGACTACCCATGGGTATTTTTTGTGGTGGTGGGGTAGTACATTGGTAGTAAATTGTACAAAGCATCAACCAAGTTTTTGTGGCTCTCTAGGCGCCCTTCACCCCCACTGATAGCTGGCAGCATCGTAAAGTGAGCCTATACTTTTACTTTTGTCAGTTTGGGGAAAAGGAGCAAGTACTCTCAATAGCCCACCAAATCAGCTGCTAATGCTAAAACTTCCCAGCACTCCTTCATTCACCCATTAGATTCCCCCCCCCCCCCCCCCAAAAAAAAAAGATTTCTGTAAACTCCAGGTCAGTCTGGACCAGAGCTTACACTGTAGGGTTGATTTACTAGAACTAGAGAGTGCAAAATCTGGTGCAGCTGTGCATGGTAGCCAATCCTCTTCTAACTTCAGCTTGTTCAATTAAAGGGGTTGTAAACCCTCATGTTTTTTCACCTTAACGCATTCTATGCATTAAAGCGGAGTCCGGCGACCAATCTTTTTTATTTTTTTAGGGCATTGAGACACTTTGCTAATCCCAAAATAATACTCAGTTTGGGTGTAATATTTCCGCCTCTGTCTGTTTTCGTACTGAAGAATAACTTAAAAAATGTGGTGCTGGCTGTTTCCATCTTGCTTGTGGGCATGTGAAGCCCACAAGCATTGATTTACAGGATGCGGTGAATGCTGTTCATTCACCGCTTGTTCACGCGCATGATCATTGTTTCCGCACTGAATCTTGGGAAGCCTGACAATAAGCTCCCAGGAGACAGTGCGGCGCCGGGGAAAGGCAATAAACACGCCCACTCCCATGGGAGGAGAGACAGGAAGTGCCACAATAAAGTACAATATAAAGGTAATTACAGCGATTAAAAAATTTTATTGTGCAGCATTTGAACATCTATGCAATTAACTGAAGGGGTAAGATTAAGTTAAAAATTTGAGTGGAACCCCACTTTAAGGTGAAAAACCTTCTGTAGAGCTGCAGCCCCCCCCACCCCTGTTTTACTTACTTGAAACCTGAAAGTCATCTTCCCTCCAGGAAAGAGCACTTAGCTGGTGTCTCGTGTCCTGATTGGATAGATTGATAGCAGCGCAGCCATTGGCTTCCACTGCTGTCAATCAAATCCAATGAAG
Source organism: Aquarana catesbeiana (assembly GCF_042186555.1). NCBI lineage: Eukaryota > Metazoa > Chordata > Amphibia > Anura > Ranidae > Aquarana > Aquarana catesbeiana. The sequence goes on from NC_133326.1 coordinate 570,466,372, forward strand.
TGGCGCTGGAGGGCGGCGCCGAATCCTGCATTCTGTGTGAATGAACACAGATGCAGGACTCATGAACACGCCTGCACGGGTGTCCACCATAGGAGAGCCCTCTCCAATGTGGATACTTGATGCGGGGAGGAGCCACCAGCACCGCTGAGGAACCCCAGAAGAGGAGGATCGGGGCCACTCTATGCAAAACGAACTGCACAGTGGAGGTAAGTATGACATGTTTTTTTTTTTTTTTTTTTGTTTTGTTTTGTTTTGTTTTTTTAATAACAGAGGGTTTACAAGCTTTGACAAAAATGGCCTGGAAGCTGATTGGTTTCAATGCAGAGCTTCACCATCTTTATAAAAGCTTAACTGAACAAACTGAAGTTAGAAGCTGATTGGCTACCACGCACAGCAGCGCCAGATTTTGCCAGTTTTAGTAAATCAACCCTTCTACAGAACAGGAAATGAAGGGAAATCCCCCTAATAAAATATAACCATTCCCTACCCTTTTTTTGAAATGTTAAAACAGAAAATTGGCTTTAGATATCTTTTTTTAAAACAGAATTTACTGTGAGGGACAATAAACACTAATGTGGTGACCAGTGTTTTGCCGCCCTATGAAATACCAGTCACCACTAGGACACACCAAAAACAATTGTTTTCTATATGTCCTAGTCACACTGAAACACAGCCTGGAGCTTTGCTGCAGTGATTTGCGATAAAATGCAGACCTGCTGCATATTATGGCAGTGCACTAGACAGAATTGCATTTCACTGAACAGCAGCAGCACAGCATATTGTGACGTGGATGAAGTGTCACTTTTGTACACTTAAAGGATCACTATATATATATATTGTTTTATAAGCTTACAGCAGGCCGTGGCCATCTTAAGTGTGGGCATCTGAAGCCAGACTGTATTTCTTCCTGGATCTCATCCTTGCAGATCTCACACATGCTCAGTGCAGCACAAGCAGTGTAATAGGCTTCAGGTCAGGTTTCCATAGCAACGACAGTTTCAGAGGAAGTTGTCGTCCCTTCCCAGAAGGCATTGCAAACAGGAAATGATGCGATGGGCCGCGGCCAGGGAGGAGGAAGTGAAAAATGAATACAGCAGATATACAGTAGGTGCTGAGAAAAAAAATTAAAAAATATCCAATTTGTTTACAGTGCAGAGTTTAGTGAGGGATGCTGAAGAGTTGTAAAAGTGGGTGGAACTCCACTTTAATGTGTGACTTGGCCATAAAATGCAAGGTCTGGTTAAAATTCTCAAGTCCCCTTCCCCTATTGAAATCCCCAGTTAGTAGGTGTAAAATGTGTAAAAAAAAAAAAAAAAAAAAAAAACAGAACTAGATTTACCTTACCATATCTTCTGCATCAATGTCGCCCTCCTTCCAGAAAGATTCCTTGGGAATGTAGAGCAGGCCAAATCTCACAGAAAACAATGCATTGCAATAGTGTCTTCTCACGAGATTCCGGCTGCTCAGTATTCACCAAGCTCTCCCTGGAAGAAGTATGATAGAGCGATATGAGGGACTGATCAGGTCCGCCTGAAAAACTGACAGGTGGACCCAATCGGTCTATCGGTGTGAAAGGGGCCTAAAAGAAGCAGCTAACCATTGCAATGAGGAGGGGGGTCCCACTACAAGAGTAAAGGGATTTCTTCCACAGAGTTCAGCTTACATAATTCCCTTCCAGGAATTCGGACACAATTCGGACACTTTTCTCTGGATTACATTGAAATTTTCATTTCCATTCCTTGTTTCCTCAATATAACCAGCTGTGCACTTGCCACCTTTTTCAAGATTTCTTAGTCAGGTTGTGTAGGAGGGATATAGATAAGGCACAGGGTAATTTATTAATCAGGAGATAAAGTCCATGTTGATATATCTCCTCCTCCCTGACTTTCTAGATACTAATAACAATGCCAGACAGACCGGACAATATACATGAAGAAAACTACAGTGGAAGAATCTGAATATTTAGTCTTAAGGCCCAACCCCATCCCAAGTTTTTATTTTATTTTTGGATTGCCTGAGGAACAGGTAAATAAAACCCCTGTCAGGTTTTTGCCATTTGTGCCCCTGTGTGGGTTTAAAAACACATTTATAGCAGAGCAGGGAATGGGTTAGATTTTCTGGCAGTAGTTTTTATTGCCGTCCTGTGCCTTTCTTCCCCTGTTTCTGGAAAGGGCATCACAGCAGATCCAAACCAAATGTTAGGCAGAAGAGGCAGCTGCCTTAGGTGCTTCAGCAGGGTGGAAGTGAGGGGGGTTAAGTACAGGACCTGCAACCTATGCTGCTGAAAAGGCTCACCGCTTCAGTAGCACTGATCTCTTACCTGCAGACTTCTTTGCCAAATGTGGTTTGCTTGGCCAGATCAGTGTGCTTTGGTGGTGGTTACCTCTGAGTAGTGAGTAGAGAGCGGTGTTCACAGTGGCACTTTGCAACTAATGTAACCCATGATAAATGCTTTAGGGTCCCCACGCAGGCTGTTAAGGTCCAATGAGTTGGATGCCACTGGTTAGTTAGGGTACAAGCTGAGGAAATGTCCATCCAGACCCAAAGCATATTGCAATATTTTAAGAGATAGCCCGGCCACCGCACAACTCACCTGGCCGGAGTGGTTAGCAGGTAAAAGGAGTCTCGGCTGGATTCATCCAGACCACAACTCTTTGGTATTGTGGTCTGAATGAATGGAGCTGAGGCAGCTTTTACCTGCTAGCCACTTGGGCTGGGTGAGGTGTGCAGTGGCCGGATTATCTTTCATTTCTGTACTTGGCAACTAATCCTATATATGACACGGAGAGCTTGGGGAGAAATCGATTAGAGGATGGCACCGGTGTAATTGAGTGGTGAGCTAGAAAAGATTTATATGTGAACCCTGCATTGCTGGTATGACAAGTGAAATTGCCTTGGTGTCAAATGACAGGTGGTTTGTTGTGGTGTTTTTTTTTTTTTTTTTCTTTTGTAAATCTGCATGTCTAACTGTTGGCCAAGTTGAGAAAAGTCTTTAGTTCCTTTTAGTAAGTGGCTGGCCAAATGACAGAGCCGCTATTAGCAGTGGTGGCAGCTACATCCAAAGTGCTTGGTCACTGCACTTGCAATAGGCAATCGTGGTAAATCGATTAACGCTGGTTGGGCTATGTCATCAATCTGCCAGCCGATTGATCACACAGCCAGGTAGATAGATTACACAGAGCTGATCGATCCACTGCTGTTGTTAGTGCAGTGACCAGGGATTGATGGTGCAGCATGTGAAACTTGGCACCAGGGATCTGGGGTAGAGGTTTTGGATGTGAGATGAGACAGCAGTGTTAGGGCTGACTGTGAGTCCACAGACAAGACACTGTGGATGTTAGTACCTCTTTGATCTGACCACCTGCCATTTATGTCCCTCAGCAACCCTGAGAATAGAAGGGGGCAGGGGCTCAGTGCTGGCTATAACTCCCACGTGGGAATGCCCATAAATTGGACTTCATCCTGGGGTGGAGCTACAGCCAACATAAACAGAAAAAACAATGCTTTATTAACAATCCACAATGTGGATTGGAATGGGACCAGGTGCCATATGCCCCTGATCCTCTAGAGCAGTGATGGCAAACCTTTTTGAGCCCGAGTACCCAAGCTGCAACACAAAACGTCTTATTTTTTTCAAAGTGCCAACACTGCAATTAAACCTGAATACCGAGGTTTTAGTTTAGAAAAAAATAACTCGTACAGTTGTCCAAACTAATTAACAGCTTTTGTTTGAAAAGAAAAACACAATAACAGAGCTTTCCATTAAACATTTTTTTTTTTTTATTGAAAATAAAAAAAAAAAAACTGTACACGTGCATGTATTTGAAAATGCCCAGCCAAGGCATCTTTACCAATGCCCAGCCAAGGCATCTTTACCAATGCCCAGCCAAGGCATCTTTACCAATGCCCAGCCAAGGCATCTTTACCAATGCCCAGCCAAGGCATCTTTACCAATGCCCAGCCAAGGCATCTTTACCAATGCCCAGCCAAGGCATCTTTACCAATGCCCAGCCAAGGCATCTTTACCAATGCCCAGCCAAGGCATCTTTACCAATGCCCAGCCAAGGCATCTTTACCAATGCCCAGCCAAGGCATCTTTACCAATGCCCAGCCAAGGCATCTTTAACCACTTGCTTACAGGGCACTTAAACCCCCCTCCTATCCAGACCAATTTTCAGCTTTCAGCGCTGACGCACTTTGAATGACAATTGCGCGGTCATACAACACTGTACCCATATGAAATTTTTATCATTTTTTCACCACAAATAGAGCTTTATTTGGTGGTATTTGATCACCTCTGCAGTTTTTACTTTTTGTTAAAACAATGTAAAAAACTGAATTAAAAAAAAAAAAAAAAAATTTTAATTTTTTTATATTTTGTTATAAAAAATTTAAAACAGATAATTTTTCTCCTTCATTGATGTACGCTGATGAGGCGGCAGTGATGGGCACTGATAGGCGGCAGTTATGGGCACTGATCAGTTACACTGATAGGCAGCACTGCTAGGTGGCACTGATTGGCACTACTGGTGGGCATTGAATGAATGAATGAATGAAATTTGTAAAGCGCAGCAAATGCGAACTGAATCGCCTCAAGGCGCTGAGGTACATTCTCTGTTGTCAGCTTGTTAGAAGAGGAAGGTCTTTAGTTTTTTCCTGAAGGCCTGGTGGTTTTCTTCCATGCGGATGTTGGTAGGAAGAGCATTCCATAGTCGGGGTCCTTGGACTGCGAATCTTCGTTCTCCCTTTGCTTTGTAGCGGTATTTGGGAATGATAAGGAGGTTTTGGTTGGCTGATCGAAGACTGCGATTCGGTGTGTAGTGTTTTTTATTTTCTCCCGGAGATATAGCGGAGCATTTCCTTGTATACATTTGTGGGTGAGGCAGAGGGTCTTGAAAGTGATCCGATTCTTCACGGTTAGCCAGTGTAGGCTCTTTAGGGATGAGGAGATGGATTCCCAGGGTTTTTTTCCTGTTAACGTTGATAGGTGGCACTTGTGGGCACTGTTAGGTGGCACTATTAGGTGGCACTGATGAGGCAGATGTGCCTCTTCCACTTCGGGACCGATGTCCCTCACATCTGAGCCGTTGATCGGCTTTTTTTTCTACTCACGCTGTCAGCGTGAGTAGAAAAAAAAGATTACCGATCTTTTGTTTACATCATGTGAACAGCTGTCATTGGCTGACAGCTGATCACATGGTAAGGGGCCGGGACCGGCCCCTTCCTTACATCGGTGATCAACCGAGTCTCAGTGACTTGGTGATCACAGCGTGCTCGGCGCGCGCCCTGCAGGACGCACGCAGAGCGCATGCACAGGGGAGGCCGTCATATGACGGCCTCCCGGGAATTCAGGTCCGCGCTGTGGCCGTCATTCGGCCATAGCGCGGATGCCAAGTGGTTAAAAATGCCCAGCAAAGGCATCTATAAAAATGCCCAGCAAAGGCATCTGTAGTGCCCACATCGCTGCTCAGTAACCATACTCTGCAAACGATCTCTCCCCCTCTCCCCTCACACTGTAGGGCGCGCGGGAGCAAGATTCTGGGAGGACGTCCATGGACGCCCTCCCAGAATAAGCCGACCACGCTGTAGCCGTCTTTCGGCTATGGCGGGTTGGCAAGTGGATAATAACTCGCTGGGCTGCAGTCTGGGGTCAGTTCCCGGGCGCTCCGGTGTGTCTGATGAAGAGATTTCCCACAGGTGCGTCGGCAGGGAACGTCAGATGATGAGACGTCAGATAAAGAGAACGGGGGCGTGGCTTCAGCGCTCTCGTATGGCGCGTGCGTCACGCCCACTCGGACACATCACCGCTAGCCCCAGAGAACTGTGGGAGATGTAGTTCGCGGGCGCGGTGTAGACGATTTGACAGTGTAATTTCTGAATTGTCACGGCGTGCCCACAGAGACGGCTCGACACGTGCTCGCCATCACTGCTTTAGAGGATTCAACATTTTTATTTATCTTGTGGCGATTACTTCTTTTAATACCTTAGATTAGACAAAAAAGGAATCATTTAGACTTCAAGTTTTCTGAATCTTGTACCATGAAAGGTAATTTGTTGGAAATGACAAAGTAATGAAAAACTTGGAAAATGGAGACACTCTGTTGACCGGATCTTCTTCTTCCAGAGGATTAGCTGATATCTGTTCTAAGTTTTAGGTGTCCATAGACACAGCAGTCATCAAATGGCTATGAAACAAATGGAAATGCTAGCTCACAGAGTGATTATATAGAGAACATGCACTGAATGGGAAATGGGTTCAAAAAGTCCATGGCAAGGGATACGGGTAATAAAAAAAAACATGGAAAAAGGGATAAAAAGACTTGATGACGAGGAATCTTGAGTGGAAGACGAGCACTGAGGGAAAGGCTTTTCTCTGGAGTGAAACCAACTCTGCAATGTAATATGAAAAGAAAAACAGAAAAGCGCCTCTAAGTACAATATTTATTGTGCAAGAGCAAGTGACATATGAACACTCACATCAAGGTAAGGGATGGTAGGCTCATCTGGGGAAAGGAACCCGTGGGAAACAGTCCACAATGCCTCCGATCCGGGGATATACACATGCCGCGACACCCACGGTAAAGCAGGAGGAAGCCGGCAAGTTCTGTGTTGTTCTGGGTATGCTGGCTGGAACCAGCTTGAATCGCAGCGCCCGTAGGTGTGTGACGTCACCGGAGTGAAGAGAGAACCACAATGTGTTTCAGAGCATGCTGCGAAGTTCGTACGGAGGATACACGCTCCTTTCTCACTTGAGAAAGGCGTGAGCATGCTCTGTACGAGCTTTGCGCATGCTCTGAAACGTGTTGTGGTTCTCTCTTCACCCCGGTGATGTTGCATGCCTTTGGCGCTGTGCTTCAAGCTGGTTCCATCCCTACAGGTAAGCTTATAATTAGCCTTACCTGTAAATACTGTGAAAATCTCCTAAACCTGAGCTGTTTAGGAGATGGTGACATAGTGACATCTCCTGCAGCCAGTGACCTCATCAACATGTGCATCCGTATCTCGGGGCCACTTGGTGCTAGGAACCCCAAATTTGGTGTGCAATCCCAACTAGTACCACAACATATCCAAAGCTGGGGTTCCTAGCACCAAGTGGCCCCGAGATACGGGGCCCCAAAGTCGGGTCGGAAAATGTCATTCTCTGCTGCAGAAAAGTGCTTGACTCCAGTATAAGCCGAGGGGGGCACTTTCAGCACAAAAAAATGTGCTGAAAAACTCAGATTATACTCGAGTATATACGGTATATGTTTTTTATATTGTATCATACATTTTTTTTTTTTTGTATAGAGGGGGCCCCTTCTGTCAGGGAGTCCTGGGGCAATTTCCCCCTTTGCCTGCTTAGAAAACCGGTCCTGACAAGTGCTTGATATTTTCTGAACCAATTTTGGGGCCCCGTATCTCGGGGCCACATGGTGCTAGGAACCCCAGCTTTGGATATGTTGTAGTGCTAGTTCCACTGGGTTTGCACACCAAAGTTGGGGTTCCTAGCACCAAGTGGGCACAGTGAGGCTGCAAATGGGCATTGTTGACTCTCTTTTCCACTTACAGTTGCTGCGCATTTCTCACCCTAGGCCTATACCTGAGCCAATACGTTTTCACAGTTTTTTGTGGTAAAATTAGGTGCCTCGGCTTATATTCGGGTCGACTTATACTCGAGTATATACGGTAAATTAAAAAAGTAAATAACAATTGCATAATATAAAACGTATCATAAAAAACGTACTTTCTTTTATTAAATGTATCTTGGGAAGTAATATTTTGCTGGCCATCTGTAAGGCCTCATGCACACTGGACGTTTTTGGATGTTTTTACAGCAGCTGTTTTTGAAAGTAGACCTTTTTTTCTACAGTCATTAAACTCTCCATCATGTTATCCTATGTGTCCATGCACACATAGGCTGTTATCCGCAGTGGGCAGTGGCGTTCAAAAAAAAACAAAAAACGCAAAAAAAACGCTAATGCGGAAAAACGCAAAACAACGCAATTGCAAAAAAGGTTGAAAAAAGTTGAAAAACTCACTGCAAAGCTACTGGCGTTTTTATAACGTTATTTTACGTCCACTGTGCATGAGGCGTTAAACTCTGGACTGGTATATTATTTTGTATCGTTTTTCAAAAATGAATTTTGGTGGCTCAAGCAAACCACACATAGAGCACTATGACTGAGTGTGTGCTGGCATGTGTGACCTGAGAATGATGTTGTGTCCAGTGTTAATTTCGTCAACGAAAAAGCTTTCGTCCAGTGGCTTTTTTACACTGATGAAAATTAAACACAAAGTACAGCACATTTTCGTCAACTGATGAAAACTATGACTAAAGTTAAATTCGTTTTATTTAAGGAACAAAAACAGGATGTTAATGGCAAGGAGGGACGTTTACCCTCATGAACTACCGTATTTATCGGCATATATCACAGTGCGTGTGTGTTATACACCGATATTTGTTTTTTACCAACAGGGGGCAGGGATCGGGTGGTCTGCCCCGAGTGCCACACATTGGGGGGGTGGTCAGGCAGGCCGCCACACCTCTCCTGGCCCTTGGACAGCACTGCCAGCAAAGTCTAAAGTTAGGAAAAAATCACTGCCAGCCCCTTTTCCTACACCGCTCATCCTCCTGTGTCACTCTCACTGTAAGCTGAAGCTTCTAAATACCTCAATAGCTTCGTTCATGTTCGCTGCTCTCCTCCTCCTCCTTCCAGGTGTTGCTTTAGATTGGAGGAGAGCGGTCACATGACCATCTATGAAACGTCAGAGGAGAGCAGTCATGTGACCGGGTCCATGCAAGAATGAAGCTATTGAGGTATATATTATTTAGAGACTTTGATTTACAATGAGAATGACACAGGAGGAGCTGTGTATGAGAAGGGCTGCAAGTGATTTATTCTTATCTTTAGAGTAAGCTGGCAGTGCTGTCCCAGGAGACTGGGGGTCTCCTGGGAGTGAAGGGGGGCTGTGTATTGTGCAGAGGGTGGGGGGCTGTGTACTGGGGGGGCTGTGTACTGTGAGGGGGGGGGGCTTAGTATTGTGCTGAGGGTGGGGGGTTGTGTGTTATGCAGAGGGTAGGGGCTGTGTACTGTGCACATTCGATTTTAGTGGACTGAAATTATTTTATTCGACTAAAATGCGATGACTAAAATGGGACTAAAACTAAAACGCCATTTTAGTCCTAGACTAAATGGTAATTTTCTGCCAAAATGAACACTGGTTGTGTCATGCATTTTAAAAATGTGTGACTCTCGTTGAGAATGTAAACCAACTCTGTGAATAAAGGGCCCCCCGAACCTAAAACCCACCAGGTTTAAATCTGGCTCTGACTGAAGTGTTCTGATTTAAAGTTAGATCTGTCATAATGTACTGTGTTTCCCGGAAAATAATACCTACCCTAAAAATAACACCTACTGTGATTTTCCAGGAGGACTGCAATATAAGGTGTACCCCGAAAATAAGCTTTAATTTAAAGTGGTTGTAAAACCCTATAATTCACCTATTACAGTATTATATAATGTACAATGTGTGTGTTTCTGTAATGTAATTGTGCCAAATACCTTCGATACGGCGCTGCAGTGTGCTCAGCTGACCCTCCCACTGCTCTCCTTCTCCCAGCTGTCAGCGGGGGGGATCTTGGCCCCTCCCTCTGAAGTGCTCGGAGTGGGGAAGAGAGCTCCGGTGGGTCACGGGAGCGATGAGCGGCGCTGTAACTAAGGTATTCGGCACAATTATATTGCAGAAACATACATTTTGCATTATATAATACTGTAATAGAGTGGATTATAGGATTTTACAACCATTTCTTGGTTCACACTTGGGTTTCCTGACTGGCAGGGAGGGAGAGAGAGGAGGGAAAGAAGACAGCACATTACGTAAGACCTACCCCAAAAATAAGCCCTAATGTGTCTTTTGTTGCCAAAGTAATATAAGACCCGGGCTTCTTTTCGGGGAAACACGATAGTACGCAGTATGTACTCGATGAGTGCCAAAAAATACTTGTTGATCCTGGCAGAAATCTTCCGATAACCCTGATATTCTCTGCCTGCTCTGCTCTCTTATCAGTTCTATTTTGACAGCTATCAAAGTGATCTGCAGATTATGGAGAACAGAGGAGAAGTTCTGTAGTCCTTTCCTAGGATGACAATGCTGCTTCTCCATAGAGTACATGATAATGAGTAAGCGTTGTCACCCCAGGACAGGAAGTGTGTTACTGGCAAGATCACCAGTTTAAAATAAAGAAAAAAATCTTAAAAAAAAAAAAAAAAAAGAAATGCAGCTATCACTTCTAAGGACTGGTATGCTGCAATATACTAAAGCTTTTTTTAATAAACTAATTGCTATTACAGGAAATAGGAGAAGATGCCCACATCCCTAGTGACATAGACTAGTGTGCTGGACCCTCAATTGGGGTTTTAAAAGGCATAGACGTAAGGTTAGGAGTTACAGAAAAACTATACATTTTAAAATGTGTCAAATACATATAAAAATAACGAGCGGTTTACTGTTCACTGGATAGTGTTGGTAAGCATGTAGGAATAACCACAGTTCACTGTCAGTGTGGCTCATACAGGCAGGATTGCTCCCCTACTTTACTAATACAGCCTTAAATGTTTGTTCTTGACTTTTAGATGCCCTTTTTTAAATATAAGCAATTCCCACTTCCCACCAGCAGGTGGCAGCATTACAGTTGGGATTATCCCATGAAGATCACATGTCCTAATTCTATATATTATAAACTAGTTAATGTGTTGAACATTTGCTTTAGTTGTTCTCTGTGCTTAATCAAACTGGTGGTTATTTCAGGATGTTTAATTAGTGCATGATCTATATAAATTAGGAAAATATGCTCGTAGGGAAGGAGTCATGATGCTAAGGCGCCAGATTTTTATACACTATTCTCTAGGCGCCCCCCCCCCCCACGCTTTTCTGAAAATTTTAATTCTTTCTATTAAACATTTGTGTGGTAAAATATTTGCCGCAGGAAACCAGTGTTTTTGCCTCCTGTGTGTCACTTTTTTACATTTACAACTGGTAAATACGGCTTTGTAGTAGTCTTAACTTGCAGCTCAATACACCTATTGTATAAATCTAAGGCTAATTGATTTATTTTTCCCTTCTAAACCTCATCATTGACTTAAATTAATCAATACAAAAGTAGTTAAAGAACGTGTATGATAACTGCAGCTGTAACAGCATTACAAGTTCTTACCTGCAGGGCCTCTTAATAAAATCATGGGCCCCTGGGCAAAGTAACGCAGTGGGGTCCTTCTCAGCCTGCCCCAATTTACGCACCTACCTTCAAGAATTAAAGTATAACTAGTTGTTAGCATTTAGCCTATATTTTTTAGTACGTTCAATAAAATCGATTTTTAAACATGCCATAAGACAAAGACTAATCAACACAAAGGGCACAGCACAGGGGAGAAGGCAGATGGGCACAGTACAGGGGGTCAGGAGTAGACAGTACTGGTTCCAGGATGCAGCACAGGACATGGCCACCCCAGGACAGTTTAGTAAAAAGTGTGACTGTCCCAGCAAATCTGGCACAGTTGGCAAGTATGATCTAATGCAAGATTATCATGGGGCCCCCATGCACCTAAGGAGTGTCCTGCATTAAGACAGCCCTGCTTTCTTTATCGTACATCATGGGACATAGAGCCATAGTATTAACTATATGGGGTATACAGGCACCTTCAGGTGATGGACACTGGTATACCCAATACAGGAAGTTCACTCCCTATATAACCCCTCCTCCTACCAGGAGTACATCCGTTTTTTTTCGCCAGTGTCTAAGGTGTTGGTCACGAGTGAAGATGTGCTCTGAAGAGCTCCACTGGAGGGATCCTTGCTGGATTTAAACAGCCTCCATAGACCGGATCCATCCAAAGTGCCACTAAGGCCAAGTGGATGGTACCCGGGCCTTGTATATGAAGCATGAGGTTTTGCCTGTAACGCCTCTCCTTGCAGAGCTGGACCCCAGGACCCAGGGCTTTTTGGTCATGCTTACATTACCTAAAGATTTTCTTGGCAGGGTGCTAATACAGGTCCAAGGGAGTAGAACCCCGATAAAAAGGGACCTGGTCCTTGAAGGTTTGCTAACACAGCCCGCCATGATGGGTGAAGTTTGGATCTGTCTGTCACAGTAGTATCCTGCGGTGAGGATAAGGTAAGGGAAGAAGCCTAGGAACTGTAAAAAGTCCACCTATGATTTTTTTTTTTTTTTTTCTTCTATGAGTAAAATCTTGTCATGCCTTAAAGTCTCCACTAGAGGGAGTAAATGCACATACCTTTGTACGTTGCTTCTCAGCTCATTGTCCAGCTAAAACAGCATGTGTGTGGTCTCAGCAGCCAGGGGGGATTCCTAATCTTGAACAAAGTTTGCATGTCCTTTTCCCCCTAAGGGGCTGGGAGGTACAACAGTAGCTTGTGCACTCCCCCCCCCCCCCCCCCCCCTTGGCGGGTGCGGCAGCGGCTTCCCTATGTTAGTATTTAGTCCCCACAGTAGCCATAAAACGTCAAGCTTTATTACAAAGCGCACTCTAGCGTCCACGAGGAGTACACGGCGCAGGCGCTGGGGACGCCGAGCAGAGCCTCGCAACTGAGACATTAAAAACAGACGCTTCTCAAGCCAGGAGCTGGAGAGATGGATGTCTGACACACAGGACACAGGAGCGCTGGGGGCACGTAAGGCAATGCATACAGGCATTTCCGTACAGGAAATACATTTTACTCAGCATCAAGCTGAACTTTATAGCGGCATTGTATTGCTAGACTATTGTTCAGCAAATAGTGCATTTACTTAGTGCCTCTGCTTTTGTGCTTAGCACTATGGCTTCCAAAAAAGACGCCACAAAGAAGGTACCAAAAATTCTACCCCCAGGCGCTGGAAACTCCACTCGTGCCTCCACACTGTCGTCCTCGCCTGAAATACCAGATGTGGCAAGTCAGGGTGAGTCATTGGAACCAATTGGTGCAGCTGCTTCTCATATTTCAGCCCCTGTATACATGATTGAAGATGCATTTTCCTCCACCCTGCTGGGCCCAGAAGGAAGATTAGCGGCTTTAATCGCATCCTCCATCCAAAAGGATAGGAAGCGTGTTAGAACCCCCTCCCCCACCTTAGACCCTTTACCAAGCGGACAGTGGGTAGAAGATGAGGTGTTACTCTCAGGCGATCAGGAGGAGAGACAAACTGATTACTGCTCTGCAGAGGAAACAACGGTGGATGAACCCTTTTCAGCCTCGCAGTCTGAAATATTGCTGGTGCAATCTCTGATGGAGATGGTTCGTTACACTTTCAAGCTACCCCTAACGGAGTCAGCTGAAAGTTCCGTTTCTTCTTTGAGTTCCTTTAAACCTTCACAGCCTTTGCATGTGTTTCCTGTCCATGCATTATTAGAACAGTTTATTTTTGCTGAATGGGATCACCCAGATAAGCATTTTCTCCCTCCAAAAAGATTCTCAGCTCTCTATCCCATGGAGGAGAAATTCACCAAAAGATGGAATGTACCAGCAGTTGACGCTGCGATTTCCAGTGTGAATTAAAGTCCAACTTGTCCAGTAGACAATGCACAAATGCTTAAGGATCCAACAGATAAAAGTTTGGAATTCCTGTTAAAATCCTCTTTTTCTTTGGCAGGTGCGGTTACTCAGCCTGCAGTCGCTGCAGTAGGCATTTGCCAATCCCTAAAGGATCAGTTTAGACAGGCCCTTAAAGAGGTTCCTGTACAGCAAGCCCGGGATTTGGCCAAACTAACGAGCTTTATGTTTTCCCATAGACGCCATTAAAGATTCTATTCACCAGGCAAAATTTGGTCAGCCGAAGCACCATGCAAGAAGCTCCTGACTGGGTTTCCTTTTCATGGGGATCGGCTATTTGGGGATGATTTGGACAAATACATCCAAATGGGACACAAAAAAACTACCGCGCTACTGTGAAAAGTAAGTTACTAATGGTTAGTAGGATATTGTAAGCTGCAGTCCTAAAGTGAGACATGCACACATGTATACAAGAGAAAATCAAAAAAAGACTGCGCTAAAACTAAAGCCCATATTTGACAACATATATGATTATGTGAATATTCGAAAATTCGATCAGTCTGGTAATCAAACCAGATATATGAGTATAAACAATAAAGTGAAAAATTTTTTTTACAGTATACTAAGTATGACTTAAAATAACAATAATGGGAAACAAATATGTCAAATGACAGAATAATGTCCAAAAAAAGTAGTGGAAATGTTCAAGGTAAATATATCCTTGGATAAAATAGGTGATTCTACGGTAAGCACTCAGCACCCAGTGAGAAATCCTCCACCATAATAGATGTACGCTTACCGGAGGTAAGCTAGATAACAGCTTATCAATGGATATCCACACGAGGGACACAACTCCTAGGATCTCCTCACAAGGAAGGGATGAGCAGGGACTTTCGTTTTCTGGAGAATGCTTTCATCTTTCTTCCTTTTCAGAAGGCCACAAGCTATGTTCTGTCATCTACTTTTGAAGAGCCTTTTGTGTTCCAAAGAATCTTCTTCTTTCTTCTCCAGAAAACGAAAGTCCCTGCTCATCCCTTCCTTGTGAGGAGATCCTAGGAGTTGTGTCCCTCGTGTGGATATCCATTGATAAGCTGTTATCTAGCTTACCTCCGGTAAGCGTACATCTATTATGGTGGAGGATTTCTCACTGGGTGCTGAGTGCTTACCGTAGAATCACCTATTTTATCCAAGGATATATTTACCTTGAACATTTCCACTATTTTTTTTGGACATTATTCTGTCATTTGACATATTTGTTTCCCATTATTGTTATTTTAAGTCATACTTAGTATACTGTAAAAAATTTTTTTTCACTTTATTGTTTATACTCATATATCTGGTTTGATTACCAGACTGATCGAATTTTCGAATATTCACATCCAAATGGGATTTGGACAAATACATCCTAGTGGGAAAAGTACTCTTTTGCCAGTCAAAAGAAAGCATAAATGCCCTTCATTTAAGCGGACTCTTTCTCCTGCGCCAGGGGCATCCGCCTCTAGGCAGTCGTGACTGCCTCCGCCGTCAGACTCTAGAGGAAAGCCTCAGGGTCAGGCCCAGGCACAAAAGAAGTCCTGGGGGCGGAAACCTGCAAAACAGAATTCTAAAGCCTCATTATGAAGGGGCACCCCCCATCGCCAGAGTGGGGGGAAGACTTCTGCAATTCTCAGAAGTCTGGCAAGAGGAAATTCAGGACAGATGGGTCATCTCCACGGTGTCTCTAGGGTACAAACTAGAATTTCGAGTTTCCACCATCTCGTTTTCTGAGGTCAAACGTTCCCACAGATCCAGGGAAAAGGCAATCTCTGTTTTGGGCACTAGACCGATTACTGGCTCAAGGGGTGATCATACAAATCCCCACAAAAGAGCAAGGTTTGGGGTTTTATTCAGACCTCTTTACGGTACCAAAACCGAATGGAGATCTGACCCATTCAGACCCATTCTAGATCTAAAGAATCTAAATCCGTTCCTGAAGATCCGCTCTTTTCGGATGGAGTCGATCAGGTCAGTGGTTTCTATCCTACAAGGAGGAGAACTTCTGGCATCTATCGACATCAGGGATGCATATCTGCATGTCCCTATATTGCCCGCTCACCAAAGGTTTCTGCGGTTCGAGGTAGAACAGCATAATTTCCGGTTTGTAGCCTTGCCCTTCGGGCTAGCTACAGCACCCCGGGTGTTTACAAAAGTTCTGGCCCCACCTCTAGCTAGGTTAAGGGCACAGGGCATAACTGTCTTGGCGTACCTAGACTATCTATCTATTGCTAATAGACCAGTCGGTGGCTTGTTTGAAGCAAAGCGTGCACATTACAACCAGTTACTGGAAAGTCTAGGTTGGATTCTCAACCTAGAGAAGTCTTCCTTAAAACAGCTAAAAAGACTGGAGTACCTGGGTCTGATCATAGACACAGCTCAGAAAAAGGTGTTCATGCCTCAGGCAAAGATCAACTCCATAAGAGAGCTGGTGCAGATGGTCAGGTTGAAAGGAGATCACCCCATTCGCCTTTGCATGAGGTTATTAGGAAAGATGGTGGCTTCATTTGAAGCGGTTCCCTATGCCCATTTGAGACTATTGCAAAACAGTATCCTGTCTGCTTGGAACAAACCGATTCAAGCTTTAGACTTGCCAATGCGGCTGTCCCTAAGGGTGTCCCAAAGCCTCAGTTGGTGGTTGCTAACCCAGAATCTGCTGAAAGGAAAATCCTTCAGACCAGTTATCTGGAAGGTGGTAACGACAGATGCCAGCCTTTCAGGCTGGGGAGCAGTGATAGAAAAGACAACTGTCCAGGGACAGTGGTCAAGAACTGAAAGGACCTTGCCCATCAGCATCCTAGAGATCCGGGCAGCGGGTCTGGCTCTAAAGACCTGGACATTCAGGTTACGGGGTTGTCCTGTCAGGATCCAATCCGAAAATGCCACGGCTGTGGCTTACATCAATCACCAAGGGGGCACCAGGAGTCTCGCAGCACAGAGGGAGGTGAAACATATCCTAACTTGGGCAGAAAGGAATGTTCCATGCCTATTAGCAGTTTTTATTGCGGGAGTAGAGAATTGGCAGGTGGACTTCTTAAGCCGCCAGCAGTTGCTCCTGGGGGAATGGTCTCTTCACCCCAACGTTTTTTGGGCTGTTTGCCAGAAATGGGGGGCTTCAACATGAAGTTGGTCAACTTTGTGTCCAGGACGAGGGATCCACTCGCATGCGGAACAGATGTGTTGGTGACCCCGTGGGATCAGTTCTCACTGATTTATGCATTTCCCCCTATTCAGTTGCTGCCACGACTTCTTTGCAGGATCAAGCTGGAAAGAAAGCTGGTAATTCTGCTAGCCCCAGCATGGCCCAGAAGGTCCTGGTATGCAGAAATCGTAAAGATGGCGGTGGAGGATCCATGGTCCCTCCCACTACGGCCAGATCTGCTCTCACAGAGACCAATATTCCATTCTACCTAATCTAACTGTAAATTTAACGGCTTGGCCATTGAAACCCACATTTTGAAGAAACGTGGGCTTTCCAGGTCGGTTATCTCTACCTTGATTAATGCAAGGTAGCCAGCTTCCAGAACTTATATATTATAGAGTCTGGAAGGCTTATGTTTCCTGGTGTGAATCCAAGGGTTGGCACCCTCTGAGGTATATCATAGGCAGAATTCTTGCCTTTCTACAATTAGGGGTAGAGATGAATTTGGCCTTGAGTACTATTAAGCGCCAAGTCTCAGCTTTATCGGTCTTATTTCAAAGACCGCTTGCTTCACATTCTTTAGTCTGGGGTTTTTTGCAAGGGGCGATGCGGCTTAATTCGCCAGTTAGATCACCTTTGAACCCTTGGGACTTGAACTTAGTTTTGTCAGTGTTACAAAAACAGCCATTTGAACCGATACAGCATACTCCCTTAGTCCTTCTGACAAGGAAGATAGTGTTCTTGGTTGCTATATCCTCTGCAAGGAGGGTTTTGGAATTGGCTGCTCTTTCTTGTAAAAGCGGGGTTCCACCCAAATTTTGAACATTATCTCTATGCATTCTCTTCCTTGCCTAGATGCTGACATGCTGTGTAAAAAAATTTAAATCGCTGTAATTACCTTTTTTTTTTTTTTCTAATCTTCTTAGCACTTCCTGGTTTTCCTCCCATGGGAGTAGGCGTGTTTCTAGCCTCTCCCAGACCTCCCACAGTCCCCTGGGAGCTAGTCTCAGGCTTCCCAGCATGCATTGTGCAACAGCGTCATCACAACATCTCGGTGAATGCTGGGAGCACAGCATTCACCGCATCCAGGTAATACATGCTTGTGGGCTTCAAATGCCCACAATGAAGATGGAAACCGCCTTCAGTGAATTTTATACGTTATTCTTTACAACGAAATCGGACACAGGCGGACTTATTACACAGAAAATGTGAGTAGATAATCATGAGAAGAAAAGTTTGTGAATGAACTCCAAAAAAAAAAAACTGATAGGTGGACCCCCGCTTTAAGAGCCATACTTGATTATTCACGAGGACAGAGTGGTGTTTCGCCCTCGTCTAGGTTTTCTGCCAAAAGCGGTCTCAGGTTTCCACCTGAACAGGGCCGTCTTTACTATTGATTGGGCCCTGGGCAAAAAAAAATTCTTGCCCCCCCCCCCCCCCCCCCGCCCCCCCATGCAAATTGTCTCTCCACCCCAACATTCTAAAAAACAAAACACACACATAAACTTATGTATTGTATTGTAACTGTACTGTCTGCCCTCATGTTGTAAAGCGCTGCACAAACTGTTGACACCATATAAATCCTGTATAATAATGATAATAATGATGGGGGGAAGAGATAGAAAAGTCCAGGATTGTGGGGGGGGGGGGGGGAGATACGGGAGTCCAGGATGATTGGGGGGGAGAGATGGGGGAGTTCAAGATGATGGCGGGAATGGGGAGATAGGAGTCCAGGATGACACACGGGGATTGGGGGGGTGTACTTTGAGGTGTTTGTATCATGCAGGGCACAGAAAAAAATCAGCACAAGGGGCAGTACTTGCATATCCTCCTCCCTCCCGCAAAGTTACCATCTATTGGTCACCTCTGCACATCACTTTGCTTACCTCTGCTCCCTCATCCACAGCTCATCTCTGTACCCCCCTCCACCCACAGCTCACCTCTGTATTCCACGTTCACGTCTGTACCCCTCCATCCACAGCTCACTTCTGTATTCCCTGTCGACCTCTTTCTCCCCCCCCCCATACACAGCTCACCTCTGTACCCCTCTATCCATAGCTCACTTCTGTATCCCCCATCCACCTCTGTACCCCCTCCCCCATCCATGTTCACCTCTATATCTTTCTGTCCACCTCTGTACCCCCCCATGTCCACCTTTGTACCCCCCATCCACCTCTGTAGTACCCCTCATCCACAGCTCACTTCTGTATCCCCATCCACCTCTTTATCCCCCCATCCATGTTCATCTCTATATCCTTCCGTCCACTTCTGTACCCCCCCCATCCCCCTCTGTACATCCCCATGTCCACCTTTGTACCCCTGTCCACCTCTGGGTTCACCTCTGTACCCCCCATGTCCACCTTTTGTACCCCTCGTCCACCTGTGTTCACCTCTGTACCCCCCTCCACAGCTCACTTCTGTATCCCCCATCCACCTCTGCATCCCCCATCCACGTTCATCTCTATACCCTTCTGTCCACCTCTGTACCCCCCCCCCACGTCCACCTCTGTACATCCCCATGTCCACCTTTGTACTCCCGTCCACCTCTGGGTTCATCTCTGTATCCCCCCCCCATGTCCACCTCTGTACCCCCCCATGTCCATCTTTGTACCCCCGTCCACCTATGTTCACCTCTCTACCCCCTCATGTCCACCTCTGTACCCCCTCACCACCTCTGTTCCCCCATCCACCTGTGTTCACCTCTGTACCCCCCATGTCCACCTTTGTACCCCTTCCACCTCTGTACCCCCATGTTAATCTCTGTACCCCCCCCCCATGTCCACCTTTGTACCCCTTCCACCTCTGTACCCCCATGTTAATCTCTGTACCCCCCCATGTCCACCTCTGTACCCCTTCCACCTCTGTACCCCCCATGTCCACCTCTGTACCCCTTCCATCTCTGTACCCCCCCCATGTCCACCTCTGTACCCCTTCCACCTCTGTACCCCCCATGTCCATCTCTGTACCCCTTCCACCTCTGTCCCCCCCCCCCGTCCACCTCTGTACATCCCCATGTCCACCTTTGTACTCCCGTCCACCTCTGGGTTCATCTCTGTATCCCCCCCATGTCCATCTTTGTACTCCCGTCCACCTCTGGGTTCATCTCTGTATCCCCCCCATGTCCATCTTTGTACCCCCGTCCACCTGTGTTCACCTCTGTACCCCTCATGTCCACCTCTGTACCCCTCATGTCCACCTCTGTACCCCTTCCACCTCTGTACCCCCCATGTCCACCTCTGTACCCCTTCCACCTCTGTACCCCCCATGTCCATCTCTGTACCCCTTCCACCTCTGTACCCCCCATGTCCATCTCTGTACCCCTTCCACCTCTGTACCCCCCATGTCCATCTCTGTACCCCTTCCACCTCTGTACCCCCCATGTCCATCTATGTACCCCCCATGTCCACCCCACACTTCTGTACCCCCCCCCCCCCCATGTCCACCTCTGTGCCAGCAATTCTCTGCAGTCTGCACATATGGATCCCCTGCCCCTTCTCTCCACGTTGTTCTTTCTTACCTGGTCACATGGCGGTGCAACACAGTCTCCGCCTATCAGACCCAGCACACAGAAAGAAAACTTCACTCGGCTGTGTGCTACACAGGTCTGCCAGGCGGGGGTGGGGGCGGGAGGAACACAGAGTGCCGCTCTCGCTCTGTCATTGACTCTGGTGCGCAGCTCCTGACAGAGGGAGAAGCGGGACGAGCGGGCTCAAACACATGAAGCCCGCAGCTGTCCCGCTCTCCTGTATAATTAATGTAGCCGTTTGGGAGAGCAGGGGGGGGATCGGCTCCCCCCGCTACTCCGCAAAAACTGCGAGCAGCGCAGGGCTTAAGTGGCAGCTGCTTTGGGCCCCACAGCAATGACAGGGCCCAGGGCAACTGCCCCTTTTGCCCTGCGTTAAAGACGGCCCTGCACCTGAACCAAGATATTGTCCTGCCATCGTTTTTTCCAAAACCATGTTCCAGGGAAGAGAAGTCACTACATTGTCTTGATGTGGAGAAAGCGATCAAAGTCTATTTAAAGACGACTGCTCAGATCCGGAAGACTGATGTCTTATTTGTACTGCCAGAAGGTCCTAAGAAAGGACAGGGAACGTCGAAATCCACTGTCGCTAAGTGAATTCGGCAAGTTATAATTCAGGCTTATGATTTAAGGTGTAAGATTCCACCTTTCCAAGTAAAAGCACACTCTACCAGAGCAGTTAGTGCTTCTTGGGCAGTGCGTCACCAGACCTCTATGGCTCAGATCTGTAAGGCCACAACTGGGTCTTCAGTACATACATTCACCAAGTTTTATCAGGTGGATGTAAGAAGGCATGAGGATATCGCCTTTGGGCGCAGTGTGCTGCAGGCAGCAGTATAGGCCCTCAAGTCTGGGGGTGCCCTACAGGTTGCGTCTCCCTCCCCTCAAATAGCATTGTTATGGGACGTCCCATATAGTTAATACTATGGCTCTGTGTCCCATGATGTACTCCAAGAAAGGATTTTACAGGTAAGCTGTTATAAAAAAAATCCTTTCTTGGAGTACATCATGGGACACAGAGGTCCCTCCCCTCTTCCTGGGGTTTAGGTATATTGCTTTGCTACAAAAACTGAGGTACTCCTGGTAGGAGGATGGGTTAAATAGGGAGTGAACTTCCTGTATTGGGTATACCAGTGTCTATCACCTGAAGGTGCCTATATACCCCATATAGTTAATACTATGGCTCTGTGTCCCATGATGTACTCCAAGAAAAGGATTTTACAGGTAAGCTGTTATAAAAATCCTATTTTTGTTCTCGCAATACTGAGATGGTGGCACTACAGGAACTACTTCAGGCTAAAAGCCCAATTTCACCTTTTTATACCTCCGTCCTGACTAATGTCGTATCTCGACAGTTGCTGCGAAAGACACATTTTACTGCACCAAACCACTGGGAGCTCCTCTTGCAATGTACAAATCTTATTTTTTAATATAATAACCTCATATAGAAATGCAAACCTATAAAAAAAAAAAAAAAAAAAAAAAAAAACAAAAACTGAAAGCATGACTTTGGCCAAAAATAATAGCCCATTAAAAAATCTAGAAACAAAATCTGCTTTAATTCATAGATTTCCCCAGCAGTGCTTTTTTTTTGGCACTAGATGTCCTCAGTCTCAAGGCCAATACTCCACCCATTTCATTATCCTTGAAAGTGAAAGACGAAGCA
Organism: Aquarana catesbeiana; assembly: GCF_042186555.1. Classification (NCBI taxonomy): domain Eukaryota; kingdom Metazoa; phylum Chordata; class Amphibia; order Anura; family Ranidae; genus Aquarana; species Aquarana catesbeiana. The sequence goes on from NC_133326.1 coordinate 570,488,260, forward strand.
GTACAGTGATGAGCTTCTCTCTGTCCTTCTGTCTCCAGGGAGATTTTACTTCACTTCCTGTCCTGTAAACACAACAGGAAGTGAGTGGAAACCTCTCCAAAGTGAGGAGAAATCACATCCTAGACAGTTGGTACCCAAACAAGTGTGCCCATTGGAAGATTTCCTGGCCATTTTCCTTTAATTTCAGTCCCAGTGACAATGATCACAAGGAGAAACGAAGAGGACGAATCTCCCCTGATGGGAGCAGAGCAGAGCTCCAGACAAAAATAAAATAATTGGATAGCCCAGCCCCATTTAGTAATAAAATAATACAACCAGCTTTTGTGGCAATAATTTAGCTTCAATCCAGATATGTTTCCTACAGTAGCTTTTTCTGCTACTAGATGTCCTCAGTCTGATGGTCCGCATCATTTATCATCCTGGACCTGCCCCAGCCTGTGACTGGACAGTGAAAGGAGAAGCAGCACAATGAACTCATAATGACTCATGTCATTCTCCTCTCTCCTCCTATTAGTATGGTTATTGTCAGCATTTGAACTCGTAGGTTCCTTGTGCTGCTTCTTCCTCCCCAAGTCTGAGCTCTGCTGTACAGGGGCTGCACAAGGCTGACACCAAATTCAGGTACTTGCATTTAAAAAATACAGTTGATGACATACTGATTGCAATAATTTATGTTTTTTATATCTGTCTGGAGTTCAGCTATCAAAAAGAAAAACTGATGTAAACTGTAACAATGACTCAAAAGATGGACGCTGTACTTTCCCTTTAAGTACACTTGGAGGGACTTATAGAAATTTGTAGAAGTGAATCATTTTTCTGATCTACGGCGATTCTGAGATCATTGACTGCCTCTCCAGAGATAATTCCTTCTGACGTTAATTCACATATATTGATTTTTTATCTCTGGCTAAATAATAAAAGCCAGGGTCATCTCTGCTTAGATCTGCCATCTTAGTGTCCATTTTGAAGCTTTAATAAAGAAGATTGAAGTGCGCTTTTTGCGGTGCACCCTCCCCGCCTGGCTGGTCGCTTTGTGTCCCCAGAACTTATGACTGCTTTAGCTGTGTGCTTCTCACACTGAGCTCACAAAGAAGCCACCTTAAAAGGAATCTTATTTTTCCTTCTTCAGCCTTCCTTCTAATTCACTCTGACAGATGAATGGGACAGACCCCCAGCTCCCAGAATTGTCATGTGGGTCACACAGGAGGATTGTGGGAAGGCTGACCTAGGGCCTTGCTTAATGACACACAAGCTGTGGAATCAATCACAGCAATGCAGCCATCGTTTAAAGTGTATTTCCACTTTTGCAGCCAAATTGAGATAGCCCCTACTTTATATTTGTTACATGTTTCCTATAGCATAACTTAAAATATATGTAAAATTATGTTTAATCATTTTTTTTTTTTTTTTTTACTGAAAATTCTCACCTAGAGTGTTCTATGTAATGTTAAGCAGGAGGCTGGGAAGAAGTTTGCGGTAATTAACCCTGTCTGTACTGTGCTGGCAGATCTCATTATCAGTTATAAATTAGGTGTGCATACTGTCTGTCCTGGCAGAGGGATAAAGATGTCAAGGCTTGGCTGGTACGTTATATCTTAATGCACTTATTTTGTCCCTCATTTTGCATAGTTGCCAACTGTCCCGGATTTCCCGGGACATTCCCGGGATTTAGACTCCATTCCTGATTTTGTTGTTTCCCGGTAAATGTCCCGAGAAATCCGGTTCTTCACGGATTTTCGCCGCCGCCTGCCGCTAGAGGTCCGCGGCCAGCAGAGACATTGTCTCCGCCGGCCGCCATTTTTCAGAAGACCAGGAAGACGGCTGGGGGGGGGCTAGACGGAGCTCCTGCTTCGCCGCCCACCCTCTGCCCCACTCCGCATCGCCCCGCTGCCAGTCTGTTATGGAAAGGGGCGGGGTTCTAGCCATGCAGCCGGCGGAGGGAGACAGTATACACTGTCTACTACACTACTAGGACACCTGAGGTGGGGGGGGGGCGCGCACCACTGGGGAAATCTGATGTAAGGAGGGCTCCACTGGGGACACCTGATGCAAGGGGGGCTCCACTGGGGACACCTGATGCGAGGGGGGCTCCGCTGGGGACACCTGATGCGAGGGGGGCTCCGCTGGGGACACCTGATGTGAGGGGGGGCTCCGCTGGGGACACCTGATGTGAGGGGGGGCTCCGCTGGGGACACCTGATGTGAGGGGGGGCTCCGCTGGGGACACCTGATGCGAGGACGGGCTCTGCTTGGGGCACCTGATGCAAGGCCAGACTCTGCTGGGACATATGACGCAAGGATGGACTCTGCTGGGGGCACCTGATGCAAGGACGGACGGCTGGTGGCAGGCAACGTGACAGGTGACACGCTCAGGGATCCCACTGATTCTGCATTATGGTGAGTTGAATGATTTCATTTTATATTACAATGTAATAATAGAAATAATGCACTTCAATCATCCTGACACCATAACAACCATGGTGCCGGGATGATTGAAGTGCTAACACCAGGTGTTTGGAGTATCTTTATCTGCTGATTGTTAAACTTTCTAGAATACACATATTTCCATTGTTGTGTAGGATCTGGGGCTGCTGTCCCTCCATCTCTCCCCCCCCCCTTTCCCTCTCCATCCCCCCCCCCTTTCCCTCTCCATCCATCCCCCCCCCCTTTCCCTCTCCATCCCTCCCCCCCCCTCTTTCCCTCTCCATCCCTCCCCCCCCCTTTTCCCTCTCCATCCCCCCCCCACCTTTCCCTCTCCATCCCTCATTCATCTCCGGCTCTAACCACACCCCCTTTGAGCCACACCCACTTAAGACACGCCCACTATTTTGTGTAAACCACGCCCATTTTTCATTGCAGCGCGCTAAGCGCACCACATTTTTGCTTTGCCTCTTTGTCACGCCCACAAATGCATGCCCCGCCCCCTAATTAAAACAAGACTCTGCCTACAGCCAAAAAAGTATCCCTAAAAATTTTTTTTCAATGTTGGCAACTATGATTTTGTCACCTAACTGCAAATTGCATTTTAAAGAAAAGAATACAGAGTTCTATGTATAAACCCATACCTGCCAACTTTTTGAGATGGGAACGAGGAACACCTATAAACAAAAGTATGTAGACACAGGACACATCCCTTGCCACTCCCCCTTAAAGCAGAATTCTACCGAAAAAAAAATTAAACACACAAGTGATTTTTTTTTTTTACCACTACTATTCCTTTATACTGGCTTTTGAAATTTACAAATGCAGCAATTTAGAAATTGTATGAAACCCTTTTTTTGAATGATAAATAGTGCATTTTTATACAACTACACTATATTGTGCCTGCCTTTACACGCACATGAACTTTAATGGCGTCTTAGTCTGTAGGGTTCAATATTGAGTTGGCCCACCCTTTGCAGCTATAACCACTGCAGCATTTCTGGGAAGGTTGTCAATAAGGTTTAGGAGTGCGTCTATGAGAATGTTTGACAATTCTTCCAGAAGTGCATTTGTGAGGTCAGGTACCCAAAGATGTTCTATCAGTTTGAGCTCAGAACTCTGTGCAGGCCAGTTAAGTTCCTCCACCCCAAACTTGCTCATCCATGTCTTTATGGACCTTACTTTCTGCACTGGTCCAAACCATTTGGTGGAGGGGGATTATGGTGTGGGGTTGTTTTTCAGGGGTTGGGCTTGGCCCCTTAGTTCCAGTGAAGGGGACTCTTAAGGCGTCAGCATGCCAAGACATTTTGGACAATTTCACGCTCCCAACTTTGTGGGAACCGTTTAGGAATGGCCCCTTCCTGTTCCAACATTACTGCGTACCAGTGTACAAAGCAAGGTCCATAAAGACATGGATGGGCAAGTTTGGGGTGGAGGAACTTGACTGGCCTGCACAGAGTTCTGACCTCAAACTGATAGAACATCTTTGGGTGCCTGACCTCACAAATGCATTTCTGGAAGAATTGTCAAACATTCCCATAGACACACTCCTAAACCTTTATTGACAGCCTTCCCAGAAATGTTGCAGTGGTTATAGCTGCAAAGGGTGGGCCAACTCAATATTGAACCCTACAGACTAAGACGCCAATAAAGTTCATGTGCGTGTAAAGGCAGGCGTCCCAATACTTTTAACAATATAGTGTATATTGGACTCAATTCCTACCAGGGACTGTTGGATCAGGTGCTTTGTGCACTGGTGCACAGTCATGTTGGAACAGGAAAGGGCCATCCCCAAACTGTTCCCACAAAGTTGGGAGCATGAAATTGTCCAAAATGTCTTGGCATGCTGACGCCTTAAGAGTTCCCTTCACCATAATCCCCCCTCCACCAAATGATTTGGACCAGTGCGCAAAGCAAGGTCCCCAGTCTTCATCGTCCTACACTTTCCTGAAGTCTTCCTGCCAGTAATCTGACTTTGCAGGATCTTCCTTCCTCACCTCTTTGGGCTGGGTGATTCTTGGTGAGCAGAGAGAGGTACCAACAGGATGATATCAGCACCTCTCTGCACCATTACAGTGTGAATAAAAGGCATGGTTGTAATGCCCCCTTAGGAGGTAGGGCCATGACAGCCCTGCATTCACGATAGAGTTCTCAGCCTCTCCAGGTTAAGTGATGCTGGGCATGATTCAGCTCACAGGACAGAAGAGGGCATCTTGTGGCTGAAAAAGAAACTGCAGGGAAAAACTCTAGATTGAAGGCGAGGGTTGTGCATGAAACATTTTCCAAAAAAAAAATCACATGGAGTTCATCTTTTACTCTACTCTCATCCAAACAATAACCCCTGAAATGGATACTTAAAGAGAATAAAAAAGCATACGAACAGTTCTGGCAAGGAAGAAAATATGAAAGTAAAAAATAATGGATTTACGGTCCGGATCAACCAGCGATAAAACACATTTACAGGGGGAACGCAGAAATAACTGCTGTGTTAAAGCTAGCAATAGACTACTACAGCATGTATGGCTCTTTTTTTTTTCTTTTTTTTTTTTTGGCCATAGTTCCACTATATAAATCAATTTTATCTAATTGGTTATCCATATTGCCCAGAGTATAGGTTGTGCTACCGCAGCACACTTTTGCAATCTCAAGGCTAGCTTGTACTATGCATGATTTATCCACTTGTATTGCATAAGAGCTCCCACGGAGCCCTTTTCAATTTACTAACAATCGTAGAGGGCATTTCACAGCATTCAGACTGTTAACAGGAAGTGAAGTTTAGAAATAAGTAAAAATCAGCAAAACAAGAAGAAAAAAAAACATTTACTGTACAGCGCTGGGATATTTCAGGGTTTCTCAAATCCTTTTTTGTCATATGGAAGCCGTTGTGAAGAAGGAAGAGCGACACGATTGTGAAACCTGGGGGAAAGCAGCAGCAATTTCCAGCCTTAGGGCTGAGCCGTAAGTTTCTTCGCTTTTAAAGAAATACAAGGCTTCCATTGCTCACCTCCTTCAAAAAAAAAATCAAAGTCCCCTGAATGTTGTCACGACACTTGACAAATCTGGAAAACTAAATTCAAATATTGAGGCAAAAGGTTTATGATGGCAGCCAGGAAACTAGCGTTTTGTGAAGGAGGGGTCAGCAATGACATTTTCAAAGTTTCTGGAGTATGAAAGTATTTTTATTGCTGTATTTGTCCCAGCTAAGTGGGATTGGCCCTCTCAAATTGTCACAAATACAGAAAGTAATGTAGAATTTAAAATTGAGTTGTCACCAGAACAGGTGAAAGGAAATCTTCCATTGTGGAGAGCCATTTTGGTGGCAACTGCACCAATAACACATGTGCTATTTTGTTGGACTTTGTTGACTGGAGCAATCCTATTATTGTCTGTAGGGCTGTTTTAAATCTATGCAACGTGTCTCTGTGCAACGTGGGAAAAAAAAGCACAAGTGCTTGCTGCAACATATTGTTGACACATGGGAGCACATGAAAAAAGGAATTAGAAAAATGCATAAAATTTGTAGTCACAAAAGTGTAAGGCCTCTTGCACACGATACTCCTGTTTGAGCATTTACTTTTTCAAACCTTTTTTTTTTTGCATGTATTTGCATACATATGCGGTCGTGCAATTTTCGCACAAATTGTGCGCACGCGTGAAAACGTATTCTTGTGTTTTTGTTTTGCACAATATGTAAATGGGCATTTGCACACATTTTGCGTGCAATCGCACAGATATTTGCATGCATGACTCGTAAATCGCGTGATTGGCTGGGCAATTCTAGCAGCTTTATTTTCTTTCTTTGAAACCAGGTGAGAGTTTCTTTGGCTTGTGTTTGGGATCATTGTCTTGCAGAAATTTCCATCATCCTCTTCATCATCCTGGTAGATGGCGGCAGATTTTATCAAGAATGTCTTGGTGCATTTCTCCATTCTTCCTTCCCTCAACAACATGAAGTTTGCCAGTACCGTATGCTGAAAAAAAGCCCCACACCATGATGCTCCCACCTGCAAACTTCACTGTTGGCATGGTGGGCTTGGGGTGACGTGCAGTGCCATTTGACCTCCAAACATGGTGTGTATTATGGCATCAAAAGAGTTCAATTTTGGTTCCATCTCACCAGACTATATTCCAGTATTTCACAGGCTTGTCTAAATGTGTAAGCAAACTTTAAACAAGCTTCAGCATGCTTTTTCTTCAGCAAAGTCTTGCGTGGTGAGCGTGCACACAGACCATGGCAGTTGAGTGCATTACTGATTTTACTTATTATTTTCTTTCAAACAATTGTACCTGCTAATTCCAGGTCTTTCTGAAGCTCTCCACAAGTGGTCCTTGGACAACTCTTCTGATAATTTATCACTCCTCTGTCAGAAATCCTGCAAGGAGCACCTGGTCATGGTCGGTTTATGGTGAAGTGATGTTCTTTCCACTTCCGGATTATGGCCCCAACAGTGCTCACTGGAACATTTTAGAAGTTTAGAAATCCTTCTGTAACCAATGCCATCAGTATGATTTGCAACAATAAGGTTGCAAAGGTCTTGAGAGAGCTCTCTACATTTATCCATCATGAGATGTTTCTTGTGTGATGCCTTGGTAATGAGACACCTTTTTTATAGGTCATCAGTTGAGACTGAACCAGCTGGTATTAATTTGCACTGACAAGGGACCGGATTTCTTTCTAATTACTGATAGATTTCAGCTGGTGTCTTGGCTTTCTATGCCTTTTTTGCACCTCCATTTCTTCAAGTGTTCAGTTCCATTTTTTTGCATACAACTTAATTTCTGAACTTGGTGACCTATTCAATACTTATTTTGCCCGCTGTATATGAAAACATTTTATTACATCTGTATTCCAAAACATAAAACTAGATCTCAAAACATGCACAACGTAGGCTTAGACCATGTAGCAGTGGCTGGGCTTTGGGTGCATCAGAGACCACGGGGGGGGGGGGCAGCAGTGGCTGGGAATAAGATGGAGACCAGGCTGCGGTTTAATGGAGGCTTAAGCTGTGGGTGCAGCAGTAGCTGGGCTGCCAATGCAGCAGACACTAGGTTGAGGTGTAGCAGAGTAAAGGCTATGGGTCAGCAATGGCTGGGCTATGGATGCAGTTGAGACCAAGTCTCAATATTTAAAAATGGCTTCAGTAGCTCAGGGAGTGTTTAGACAATATTCAGGTATTATGAGCAGGTACAGCTTATCCCACTTGAGTTTATATATGAGTAACTCTCATGTGACACAGTCCTGTCATTTGGGGTAAAACCCCAAAGTGTCTGCAGGAGTCTGAGTAGGTGTTAGAGCGTGGAAGGCAAATAACTGTGACGTCGTTCAAGGGTTCCCGCTATCTGTTGGAGTCTTCATTTAGTTTTAGAATTTAGACTAATGGGCTTCACTGGCAGCGGGAAATATGGGACGGTACCCTACTTGAGAATCCAAGACCGATAAGAAGCCAGGAATTTATTCATCCCAGAGACACCAACTATAATTGATGGGCAACTCACAGTGCTGCTGTGCAGTGGCTCGAATGAAGCGACACTTCAAATAAAGTTGAAAAAACAAGCAATGTACTGAAATGCATGTCTTGCCATGCAGGCTAATGATACCGTAGCCTTTACTTTCAGTTGCATTGTGTTAAAATGCAGATGGACTGCACTTTAATGCAGCGCACTGCAACACACATGCATACAACATTGTAGTGTGAACAAGGCAAATAGAAAACCATTATTTCTTTATCGTATATCATGGAACACAGAGCCTTAAGTAATTACTTCATGGGTTATGGGCCACCTTCAGATGTTGACACTGGTATACCCAATACAGGAAGTTGACTCCCCTATATAACCCCTTTCCAGGAGTACCTCAGTTTTTTTGCCAGTGTCTAAGGTGTTTGGTCACGAGTGAAGATGTGCTCTGATTAGCTCCAGGAGGGATCCATGCTGGATTTAAAAAACCTCACAACCGGATCCATCCATGCCACTGCGGCCACAGGATGGTACCCGGGCCTCGCATAGAAGAACAAGGTTTTACCTGTAACGCTTCTCTTTGAGGGCTGGACCCTAGGAACCAGGACTCTTTTTGTCTTGCTACATTACCTAAAGTTGTCCTGAGGGGTGCTATACAGGTCCAAAGGAGTGGAACCCCTATTGAAAGGGACCCGGTCTTTTGAAGGTTTAACTATGCTGCCCCCCATGATGGGTGAAGTTTGGATCTGTCTGTTTACAGCAGTATCCTGCAGCGAGGAAAAGGTAGGAGAAAAGTTTAGGAACTGCAAAGTCCACCTATGACTTTTCTTTCAAGATGTAATGTTGTAATGATTTAAAGCTCCTCTAGAGGGAGTAAGAATGTATATACCCTGTTTAATCTGTGCTACAACAAGCGTGTGTCCTAGCAGCTGGAGGGGGGTTCTCCTCTCCTGGGGAAACTGAGTGGCTGGGGGTACAGGTACTATGTACATTACATTTGTAACAGTGTTGTAAATGCTATAAAATAGCGTGATAAACACTAAAGGCTGACAAACGGACGAGTAACACTAACACCAACCCCCCCACCCCCAAAAAAAAGCATTACTTGCCATATAAAGTGTAAAGCGCTCTTTTCAAGGAGACACGCTGCATGGCGGCTGCAGCCTCCTCTCCTCCCTTTGGTCTGTGGCTCCCAAAGCCGTCCGCGTGCACAAGGGTGACATTTTTTATTGAAAGAAGGAGTAGAGAGGGTTGGGGAAGGGGCGTGGCTTAAACGGCGGCGGCATGTGCGGACTCGGCATCCTTGGAAAGCACACGGCGCACAGACATTCAAGTTTACACCTGAGGGGCTTTAAAGCTGATGCTCTGAGAACAAAAAGCTGTCTACCAGAGCAGCTGAAGCAAGGCTGCCACAGGACACAGAAGCGCTGGAGCACGTGAGGGGTTTACACAGGCATTTTCTGTACAGGAAAAGACATTAGTGTTTAGCATTAGTTTAATCTATGCTGCCATTGTTTTATCTACTATTGCTCAAGCAAATAGAACAGCTCTTAGAGTGCCTCTGCTTTTGTGCTTTGCACTATGGCTTCCAAAGTTACTACTAAGGCACCAAAGGTTCCACCCCCAGGCACTGGGAACTCCAGCCATGCCTCCACACTGTCATCCTCTCCGGAGTTACCAGATCTGGCAAGCCAGGGTGAATCTTTGGAAACGATTGGTGGTGCAACTGCTTCTCACACTTCAGCCCCTGTATACGTGACTGAAGATGCATTTTCCTCTGCCCTGCAGGGCTTAGAAGGAAGGAAGGAAGATTAGCAGGTTTAATCGCATCCTCCATGCAATGGGATAGAAAGCGTGCTGGATCCCTCTCTCCCACTCCAAACCCCTTACCAAGGGAACAGTGGGGACAAGATGAGGCGTTACCCTCAGACGATCGAAAGGAAAAACAAGCCGATTATTCCTCTGCAGAGGAAACAACAGCTGATGAATCAGCTGCACAATCTGAGGTACAAATCCTTACGGAAATGGTTCGTTCCACCTTCATGCTACCCCTAACAGAGTTAGCTGAAGGTCCGGTTTCCTCTTTGGGTTCTTTGAAACCTTTACAACCTTTGCATGTATTTCCGGTCCATGAATTACTAGAAAAGCTTATTTATGCTGAATGGGATCATCCAGATAAGAATTTACTCCCTCCAAAGAGATTCTCAGTTCTCTATCCCATGGAGGAAAAGTTCACCATAAAGTGCAAGGTTCCAGCAGTTGATGCTGCGATTTCCAGTGTGAATAAAAGTCTAACTTGTCCAGTAGACAATGCACAAATGCTTAGGGATCCAACAGATAAGAAGTTGGAATTCCTGTTAAAATCCTCTTTTTCCTTAGCAGGGACCGTTACTCAGCCTGCAGTTGCAGCAATAGGCATCTGTCAGTCCTTAAAGGACCAATTCACAGAGGCTCTTAAAGAGCTCCCTGCACAACAGGCCGGTGAGTTGATCGAGTTACCAAAAGCATTATGTTTTGCCATAGATGCTATGAAGGATTCTATTCACCAGGCGTCTCGCCTCGTGCTTGTGCTAGTACACATGCGTAGGACCCTTTCCTGGGGAGCGACTATTTGGCGATGATTTGGATAAATACATCCAGATGATTTCTAGTGGAAAGAGTACTCTTTTGCGAGTCAAAGGAAAATATAAATGTATTTCATTTAAACAGACTTTTTCTTCTGCGCCAGGGGCATCCGCCTCTAGGCAGTGGCGACGGCCTCCGCCATCAGACTCTAGAGGAAAACCTCAGGGTCAGACCCAGGCACAAAATAAGACCTGGGGCTGCAAATCTGCAAAGCAGAATACTAAAGCTTTATTGTGAAGAGGCATCCCCCCTCACCAGAGTGAGGGGAAGACTTCTGAAATACGCAGAAGTCTGGCAAAGGGAAATTCAGGACAGGTGGGTAATCTCCATGGTGTCTCTAGGATACAAAATAGAATTTCAGGAGTCCCCACCGTCTCGTTTTCTGAGATCAAACGTCCCCAAAGACCCAGGGAAAAGGCAATCCTTTTTCAAGCATTAGACTTATTGGCTCTGGGGGTGATCATACAGATTCCCACAGAAGAGCAAGGTTTGGGGTTTTATTCAAACCTCTTTACAGTACCAAAACCAAATGGGGATGTCAGACCCATTCTAGATCTAAGGAATCTAAATCCGTTCCTGAAGATCTGCTCCTTTCACATGGAGTCAATCAAATCAGTAGTTTCCATCCTACAAGGAAGAGAACTTATGGCATCCATCGACATCAGAGATGCATATCTGCATGTCCCTATATTTTCCTGCTCACCAGAGGTTTCTGTGGTTCGAAGTAGAACAACACTTTTAGTTTGTAGTCTTGCCCTTCGGGCTAGCTACAGCACCCTGGGTGTTCACAAAAGTACTGGCCCCACCTCTAACCAGACTAAGGGCACAGGGCATAACAGTCTTGGCGTACCTAGACGATCTATTGTTAATAGACCAGTCAGTGGCTCGCTTGGAGCAAAGTGTACGCATTACAACCAGTTATCTGGAAAGTCTGGGTTGGATCCTCAACCTAGAGAAGTCTTCCTTAAAACCACTAAGAAAGCTGGAGTATTTGGGCCTGATCATAGACACAGCCCGGAAAAGGGTGTTTTTGCCTCTGGCAAAGATCAGCTCCATACAAGAGCTGGTGCGGATGGTCAAGTCAAAAAGAGATCCCTCAATTCGCCTTTGCATGAGGTTGTTAGAAAAGATGGTAGCTTTATTTAAAGCAGTTCCCTATGTACAGTTCCATTTGAGACTGTTGCAAAACAGTATCCTGTCTGCTTAGAACAAAACGACCCAAGCTTTGGACTTACCAATGCGGCTGTTCCCAAGAGTGTCCCAAAGCCTCAGTTGGTGGTTACTAAACCAGAATCTGCTGAAAGGAAAATCCTTCAGACCAATTATCTGGAAAGTAGTAATGACAGATGCCAGCCTCTCAGGCTGGGGGGCAGTACTAGAGAAAATGACTGTCCAGGGACAGTGGTCAAGATCCGAAAGAACCCTGCACATCAACATCATAGAGATTCGGGCAGTGTGTCTGGCTTTGAAGACCTAGACCTCCAGGTTAAAGAATTGTCCTGTCTGTCTGGAGTCTCTCAGCTCAGAGAGAGGTGAACCATATTCTAACTTGGGCAGAAAATGTCCCATGCCTATCAATAGTTTTCATCCCGGGAGTAGAGAATTGTCAGGCGGACTAGTTGAGTTGCCAGCAGTTATTCCCAGGGGAATGGTCTCCTTACCCCGAAGTCTTTCGGCTGTTTGCCAAAGATGGGGGACTCCGGATGTAGATCTTCTAGCGTCCAGATTCAACATGAAGTTAGTCAACTTTGTGTCCAGGACAAGGGATCCATTCGCATGCGGGACAGATGCGTTGGTAACCCTGTGGGATCAGTTCTCACTGATCTATGCATTCCCCCCTATTCAGTTGCTACCACGACTTCTTTGCAGGATCAAGCTGGAAAGAAAACCGGTAATTTTGGTAGCACCATCATGGCCCAGAAGGTCATAGTATGCAGAAATTGTAAAGATGGCAGTGGAGGGTCCGTGGCCCCTCCCACTAAGGCCAGACCTGCTTTCACAGGGGCCGATATTCCATCCTACTTTACGAACGCTAAATTTAATGGCCTGGCTATTGAAACCCACATTCTGAATAAACGTGGGCTTTCCGGGTCCGTTATCTCAACTTTGATTAATGCAAGGAAGTCCGCTTCCAGAACTGTATATTATAGAGTTTGGAAGGCTTGTGTTTCCTGGTGTGAATCCAAGGGTTTGCACCCTAGGAGATAATATCATAGGCAGAATTCTTGCCTTTCTACAATTAGGCGTAGAGATGAAGTTGGCCCTGAGTACTATTAAGGGCCAAATCTCAGCCTTTTCGATTTTATTTCAAAGACCGCTTGCTACGCATTCTTTAGTCCGGGGTTTTATGCAAGGGGTGATGCGGATTAATCCGCCAGTTAAAAGCCCTTGGGACTTGAAATGAGTTTTGTCAGTGTTACAAAAACAACCTTTTGAACCGATACAGCATATTCCCTTAGTCCTTCTGACAAGGAAGCTGGTATTTTTGGTTGCTATATCCTCAGCAAGGAGGGTTTCAGAATTGGCTGCTCTTTCTTGTAAAGAGCCATATTTGATTATTCATGAGAACAGAGTGGTGTTACGCCCTCGTCCAGGCTTTTTTTTACCAAAAGTAGTTTCAGGATTTCACCTGAATCAAGATATTGTCCTGCCATTGTTTTTTCCAAAACCATGTTCCAGAGAAGTCACTACATTATCTTGATGTGGTGAGAGCAGTGAACATCTATTTAAAGGCAACTGCTTAGATTCGTAAGACTGATGTCCTATTTATTCTGCCAGAAGGTCCTAAGAAAGGACAGGCAGCGTCGAAATCCACTGTCGCTAAGTGGATTCGGCAAGTTATTTTTCAAACTTATGATTTTAAAGGGCGCACTCTACCAAAGCGGTTAGTGCTTTTTGGGCAGTGCGTCATCAGGCCTTCATGGCTCAGATCGGCAAGGCCGCAACTTGGTCTTCAGTGCATACATTCACAAAATTTTATCAAGTGGATGTAAGAAGGCATGAGGATATCGCCTTGGGGTGCAGTGTGCTGGAGGCAGCAGTATAAGTCCTCAGGTCTGGGTGTGCAGTGCCCTACGGATTGTGTCCCTCTACCCTCAAGTAGCATTGCTATGGGACGTCCCATTAAGTAATTGCTTAAGGCTCTGTGTCCCATGATGTACGATAAAGAAAATAGGATTTTTATAACGGCTTACCTGTAAAATCCTTTTCTTGGAGTACATCATTGGACACAGAGGTCCTGCCCCTCTTTTTTTATGGGGTTTAAGTATATTGCTTGGCTACAAAAACTGAGGTACTCCTGGAAGGAGGAGGGGTTATATAGGGGAGTCGACTTCCTGTATTGGGTATACCAGTGTCAACACTTGAAGGTGGCCCATAACCCATGAAGTAATTACTTAAAGGGGTTGTAAAGGTACATTTTTTTTTTTTTAAAAATAACAAACATGTTATACTTACCTTCACTGTGCAGCTCGTTCTGCACAGAGTGGCCCCGAACCTGGTCTTCTGGGGTCCCTCGGCGGCTGTTTCAGCTCCTCCCCGCAAGCATTAACCACCTTAATGCGAGCTCCCTCGCATGGTGGTTAGTGCTTGCGGGCGCGCTCCCGTGATACAGCCGGCGGCTATAGCCGCTCACTGTATCACTCGGCCCCGCCCCCCAGCGCGCCGCGTCATTGGATGTGATTGACAGCAGCGTGAGCCAATGGCTGCGCTGCTTCCAATCCATCCACTGTAGCCAATCAGCGGCCAGGGTGAGCGGAGGAATAGCTGTCGGGAACGCGAAGCTGACTTTCGAGGCGTCAGGTAAGTAAAACGGGGGGGCTGGGGGCGGCGGTATTGTCAGAAGTTTTTTCACCTTAATGCATAGAATGCATTAAGGTGAAAAAATTTTTACCTTTACAACCCCTTTAAGGCTCTGTGTCCCATGATGTACTCCAAGAAAAGGATTTTACAGGTAAGCTGTTCTAAAAATCCTATTATTCTATGTGACCTGAGTTGATCAGTTTGGAAAAGCGAAGATTACTGCCCATGGTGTGAATGACCCCTTATGACTTTTTTTTTTTTTTTTTATAGTCTTCCTTTGTGTGAAAAGGGGAACTTTTTATTTTATTCACTTTGGTTTTCTAATGGGTTAATGGTAAACCACTTCAGATTTAAAGATTATACCATGCTGCTTCAGGCATGTGGTTCAGCTGAGTCAAAGCTCGCCAAAAGATTTACTTACAAAAGGACCCTTTCAGGAAAGCGAGAGGCCTTTTTTTTTCCTTCTAGGATAAGTTGAAATTTTCCAGCTCTGAGAAAATTTCCTGTCACTTAGATAAATTAGGAAGTGCGGGACGGTTTCTGCAAGAGAACAAGTGCAGAATGCTTTGATCCCAAGTTACATACACCAGTCAGTGTGACAGTGTATGCACTAAGTATTTTGTGACCATTCTACATGTTTATATGGAAATATTTACTAAGGTCTTATAAATATTTCAGCTAAAACTATCTGAACTGAGAAAAAAAAAATTCCCCATTGATAAAATTGCACTTTTTTTTTTTTTTTTTCCAAGGTTTTGGATAGCATAGGAAAGTATTAGCCATGGTTCACATATATGCATGTCAGGAATGCACACAAAATTTCCCATTTTCCTGACATGCTCAGGAAAATGCTGCCCCTTAACAGATGCGCAAGAGTGCCATTCATTCTTTATGGCACCACTGCACATCGGCAAATGCGTGTGCCAAACCACATGTTGAGCCCACATTCGTAAAACGAAGGGTGCTGTTCCTGCAATCCAATCCGTTGTCTCTCTCTGAGGGTTCTGGCTGGGGAAAGCCTGTCCCAGCTCAGTGCAACAGATCCAACAATAAAAAAAAAAAAGTGCTCTACGCCGCACACCAGCATGCCCAACAGTCTCTTGAGTAAAAGTAGCTTCAGTCCAGGTCATGCCCTAGATGTGATTAGCGCCACCCACAGGGCTTAGACATTGAGGCCATGACATACCCCTTTGGGCAAGGTGATTTGATATGCTTCGGGACATCCTTTTGCCAAACATGGTGCTGCAGCACAATGCGGTTCAGTGCTGCGTGATTTTACAAACGGTCAGGGACTTATTTCCCTGTGTTTCTCATGGGTAGGGGAGCCCATTGAAATAGAATAGTTTGTCCTACACGTGATGGGCAGGAGAGAACATGGGTCAAAGGGACTTTAAATGAGGCCAATCGCTGAATGCAGTAAAAACATAAAAGTAAAGAACATAGTATTGAGTCTATAAGTTTACTGCATGATGGGCAATAAAAAGACAATGTTACAAATATACTCGAATCAGGGTAAAAACATTGCATTGAGCTGAATCGTGGTTAGCAAAAATTAGGTAGGTTTACAACATGACATATTGCCGCCAAACAGCAGATAATACATATGGCGAATGGTAAAACACATGTTGAAGGGCAGGACCACACACATGATAGGCTGCACCATACCTAGCCCTAAATACTGGGTTTTTATTGTCTGTGTCCCCTTTAAGGTATTTCAACCTATCTATTTGTCCTGGTGGCCACAGAGACATAAAGCCATGGGAAATGTAACATTTTCATGATTTTATCAGAATAGGAGGTGAGGGCAAATCTTTCAATGTAGATCCCCTGATATGTCAAATTTGTTATTGAATGCATAACTGCATTCATTTGTTTTTATCTTTCTGGCGCTTTAAGGATGCAAAATACTGATATTGGTCATTCCGTGGATATTTTTCTGTTGAGCCTGGTGAAATTGTCTCAAAGGAAAAGAAGTGAAGAAAAATTTCCCAAATGGGGACATGGGCATAAGTAAAACCTAGTGGGATTCTAACTGTACTTCGCTCTATCCAAAACTACAAAAACATATTTTTGCCTGAGTTGGGTATTCGCTTTAACTTTGCTTGCCATATGCACATTCCAAGTTAGTGACTCAGAGTATTCAATCCATAAACAAACAGAAGGCTAGCATTTTCAATGGTGGCTTACATACATTACCCATTTTCCTTCAAATCTGAAAAACAAGGACATTAACAGGGACAAATCTTCAAAATTGTTGTTCTACCTACAAATCCAGGTCAGTTGGCAACTATACCATTGGCAGTGTGGTCACAAATGGAAATCATACAAGCGTGTCTTTGGGATTGTAGTGGACCTAAAGTTGAACTCCAGCTGATCCCCCTCCTCCTCACCCTCCCTCTTCTTTCCATGAATCCCTCTCCACTACAACCACTTTTCTTTTTAAATGCTGTATGGTGTTGTGGTGCTTTGAAATTCTGTAGCCTTCTGGCCAGTCTGGTGACTTCTTTTGTGGCAGCGGTGGATGGTCCTTCCTCCTGGACTGAGCAGCGCTCACTTAATGACATATCAGCGCTACTCGGTCCAGGAATGTTGTAAACTCAGATCGGCAAGATGACGCTCCAGAAGGGGACGTGTCTGACAGCCTGGGCTTACAGGAAGTGGGTTGAAAAAGCTGCCTGTCATTCAGCCAGGAAAATGACTGGTAGCCGTTGTTCTGCTGAAATCTCCAACCACGTCACTTCCTGTGACTCTCCAGCAGCAATGATTGGAGATTTCAACAAGTTGCCTGTTTTCCCAGAACAGGGACAGTGTATACAGTACCGTACACGAGTTGTCTGTTTTGACAGAACACCGGGTAACGACGAAAAAAGTTGTCGCTACCTTGGAGGCAGTCATGTTGCTGTTTAGGATCAGGCGGACTAACAATGTCCACTCATTTATATGGTATACTGTAGTGTATACGCTGCCGCTGTTCTGTCAAAACAGCCAACTCATCCAAATCTCCAATTATTGGTGATGCAGAGTCACTGGAAGCGACGTGGTTGGAGATTTTGGCGAGTTGGCATTTTTGGCAGAACAACAGCTGTAAACAAAGTAGAGGAAAAGAGTAAGTTGTCCTTTCAGGCCTTTATTTAGAGTAGAACACTGCCATCTTTGTCCCATTGGGGAGATTTACCTTCACTTCCTGTCCCATTGCAAAAACGGGAAGTGAGAAGGAATCCCTGCAATAATGGGAATCTCTTGGGGATCGCCAGGTCACTAGAACCAATAGGAAGATAGGAAGCCATAGGAAGATTTTACCTTTTTATTACTTTTCTGGGGACAACCCAAAATTTTAGATTTTCTTTTACTTTCAATGATAATGGTAAACAGGACAAATAGAGAGGGTGAATCTCCCTAACGGGGACACACACAGCAATGACAAATGACAGGTGTTCCAATCCCTCTCCCCTCTATCCAAAACTAAAAAAAAAAGTTTTACCTTTAGTTATACTTTAATGCAGAAGGGGGTATTTAGGAAAAAAAGGTAGAGTTCTCCTTAAGGGCCTGGTCACACCAGATGCATAGAGCTGTGCTGGGCATCAACACAGTCCCAACTGGCAGCCATAACAGAAAGCCTTGTGTTTTTTTTTTTTTTTTTTTGTTATGGAAGTTCACACCACCATAGCTACACTGCGATGTGCTGTTTATAGTGCATCGAAATTGCTACCTTCACATCGCACACCAGTGGCCATGTTTTTTTATTTTGTGACCGTCTTCTTTAAATCTTGCACACAATCTTGTACACAATCTTATTTCCTAAAATATATTTGAAAATACAGTTTGTGCTGCAAAAACTGACCAAAAAAGGAAGCAAACAAAGTGGGCCTTTGTATTCTGTTTGCACTGGAACCTTCGCTGCTGCATTCACCTACAGTGTGCGGTGGGCGAACGGCGTGGAAACTGGAAAGCTAGTGGACTTGAAACAATCCAGAAGAGTGAGTCCAGGCAACAATTTCCTTCTTGTTTTGAAATACTCTTGCATGTTTCCTGTGGTTGCAAATTGCTCGCAGCTTTACAAAATATACAGCATTTCCTATCTAGGCAGCAGAGAGCCTATGCACAGACATTGGTCTCTGAAGTGGTATATTTCGGAGACAGGGGACACTGGCGGAGTGCCCTGTAGAGATGTAGGTCTACCCGAAGACGAGCAACACATGGGGGGGTGTGAGTACTAAAGAGTTTATCTGTTTTCAATAATTCATGTCCGCTTTAAATTGAAGTTACATTACACCCACCAGTTCCTCTGTGCTCATCTATTTTCTTTTTCATTCTCTGTCTTTAGTGTGGTCAGGCCCTTATGATGATGGGCTTGGTATGCGTGTTATTATTAGAATGGTGTGTTGGTTTTTATTAATCTTTGATTATTTTGGAGCTTTTGTACACTTTTTTTGTCTATGGAGGTTCTTATTTATGCAGATGTTTGTATAGCTAGTATTGATTAGAGGGACCCCTTCACCAAATTAAAAAGCTGCAGGAAAATGAACAAAAGATAAAATATTTAAATGCTTACCTGCAGCATATTTCTTTACCATAAATGATTTTTATTCACTTACAATGTGCCTTTGAACTTGCTGGAAAAGTGACTACCCCATTCAAGGTCAATTTTGGACAGAATGGCATCTTCTTGCCAAATAACTCTGCTGTGTAACCTCCCTCTCCTGCTCCTTTGTATGCCAGGGGGTCGGCAGTGAGCGCAGAACATGAACCAGGGATCACACCAGATTTATTTTTCACAGACTTTAGGGGTGTTCATTTTATTTATAAAAGGTATTTATGTAGCGCCAACAATTTACAAAGCTCTTTTCATATATATCGTATATACACATCTGTCCCTGCCCTCCAGGAGCTTACAGTCTAAGGTCCATAACTCGCATATATACATACTAGGGGACAACTAATAGGCCGTACACACAATAGGATTTTCCGACAACTAATAATGGATGCGAGCTTGTTGTCGGAAAGTCCGACCGTGTGTATGCTTCATAGAACATTTTGTTGGCGGAATTTCCGCCAACAAATGTTTGAGAGCAGGTTCTCAAATTTTCCGACAACTAGACTTGTCGGAAATTTCGAGCGTGTGTACACAATTCCGACGCACAAAAGTCCACGCATGCTCAGAATCAAGCAGAAGAGCTGCACTGGCTATTGAACTTAATTTTTCTCGGCTTGTCGTACGTGTTGTACGTCACCACGTCCTTGACGTTCGGAATTTCCGACAACATTTGTGTGACCGTGTGTATGCAAGACAAGTCTGAGCCAACATCCTTCGGAAAAAAATCCACGTTTTTCTTGGAAAATCCTATCGTGTGTACATAGCCTTAGACTGGAGCCAATTAACCTACCAGCACGTCTTTGGAGTGTGGGAGGAAACCGGAGTACCTGAAGGAAACCCATGCAGGCACAGGGAGAACATGCAAGCTTCATGCAGGTAGTCGAATTGCATATACTCAACAAAAAGGGCTGTATGTCTCTGCATAGTTCATTATTTCACAATCAGCTGGAGTATTATTTTGTACTTTGGAGATACCAATGGAATTATTTTTTGTGATCTCCTTCACACTATGGGCAATATAAAACCTTCCCTTTATTCTTATTTAGAGGAATAGTTTGTCCAAAACTGAAGCTACAGTTTTTTTTAACGTGAAAACATTGTCCTCCAGTGAATATGCTGCGATTTTTATCTAAAGATCTGCTTCTCGTCTCCTTTTAGAGGTCTGCTCTCCTTCTCCGGCCCGTTTGTATAAACCACAAGAGCTTCAGATTTATTACAATAGTAAATGGAGAAGCGTAAAATATGATGGGAGATTAGTCTTCCTTGTGAACACCCAAGCCTTATATAGTCTTGGGCTAACTTCGTGTTGTGCTACTTAAAGTGTAAGTCCAGCCTAACACTAAAATCCCTGCATCTACAGACATCCACGATCTAACACTAACCTATCTATTCCTGTAAAGAAGAAATCGGTGTACATCTTTTATTTATTTTTTTTTTCAAAGCCGATCCAATCTGGTCTCCAACGGCGGAATCTCTGCAGAGGACACAGCTGACAACGGCTATGAAATTAATTTGGAGTGACATCACCCATAGAGTTACTTTGGGTTTTCCGTTGTCGGCTGTGTCCTCTGTACCCGCCTACACAACGAAACCGCGACTGACCGCTCAGCGTGGGATCGGGTCAGATCGGCTGCAGAAAAGGTATGTATAATTTCTTCTTTACAGGGTTAGATAGGTTAGTGTTGGATCGAGGATGTCGGTAGATGCAGGGATTTTAGTGTTGGGCTGGACTTCTACTTTAAAATCCAGGCTAAAACTAGCTAATCTTAAATCCTGCCACCCCCACTCTAACACCTATTGTAACTACCGTATAGAGTGGTGGTCTTCAAACTGCGCCCCGTGGGCCAGATGTGGCCCTTTGCTTGTCTTTATCCAGTCCTTGGGTCACTATTCCTCCCACTGTCAACAAGGTTGAGGCAACGTTCTTTCCACTGACAGCAGTAGCGGGGAACCTCCCTATGACATCAACGATGGGGCACTATTTTTTCCACGGACACCAATGACTGAGCACTATTCCTCCCATCAATACCAGTGAGCATTATCCCTCCTCCTACTAAGCACTTTGAAACGTTTTATTTTTTACCCCTACTGACCAAGCCTGAGGTATTGTTTACCCCCCACTGACGCTGGAGCATTTTTTATTCCCACTAAAGTTTAAAGGACCGTAAACTGCCCCTGTGCTTGGAAAGTTTGGAGATCCCTGCTGTCTATCCTTGCCTGTTCTGAGGGGGTCCAGTCTGGTCACGTGATCGACTCCCAGTGCCAAGTTCAGAGAAGAGGAGGGACAGTAGACAACGGATGCCCCATAGTAAGTCCTATGGCCCTGTTCACAATGACATTAGAAACAACAGTTTGGGGCATGTTTTTGCCGCTCCTTGAACGCCTAGCAAAGCAGCCAACAATGGATAATCTACACACCAAACAGAACTGTTCACATTTGAAAAACATGTAGTGTTTTCATCGCTGTGCATCAAAAATGAAGCTACATGTTGAGCCTGGGAGGATTTTAAGTTTTTTCAACTCCTTCTATTCAAGCCTATGGTAACTCACCATAAACGTGCCTGTGCAGCACGTTTACAACATGTTTACTGAGTATTACACAAACATTTATCAAATATCACTGAGGTGGAAACAAAAAAAACAAAAAACAAAACGTACCCCTTAATAAAAATATATAAATAAATAACTTGTAGGGCATCTAGGTTTTGTTTTTAATGCTGTAGGTGCGTTGGTTCGCAATTAGTGCCAGCGTTAGAATTTTCTCCTCTTCCCTGAAGCCGGCCGCTGGGGAGATTACGTGACCGGATTGCCCTGATAATAGGTATAGACTGCTTTCTTCTACAGGCAGGGCTACTGCAGCAGCCGGCGGGAGAGGAAAGCCAGGAGCACTGTGGGGGAGTGAGGGGGGGGATTAAATGTGGGAAGCACAGGCAGGGGGATTGGTGCGGCAGGGCGGAAGGACAATTGCAGAACAGTGCACACTGCGTCTCTCCCTCCAGCAGCTGAAAGCTGGTGGCAGGGAGAAGGGGAAAAATGTCTTTCAGCTGCTGGAGGGAGAGACCGACAGTGTATTCTTCTATAATTGTCCTCCGTCCCACCCCACTGTCCCCCCTGCTGTCTGGGCTCCCTAGAGAAGGACCAGTGGTACCCCCCTATCTGCGGCCCTGTCTACAGGCTAGTTAACATAGGGGTTAGAAGGTGAAGATTTAAAGTATAACTAAAGGCAAAACCTTTTTTTTTTTTTTTTCTTTTTTGGACAGCGTGACAATCGATTAGAACACCTGTCAGGTTTTTATTTCTGCCTGTGCCCTGTTAGGGAGATTTACCCTCTGTTTGTCCTGTTTACCATTATCATTGAAAGTAAAAAAATCCCAAATTTTGGGTTGTACCTATAAAATTAATAATTAAGGGGAAATCTTCCAACTGGGACATTAGTTCTGGTGACCTGGGGGTCCCCAAGAAATGTTCTTAATTTGCAGGGATTTCCTCTCACTTCCTGTTTGGCTATGGGACAAGATTTGAGGGAAAATCTCCACAATGGGACACCGACGGCGAAAAAAAAAAAATCTGACAGGGGTTATCCCCCTCCCTTGCTCTATCCAAAATGAAAATAAAGGTTTTGCCCAAATCTCCAAAATATAGTCTGGTCAATTATGAGAGCATCTGCATGGATAATTTCTTGGCATGTCACAATATACAGCAACAGTAGAATTTTTCAAAAAATCTCCACTTTTCCAAGGCTGAAAAAAAGTTACTAGTCTGATACAAGCAAAAGGAAACATTTTCTCTGTCCCCTTCAGACTGCAATAATGTAACTTAGCAAGTAGCAAGTCACAAGGTGAAAAGCTGCAGCAGGGTTGAATCTTTGTGTGACATTTGTGAACACAGCCATAGGACTGCATAGGCACTAGGATGTACTTGATTGTGTCATCAGACAGCATTTTAGACCAGGAAGTAGATGGAGACCCTAGGTGAGAACCGAGAAAAGATGCAAGGTCCATAAAGACATGGATGAGCGAGTTTGGGGCGGAGAAACTTGACTGGCCTGCACAGAGTCCCGACCTCAACCTGATAGAACATCTTTGGGATTAATTAAAGCAGAGACTGCGAGCCAGGCTTTCTCATCCAACATCAGTGCCTGACCTCACGAATGTGCTTCTGGAAGAATGGTCAAACATTCCCATAGACAAACGCCTAAACCTTGTGGACAGCCTTCCCAGAAGTGTTGAAGCTGTTATAGCTGCAAAGGGTGGGCCAACTCAATATTGAACCCTACAGACTAAGACGCCATTAAAGTTCATGTGCGTGTAAAGGCAGGTGTCCCAATACTTTTGGTAATATACTGTATTTCACCTGTGTAGTCAGCTGGTTGCCTGGAGGTTTACGTGGACATACATTGCTCTATTTTATGATCATTAACAGATTCATATATTTCGGGTTCATGGTAGGCTACTTCTGCTACGTATCAGTTTTATATATTAAAGGCTTAATCAGAACTCACAGATCCATCATACTGTCACATTATAGTCTGATATGGCTGTATCTGAGCCACTTAATTCAGATTTAATCTAATTCCATTAACCTTTAGGCACACCTGGCAAATCCCTGCAAGGGAGGGTGCTCCATCAACGATATTGACTGATATGACACATGTAAATTCTATATACATCATGTATGAAATGCATGGTGCGGTGTAGAAGGGGTTATACAGGGTCAAGGAGAACAGATTATCAATAAAACATTGCCGGGGTCCATACACTGGGAACACTAAGTGGGTCGTCTCCGGCTTATTGTCATATACATACAATTTCAGGGGATTCCTATCTGCAGAACACTATATTCCCCTGGACCATGCACTGCAAGAAAAGACCAATATGGAATATAGAGATTGTGGTTTCAGTTACAGGCAGGGGTGTAACTACAAATTGAGGTGGCCTCATAGCATAGTGTTGATGGGGCCCTCTGGTGACCTCCCTACTACTATTGATCTTAACATAAAAGATAAAAAAAAATTGGTGACAGGCAGGTTTTTATAAGTCTATCAGTCTTTTCTACCATAAATGCTTCCTCCTGCCTGTCAGCTGTAATGTACACTGAGCCGCGCATGCGCAACTCAGCATACGTTAACAGCAGCTGAACTGTGCTGCAGTGATGTCATTATGCAGGAGTGACATCATCACGGCCAAGCCATTCAAATGGCTAGAAAGACAGAACCTGTAAGGAAGACCGAGGTGAAGATGAAAATGCCCGGGACCTATGAGATCAGTGACAGCGCAGCGCTGGAGGGCACATTAGGCCAGGTAAGTCTATCATAATGTGCTAGTATATGGTGTATACTAGCACATTATGGCATTAACCTACAGGGTGTTTTGATAAAAAAAAAAAGTGAGAGAATTCAAATTGTGTTTACTACCGCTTTAAGGATTGTAGACGCTGACACTGTACACCCTGTGACATTTATGCATTTTTTAAATTGTATTTTTTATATACAATTAGTGAAATTATGTGCATCTATCTTGATATCAGCCTTTATCATCCACTGCACAGCAGTACTCAGACTGGGAGAGGGAGTAGCAATGCTAAGATCTCCTTGAGACAGGTGTGGGGGAAGTAAAAACACAGCCACAGTATTACCGCCCACTGGCCACCCATCTAAAGTGTTAAACATTTTTGTACGACTGGAGGAGACTTTTCACATGTCATGTTAGTAATGCTCTGCGATGCAGCCACTGTGAATTTAATGCAAGACTGGCTGTCAAGCTCGGCCATTTAAAGTGTTAGTGAAACAACAACAGTAAAATCGGTCTGTATATGCTGTAAAGCATGCTTGTTATACACACTGTGGGACCTAAGGGGTTAATCTTCCACATTGTTTGAAAAGGCTGTTTGATCCTGTCTTCTCTGATCCCCCCCTTCCAATGTCCCCAATCCATCTGATAAGACAGAGCCTTTGAAGTCTGCACATGCTCAGTTTGGTGTGGATTGCTAGAGAGTTTTTTTTATTATTTTTTTTGTGAGGGTGCATGTGATCAACACAAGGCCAATCAGCACTGTCCAGAAGGAGGGTAAAGGGTCCTACAGACTCATAGGACAGTCATAGGTGAATAAACTCCTCCTACAAGCTTTAACCAGACACTGATAGAAGTCAAAAGACTGCTATATACTGCTGATGAGAAAAGGTATTTAGCAGTTTATATTTACTACAAGAACTGCATTTCCATGTTCTGTGTACTGTGGGAGACCAGATATAGTGAATGCAGGGTCCTGGGTTTAGTAACACTTTACAGGAGTTAAAGGCAGAAGGTTTTTTATCCTAATGCATTCTATGCATTAAGATAAAAAAAACCTTCTGTGTGTAGCAGCCTCCCCTCATTACCTACCTGAGCTCCTTCCCTCTCCAGATGTCCACGATCCCCTCAGCCATCCAGTACACTCCTCCTGACTGACCGAGTCAGAGCAGTGGCACCATTGGCTCCAGTGGCTGTCAATCAAAGTCAGGCAATCAGGGGAGAGAGGGGGCGGAGGGCCAGGTCGGGGCTCCGTGTCCGAATGGATACACAGAACTCTGACTCAGCTCGGGTGCCCCCTGTAGCAAGCTGCTGGCTGAGGGGGCACTCAAAGGAGGGAGGGGCTAGGAGCAGCAAAGAGGGACCCGAGAAGAGGAGGATCAGAGCCGCTCTGTGCAAAACCACTGCACAGAGGAGGCAAGTATAACATGTTTGTAAAGTCTTGTTTTTTTTTTTTTTTAATAACAATCACTTTAAAGTGGTTGTAAACCCTTTAAAACCACTTTATACTACTAGCTGCACGGTTTAGGAGATATCCCTGTATTTGAAAGTGCCAACGTCATCGGCACATGCGCACTTAGGCAAACTGAAGCAACGGCACGTTGGTACGGTACGTGCCGTTGCTTCAGTTGTATTGTGCTGTTACCGGAGGTTCCCGCGCGCATGTGTGGGAGTTATTGTCTTGCAGGTTTTTGGGGTTTTTTTAGGAATTTTTAAACGGGTTTACAACCACTTTAAGTCAATGAGGCTGCACCACAACCACATTTCAAACACTTGGCTTGTGTTTGCAGTGCATTAGCCAAATTATAAGCTGCTGCATTTTTATGCTGTCAGGGAACATGCTGACAGCAGGAGAAAGCAGAGAGAACAGAGCGTGTTCCATTGGGGTGCGACTCCTTTATTGTCCAATCAATATTAGGGGAGCTGACAATGTCACCCTCCTGGTTGTGCTGTCTGGCAGATACAAATAGTTGGGCAGAATGACTAATCCTTTGAGAGATAACCGTTGACGTATGTATATTTGAATTGTGGATTTAGCCATTTGCTTTACATAAGCCCATAACCTACAGGAAATCTTGCATAACCGTGTCTAGTTTGCACACTGACACCATCAATCCGTGCCCTTTTTTTGGCTTTGGTTTGCAATTTTTTTCCTTCCTCTGCAGGGCTTTGGAGGCAGAAAAAAAGTTCTGCTGACAAACTTGGCTGTTTCTTGTGCTGCATTGATATTCTAGCTTTGCTCCCAGGCTTTTATCCTGCAAAACTAGAGCACAGAAAAAAAAACACCTGCCTATCCTTGTCTTGGGGGATTGCTAGGTGCAGCATGGCCCTTCATTAAGAAATTTGCAAAGCGCAGGCACAAAGAGAGAGAAAAAAAAAAAAAAAACAGTTGCCCAATAGGCGAGAGACACATTCATCCAATAGCAGTGAACGGGCCAGTTACCAAGGAGATTCTGCCATCTGTTCCCTCCCCGCTGGAATGTGGAGTGTGCTGGGGAAAAGCTGGAGCAGGCAGTGTGCTGGATGGATGGCTGGCCGCTCAGACCTGCAATGAAGTCTAAATAGGAGAAGCCCAACATTTAAAGGATCCTGCAGGTGCCCAAACCCTGGGAGCTTTTATTTCCATCAGGCAAGGTAAGCGTTGCATTTACAAGCTGTATAGCGCTGCCCTGTGCAGTAGAGTTTCAGTTTTGCAAGCTTGCTATTTATCTGGTAAAAGATGCAGTGCAGGAGACAAGCAGACCTGTGCACTTACAAAGAATCTGGATGGAAGCATATGGTGCTGATGTAGTTACTAAGAGCGATGTGCACCAACCAACCAGCTCCTACCTTGCTCCAGTTTAGAGCAGTTATTACCATGAAATATCATTTCTTGGCCCAAACTGAATGAATCTAGAAATAAATCCATGAAGTATCATTTATCAGTGTTGATGTACTGACAGTGCATTAGCCAATCAATTCTTACCTCGTGCCAGTTTACAGCAGTTATAACAATGAAAAAAAAATTATATATATATATATATATATATATATATATATATATATATATATATATATATATATATATATATATATATATATATATATATATATATATATATATAATTTTTTTTTTTTTTTTTTTTTTTTTTTTTTTTTTTTTTTTAGCAAAGGCTGATTGCTAATACCAGGCTTAAAGCCAAACTCTGGGCACAAATATTTTAATTCAAATCTATTTCTCAATAGTGTGTGTGTGTATATATATATATATTCACTTTGTGTGCACCAAATGTTTTTGCAAAGTCAGATATTGCCTTGTAAAGAAAGAAGTGACCCATTCACTGTGCTGTACATAGCCTGAGCAGAGCTTGTGGGAGGGGCACAGCAGGCTCCACCCACTACAGGTTCCCGGAAGAAAACTACAGCAGGGGGCGGGGATGAGACCAGTCATCCTGCACAAGGAGAGAGAGCAGCAGTGACCGGTCTTTATTACAGGAAGCTCCTGCACAAAGTATCACACTGAATTACTGCATTGATATGGGAAAAAAATGCACAAAGCACACCAAGTTTCCAGTAAAAATACACATGACGCTTGTATTTAGAAAATAATTATCCTGGAGGTCAGCTTTTTCAGAATCTATCCACCCCCACTGCATTTCTTATGCAATGAGGCTGTGCCCGCACTGCATGGGTTAACTGCTTTTGTATTGTCTATGGGATCCTTTGATCCCACGGCGCTCCCCCATGTTGAGTGGTGGATGGTTCCTGATGCCTTCACGTCCAGAGCCAGGCTATGGGCATGATGACGTCAGGAACAGTCCACCGCAAAAGACTGCAGGGATGAGGGGGGACAGGAGCCTAAGGAACTGGTCTTGCGTAGGGAGGATTGGGTGATTAGGTGAGTATATCTCAGCTCTCCAAACTCCTAGACAAAAATGAGCAGGTAACCTATGAAGACACAGCCCCACTGCACGGTTAAAAAAAGTGCTCAAAGTTCTGCTTTAAGTTTTTTTTTTTTTTTTTTTTTTTTTTTTTTATTACTGTATACTGTAGAAGTGTTTTATGAAGTTGCTGTCTAATTCGGCAGCATAACAGGAACCATTTACCCCCCCCCCCCCTGCCAAAAGAGCTGGCAATCTAATTTCCCAACAGCAGGCAAGGGGACCAAAATTGGGTGGAAGGCAGTTGGGAGAGTCCCAGTAGGGTAGCTTTTTGGCTAAGTGGACAGAATTCTGGGATTGGGCCAGGACCTCAAGCTATCTGCCCTGTTGGGGTTTGGCGATGAGCTCAGGTGTGTTTAGACTGGAATCCGAACCCACCTGAGAAAGCTCATCAGGAAGCTGTCACCTGTATGGGCCAATCATCTGCGGCCAGGGCATAACCCTCTAGTCATTCGTATACAAGGGGGCGTGTAAACATGTGGCTGTGGCCTGGAAATGTCTCGGCTGCTTCTGATTGGTCCAGTATAGTGACAGCTTCCTGGTGGACTTGATCAGTTGAGTTTGGACTAGGATCCGAATGTGCCTGAGCTCATCCCTATATAGGTTCCTTCTTTGATCAGATTGCAGTGCCTTACTAGACTTTACTCAGGAAGACCACTGCGTGTAAATACATAAATGGCCCATTTAGTATACTTAGTGCCGTTCACTCATTACAAATGACAAGTGGGCACTTTCTGCTTCTTTATCCTGCTCATACAGAAAGGCTTCTTCAAGAGCTGGAAATTACTTCCAAAGGAGCAAGTTGTAGCCCAATGTAGATTGTTCTTGGGGGTAAATCAGCTGTGTCTTCTAAATGCACAGAATATACCCTGCTATTATTATTCATAGGTGAGAACACCGTGGAGTGTTGATCAATGAAATATCTGATTTCCTTAGGGGATCAGAAGGATTTATTTTCCAGTTGGAGCATATTGGACCATGCTTTATATGGGGTATTTGCCTTCTAATGTAGCTTTACGGTTCTGTGGATTTTTAAATCACATCAGTATTTTTTTATTGGTTGGACTTGATGAACATATGTCCTTCCTCTTCTTCTTTTTTTTTTTTTTTTGTAACCAATTGCTCACATATATACAGAACGCTATACCTATGTGTTTTTTTTGTTTGTTTGTTTTGTTTTCTGAGTTACTGCACTTTTTAACTAAGGCCAAAGGTCCTTGTTGCACTGCCATGGTTAGTCGCTTGGTCGCTGTACCTGCTTAGTCCTCATGAATGGTTGTGGTGCTGTGTAAGCACACTGGGGTATTCCATTGCAGCACGGTTTCCCTGTCTGCATTGTGTCTTACGCTGCAATTCTCAGCCGCTGTGTCAAACTTTCAGGCAGTGTCTGGTTGGTAGGCTGGTAGCCTTGGCTGCTTCTCCCCTCCCTGTGATGGAACTGCTATCTCCTTTCCTATACCCCCCCCCCCCCCCCGGGCCACCTTCTTGCTTGTCCCTGATCCCCCTGTAGGAGACTGAGGGAGATTGTGTCTTTCTTTTGCTGATAATGAATGCATGCTTGGCATTTTTTTTTTCCTGTATGCGACAGATCGGCGAGGATAACAATAAAACGCTTTGTTTTTATTTTTTGACACTTTCGAAGAGCAGTGGGACCCCTGCGATTGGTTGAGGTTTTAATCATCTGAAAGGAACCTGCCAGTATTGCCCACAGCCACCAGTCAGCTTGTTGTCAGTTCTTGCCCACACTTTCAGCACAAAAGGAAAATTTCTTATCTGTCACATTATTATAGATGGGTGAGGCCTATTGGCCCTATACTTTAATTATTTTTTTATACAGCTGAACTCCATGATAAGCATATTATGGCCCTTTTGGGGAGAATGAAGGTAAACGGTTCCCTTTATACTGCCAAATTTGACAGCGGTCTCAAAAATACTTTACCAGTAATAATAAAAAAATGAACTTAAGTAAAATCTTTAATGCTAAACTGCAGGATAATCAAATATTATCCAAATGCAAGATCCATGTGTCGTCTTCTTTTTTGATTCTTGGTGTGCATTTTGTGTTTCTTCCAGATCTGTGCAGTAATCCAGTGTGTAATGTTTCCTCTGTTCCTCTGTTCCGCTGCTCTTTCCTTGTGCCAGATGACTAGTCTTGTCTCCGCCCCTCCATTAGTTTTCTGCAGCCAAACTGTAGAGGGTGGGGCTTGTTGGTCCCACCCATAGTTCTGCTCTATGTACAGGCAATGATGATGTCACTACTAATTTTACAAGATGATATCTGGGTTTGTAAAATCCTTTGATGCGCACACAAAGTGGATTTATTTCTTGTGGCTATTAAGAGAGATCTTAAAATGAAAATGTTTTTGGCCCTGGAGTTCAACTTTTAAAGTGGTTTGTAAAGGGAGAAGGTTTTTTACCTTAATTTTGCTGCATTAAGGTAAAAAACCTTTTTTGTGCCACTCCCCCCTTTCCCCCTGCATACTTGCCTCAGCCCAATCATGGACATGGAGGCAGGAGTCATTGGTTTCTGCCGCTGGCAATCACAGCCAGTGAGAAGAAAGTGGGGGGGAAGCACGCGCCAATGACAGGATTGAGTTTTCATGAGTGCCCCCATAGCAAGCTATGGGAGCATTCAGCAGGGGGGAGGAGCCAGGAGCACCAAGGGGGACCCCAGAAGAGGAGGATCAGGTCTCAAAATCATTAAACATAGTAGTTAAATATGACATATTTGTTTATTAAAAAAAATTTATCTGATCTTCCATTGAACAAGTAAAAAATAAATGTGGGCCTGCAATATGACAATGCAATTAGACGGCTACAATCCTTTCTGTAATCAAAAATAGATCTTGCTGCCCACAGAGTCCTATTGCTATAATAGTCATCCACATACATTTTTTTTTTAAATAATTTGTGTGGCCCCCCAGCTACCCAGCAGGTCATAACTCTATGTGAAGCAGCCCTTAAAGCATTCATAAAAATAAAAAAAAACTGCAGTTACAAAACCGTTACCTCCCCAACAGCCCGTATCCTCTACCTCCCCTCTATTCCAGCACTGTGGCCTCTACCAATCTCTTTGGCAAGTGATACTTCCAGAAGTGTTAGATGTGTCTCACGCTGCACATCCTCTGATCCCCCATGTCATTGATGAGTCCTATAGTGATGTAGGGGTTAGAGGATGGAACCATACCACTTAGCAGGGGCATCAGAAACCTACTGACCTGTGACATGCCAAAGAGATTGATGGAGGCTGCAGCACTGCAGAGGGGCGATAGACATGGGCCAATGGGAAGAGGAGTAACAATTTCCTCTTGCAGGGACTTTTGTTTGCAGTTAAAGCAACCATGTTTTTTTTTTTTTGGGGTTTTTTTTTTTTTTTTTTGGCTATAGGCTGCCCCTTAAAGGCATATTCCACCTTAAAAAAAAATTAAAAGCACGTATGTTAAAAAAAAAAAAAAAATTTGCATTTATTAATTTTTCTGCAAAGCACTGCAACCATAAGTAGATTGCGGGTGCAATTCACAGGCTTCTGCAAACTTTTCCTTCAGCCCTAGGTCAGTACTGAGCTGGAGGAGGTAATCAATGACGTCACCGCACTTGTGCTCCATTGAGAACAGATCTCTGTGATCAGAGAGCAGAGCAGAGCCATGCACAGCCATGCTGGATTCAAAAATAAACAGAAGCCCATGAAAAGAATAACGTTGTGATTCAGATAAGCGGGGGGCGGTTTAGAGGTGGTGTAATGGGGAATGACATGTTAACCTAAACACGGGTGTAACATGAAACATGCTGGGAAAGGTGGATTTCTTTTAACTTCTGTCTTCTGTTGCTTTACACACACTCCTGCCTGTTATTGCAGAATGCATGCAAGTGTCACATGCCAGAAATTAAAGTGGTTGTAAAGGCAGAAGGTTTTTTATCCTAATGCATTCTATGCATTAAGATAAAAAGCCTTCTGTGTGCAGCGGGCCCCTCAGCCCCCTTAACACTTACCTGAGGTCCCTCTCTGTTCAGGAATGTACACGGGTGTTTCAGCCGTCCGAGAATCTCCCTCCTGATTGGCTGAGACACAGCAGCAGTGCCATTAGCTGCCACTGCTGTCAATCAAAGGCAGCTAGCCAACCAGATGAGAGAGGGGCGGGCTCTGTGTCTAAATGGACACGGGGAGCTGTGACGCGGCTTGGGTGCCCCAATAGCCAGCTGCTTGCTGTGGGGGCACTCAACAGGAGGGAGGGCCCAGGAGCACAGAAGAGGGACCCGAGAAGAGAAGGATCTGAGCTGCTCTGCAAATCCACTGCAACAGAGCAGGGAAGTATAACTAACATGTTTGTTATTTTTATAATAAATAAAACGAGACTTTTCAATCACTTCTACTAGCAAGGCCTAACTAAATAAGAAGGAAAAAATAATAAAACAAATATCACTGTAAAAATATCAGCTTTGTCTAACTTAAGTGGACAGTGTCAGTAGGATAGTGGATGGTGCCAGTAGTTTTTTTTATTATTTATTTATTTATTTTTTGCAATTTTATTTTGTATATTTTGCAATTTTTAGGAGCCCTATTGGGGGCCTTGGTAAAATATCAGCCCTCAGCTGCACTGGAAAGTGAATGAATAAGAAGTGCCCTGAGGCTTCCTGTTCATTCACAATCTGAAGCATAGCAAAGTTCACTATGCTTCAGTTATGAATTAACACAGCGAGTAATCGGTACCAATAACTCACTTTGTTCATTCACACACATTTACAGGCCCCTTCCTCCACTCTTCATCCTGAAACATCCTCTGCTGCAGCTGGGAGAGGAGGGGAGCAGGAAGTGTCGGGGGGTTTGGGGGGTGCCAAGGGAGCACACGGGGCAAGAGGAAACTGGAGAGGAGGGTATTTAGTGGAACCGATCGGCTGTATTTTCCTCCCTGCAGCAACTGAATGCCACTGGGAGGGATAGGAGGAGAAGCGGCTTTCAGCTCCTGCAAGGAGGTAAATACAGCCGATTGGGGCCATTAAATGCATCCCCCACCGCCCCTCCTCTGCAGGTTCTGGGGTCAGCAACCAAGGGACGCGATCTACCCATCTCCTGCCTGCGATCGACGGGTTGCCGACCCCCGCAATAGACTAACCACCTAACACCCAACTAACTCCCATGGTGGGTGTTGCTGGGTGAATAGAAAGTACTCTGAGGCTTCCTGTTCATTCACAAACTGAAGCATAGTAAACACAGTAGAACCATTTGCTGATCTTCCCCCAGCTAGTAAGAACCCGTAAGTGACAAGGATGTCATCACGTCTGGGTTCTGCTGTTACTTTCCCTGGTCATTGTGGCTATGTCAATCAATTCCGCAACATATGCTAAGCCCCAGTGAGCAATAATTCTTGGGCCATTATTCAAGGTTAACGCTAAACTGAAGACCAATAAGAGCTTTTAGAGTGTCGCCTATGGAAAACCTACTTAAATTACTCACCATTTAACAGGTACGTGCAGTTTTAAGGCCTATTTCACACAGGCATCCCTTATAGGGGCCTTCGTGTGAGGGCTGTGTTTTGCCTGCATAGGAGGTACAGGTGTTTTGTGTAGCCATGTGTAGGCAGTCCAATTCATCTGTGCAGCCGCTGCGTCACAATTGACATGTATGGTACTGCTTGCATGCTGTGCTTCCTGTGCAGGCAAAGCACAGACCTCACACGGATGTACGCTTAAGTTTGTCCATGTGAACGAGGCCCAAGGCATTGACTCCACTAGACTTCTGAAGGTATGCTGTGGTACCTGGCACCAAGGTATTTGTTACAAGTCCTGTGAATTGTGAGGTGGGGCCTCCAAGAATTGGACTTGTTTTTTAATCACATCCCAAAGATGCTCAGTTGGATTCAGATCTGGAGAATTCGAAGGCTGAGTAAACATCTCAAACTCATTGTGTTCCTCAAACCATTTTTTAATTCATCAGACCAGGCCATCTTCTTCAATTGCTCAGTGGAACAATTCTGATGCTCACGTGCCCATTGTAGGAGCTTGGACACAGGTCAGCATGTGCCCCCTGAGCAGTCTAGGGCTATGAAGACCTATATACAACAAACTGCCATGCTCTATGTGTTCTGACACCCTTCTATTGGAACCAGCATTACGTTTTTTCAGCAATTTGAGATACAGTAGCTCTTCTTTTGGATCTGACCATACGGACCAGCCTTTACTCCCCACATGCTTGAATGAGCCTTCGCCACCCTTGACCCTATTGCTGGTTCACTGGTTTTCCTTCCTTGGACCACTTTTGGCACAGTAGATCCTGCAGTCAGTTTTAGGGTTGCCTTGACCCAGTCTTCTAGCCGTTACAATTTTGTCCTTGTCAGGGTCGCTTAAATTCTTATGCTTTCCCATTTTTTTCCCACTTTCAACACATCAATTTCAGGGACATGTTCATTGCCTTATATATCCCACCCACTTTTATATGCCAATGTAAAGGGATAACTACCTGTCAGTGGTCATAATATTATGGCAGATCAGTGAATTTACGCAGCACAACCTAATCTTTAATGTTTTATCAAAAATGGGTAATATTATATTTGTGTGCAATAAAATTAACTTTGGTGTATTTTCTACTGAAAATTTGCACTTGATGAACTGTTGTGCCAGTATCGTGTGACATAAATAATTGGAACTACCAGTTTTAGCCTCCAGGGTTTCTGCTTTTTATTAAATATATACCATATTTATCGTCCTAACATGCACTTTTTCCCCCTTTAAAATCGGAGGAAAATTGTGGGTGTGTTATACACCGATCCCTGCTGTCTCTGAGGGAAGAGGAGCGAGTGCCGCTGAATTACATAGAGCCGCGATCTCCTGTGTAACCGGCGCTTCGTCACTCACAGCCACGCCTCCTGGCCCCGCATTGGGCCACTGTTCTATCATATGAGCAGGGCCAGGAGGTGTGGCTGTGAGTGATGGGGTGCCGGTTACACAGGAGATCGCGGCTCTATGTAATTCAGCAGCGCTCGCTCCTCTTCCCTCAGAGACAGCAGGGATAATCCAACACTGGCGAGGCTGCAGATGGGCACTGAACAGGCTGCATTGTTGGTAAATTTTATGGCTGCAGATGGGCACTGAGCAGGGTGCATTGATGAGCTGTGACCCTAATTTTGCTTCAAAGTTCTTTATTTAAAATGTAAGTTTTTTTCCTTAAACTTCCCTCCTAATATTTTGGTGCGTGTTATACGCCTGTGCGTGTTATACATCAATAAATACGGTTTTGTTTTGGGGGTTTCAATCAATCTTCAGGCCTAAAATGTGCATTTAATGTGTGCAAAAAAAAAAAAACTGCAAAAAATGGTTCTGGCAGTAGTAGCAGTAATAACTAGCTAATCGGAATCTTCCTGTAAGCCCTCATTCACACGAGACGGACTCTACTTCCACGGAGCCCGCCTCGGTCCGCCGGCTCAGCGGGAGATATCTCCGTTGATCTTTGCTGAGCCGGCGGATGACAGATCCCTCTCTGCTCACTGAGCGGGGAGGGGCTTGTCAGGCGCTGCTGCTGCCTAATGGAGGGATCGGATGAAAACGGACAGCATGTCCGTTTTCATCAGATCTCACCCGATCCGATCCACCAGCGACGGATCCGGATGTAGGGCCATCCGTCTGCTTTTAGCGGATCGGACGGGGTCGGATGTCAGCGGACATGTCTCCGCTGACATCCGTCGCTGCGTAAGATGGAGCACCCGTTCAAGTCCGCCGTCAAAACTGACAGGCAGACCTGAGCGGTCCAATCATGTGAAAGGGGCCTAATGGGTATGTAGTTTGGACCTTATGCAGGGTGGCGTTTTCCATACTTGCCAAACTGTCCCATGTTTCCAGGGTCTCAGGTTTTGCATGTTTGCCCCTTAGAAACGTACTGGTCACTGTAGCCTCATCATAATTTACACTATAGATTCAATTTTATCACAAAGCATAGAAATAATGCAAGTTAAAATATAACAGTTTTCTTTTCTTTGTATTAAATATACTGTTGTGTAATTTTGCTGTAATCCCATACAGTTGTGTTTTTGTTACTCAGACTTGCTTAGACGCAAAAAGTCCTTGCCATTTGTATCTGAGAGTCTCTGTCTATTTCTGTACCGTCTGCTCAGACTAGTTGAAAGTTTGTGTACTTTTTTTTTTTTTTTTTGGTTGCACAACAGACATCATGTGATATTTTTTAGGATTCGATACTGCAGCAGGCATCCTCCTAGAGAAGTTAAAGTGCTGCTAAATGACTGGTTGGCTGATATGAAAAGAGCTTTGAATGACGAGGAGAGGTTACAAG
The DNA here is from genome assembly GCF_042186555.1 of Aquarana catesbeiana. Taxonomy (NCBI): domain Eukaryota; kingdom Metazoa; phylum Chordata; class Amphibia; order Anura; family Ranidae; genus Aquarana; species Aquarana catesbeiana. Next base: position 570,524,643 of record NC_133326.1, read on the forward strand.
TTTGGGCTGCGGGCATTTTTCCTAACTGAAGACTTTGATGGGATTGCAGTGGGAGACTTTCTTAAATACAGCTGACCTCCTGTTTGGTTATCCCATGGAAGATTGCCACCTGACACTGGTAAGCTTACAATACCATGTGAATGTTGGCATCTTTGGTCACCTTTTCACAGGAGTTATAACCCTCATGTACTTTACTTTATCTAAAATGGGAATTTTATTTTTAACTGAAATTTGTTGTAAACTTCAGAAATATATGAGCAAAGAAATATCCCTCTATAGCAGGGATATGCAATTAGCGGACCTCCAGCTGTTGCAGAACTACAAGTCCCATGAGGCATTGCAAGACTCTGACAGCCACAAGCATGACAGGCAGAGGCATGATGGCACTTGTAGTTTTGCAACAGCTGGAGGTCCGCTAATTGCATATCTCTGCTCTATAGTGTCTACTTTACTCAATCCAGAGCACCAAGTGTCATTTATGTCTGCTACTTCATTCCTCTGCTATCAGCATGAATCGCTTCTGATAAGTTTTCCTGACACCAAGAGAAACATTTTGATGGGGATGGCACAGTCTGTGATTGACAGCTTCAGCTCTGTTCCTCTGTACTGTGTAAAGGGGGGGGGGGGTTCCCCTCCCCTCCCCTTCCCTCCCCTCCCCTTCCCTCCCCTCCCCTCCCCTTCCCTTCCCTTCCCTCCTCTCCCCTTCAATCAGCTTTGAGAGCTTTCCTCACTGAGTGTAACTTCAGCTCCCCACCCCCTGCTTTTCAGAGCTGAGAGTTCCTTTGTAAATTCTGCACCTTGAATGGATGTAGGGGAAACACAGCTGCAGTGAAACAGGTACAACTTCTATAGGAAGCTTTGTTTCATCTCTGTGTATCACCTGAGACCAGTCACTTCATTGGGTATATGTAAGAGTTTACAACCAATTTAAGTTCTATTTGAAGTGCTTCTGGAAACCCTTTTAAATCACTCGGTTGTGAATGGGAGTTCAAATGGTTGTAAACAGGACAAATGCATGTAGAATTCAAGAGTCTGTTAACCTAGTCAGGGAGACAGCAGGTAAATGCAAGGTCTTGCTCACATGATTTGTCCACGTTTGCCCACACGGATGCGCAGATGTTCCATGCATCCTTGTGCAGGCAGTCCCATTCATGTCAATTGGGACACAGTGGGTGCACGGAGACAGCCGCTGCTCCCAGAAGGAAAACAAATGCAGCCACCACATCTAAGGACTGGTAAGCTGCTGGCTTTCTCCCTGGCATAGAAATGGTGTTGTCAATGGTTCCCCCTATCACAGAGGAATGCACCACCTTTACAATTCTCTCCACATTTCTGCGGTCTGTATATGATCTTGGTGTATGGAGACACACTTTGGAGCATGGGACCAAGATGTTTATGTATGCTTTTTTAAACTGACACTATGAGCAGTGTATGTTTGTTGCGGTCTTGTGTACTGTTCTATACAGAATCCCATAGTCCTTAGTCCATCAAAAGAGGGTGCACTCTAACAGGAAGTCGGATCACGGCAGCAAAAAAGAAATTGGGGAAATTGGAGGCAGCTGAGAGGTATTTTACCAACACTTCCTAGGTCAGTGCTTATGTGTCTCCCTTTAATATGAGTGCCGATAGGAGGAAGTGTTGGTATCATATAGCGGTGTCACCAGGCTGCAGTTGAGGACTGTGGTGTGTTGGGCTTTAGGAAGGCAGTCAAGTCCTTCAGCAACCACAGTGCCCTTTAGTGTTAGGCTTTGTTCACACTTGTGAGACTTGTCATGCAACTTTGGACATTAAAGTTGCATGACAAGTCATTCTCCATGTTTTCCAATGATAACCATTCATATATGTGCACAGGGCTTTTTTTTTCTCAAACAATAGGTGCTGGAACTCAGCCACGACCCCCCAAAACCCCTCCCCCTACACACACCCTCCAAACATATCATATCGTGGTCATATTTCACAAACAGTAGAAGGGTCTTAAAGGGGCATTACATACCAGGATTGCATTACATACAGAGTGCAGTGTTCATGGGGGTTACACACAGAGTGCAGAGCTTTCACTTGTAAACACAGAAAACAGACTTCTGTGTTTACAAGTGATTGTGGTGAGCAGGCACCAAAGGGTCTGAGCCAGAGGTGGTGGAACTGAGTTCCACCAAGTTCCCCCTGAAAAAAAAGCCCTATATGTGCACAACTTAAAGAGGAAGTAAACCCTGTATGTTATACAATGCAACAGTTGTCAGTTATCACTGGTCAAAGCCAAAGTAGTATCCAAGTTGCACCCATCCAAAGTTGCATCAAAGTTGGCACAACTTTGGAGTCGTATCAGCGTGAATAGAACCTTAGGCCCCTTTCACACTGGCACCTACGTATAGCGGATTTCGCTGACGCCCTCTGAGCAAGCGGATGACAGGTCTGCGGACATGGACACCATCCGGATCTCCTCTATGGGGAAATTGGAATGGAAACAGACCGCCTGTCCATTTCCATCTGATCCACCGGATGGATGGAAAATAGGCCCACCATCCCTCTGTTTTTGGCAGATCAGGTCAGATGGTGGCGAGTGACGGCAACATGTGTCCGTTTATATTTACTTGAGCCCCATCTCGATTCACACTAGCGTGTCTCCAAAGTCGCATGATTTCATGATTTCCAGTGCGACTTTGGAGCGCAAATTTGACTTTTTACACTTAATGAATCTAATGCCGCGTACACACGACAGGACTTTACGGCATACTTTGCCCGGCAGACTTTTCGACAGACTTTATGATGGACTTTCCGAATTAACGGACTTGCCTACACATGATCAACCAAAGTCCGACGGACGTGATGACGTACTAAAACAAGGAAGTTCATAGGCAGTAGCCAATAGCTGCCCTAGCGTCGTTTTTTTGTCCGTCGGACTAGCATACAGACGAGCGGACTTTTCGGCCGGACTCGAGTCCGTCGAAAAGATTTCAAAAACATGTTTCATTTCTAGGTCCGTCGACCTTTTGGGGAAAAAAAGTCCGCTGGAGCCCACACACGATCAAATTGTCCGCCGAACCAAGTATGCCGTAAAGTCCAGTCGTGTGTACGCTGCATAAGGCGCATCAAAAGTCCCACCCAAGTAGTGCAGGCACCTTTTCAAAGTTGATGTAGCTATAAGTCAGATTTGAACGGGTGACATTGAAAAGAATGGGGTGTGACTTGTTATGCGACTTTAATATCCAAAGTCACATGAAAAACTGCACAGCCTAATATAAATATTGTTGCCTGTGCAGTTCTTTGCTGTGTTCGCCAATGCATGACATAGATCAGCCCCTTCTGCAGTCTCTCAACTTGTGACTTGCTACAAAGTTACAGCGTTTCCCGTCTTTTCTTTAAATGGAGGGGGGGGGAGTGAAATTCAGGAATGCATTAATTTGGACATCATTTACTTATAAGTTTATCAGCTGACCCTTTTAACTGCTGGACACACCAAACCCCTAATTTAAAATGGTCGGTGGTACCCTATTGAAATCGGTGGAGGTAGAACATTTTATAAGCAAGCCATACATTAATCGAAATTTGGCTGGTCCCTGCCAAATTTTGATCCATGTATGGACAGTCTGTTGGGTTTTTCCTATAGCTGGCAACACTGATCATTGTATTCTGACAGGAGGGTAGACTCCCTGCTGTCAGAATACAAAGGCTCAGCAGGAAAGATTCCAGATCCACGTCGAATGTGTAAATGAAGAAATTGGCTTCTTTTTTTTTTTTTTTTTCGTTCAACCTGCTGTTTGAATGCAAAAAAAATGTATTGTGTATGTCCAGCTTTATTGTGCATAACAGCCAGTCACAGTTCCTTTTTTATTCTAGCAGCACTGGAAAATGAAAAAAACATCTTTGGTTGTTACAAGAAGACCTGTTCTTCCGCCCAACGCTTTCACCTATGAGGGCCGATGATGAGGACACTTGCGTCCATTGCAGAGCCAGCTTGTCTCTGTGGTAGACACCTGTTTACACTTCACCACTACAGTGCATTTAAAAAGTATTCATTTCCCTTGAAATTTTCCACATTTTGTCATGTTACAACCAAAAACGTAAATGTATTTTATTTGGATTTTATGTGACCGACCAACACAAAGTGGCACATAACTGTGAAGTGGAAGGAAAATTTTAAATGGTTTTCAACAATTTTTACAACTAAATATCTGAAAAGTGTGACGTGCATTTGTATTCAGCCCCCTTTACTCTGATACCCTTAATTAAAATCTAGTGGAACCAATTGCCTTTAGAAATCGCCTAATTAGTAAATGGAGTCCAACTGTGTGTAATTCAATCCCAATTGCCTTTAGAAATCGCCTAATTAGTAAATGGAGTCCAACTGTGTGTAATTCAATCCCAGTATAAATACACCTGTTCTGTGAAGCCCTCAGAGATTTCTTGGAGAACCTTAGTGAACAAACGGGGTTTGGTTATAGAAAAATATCACAAACTTTGAACATCTCACGGAGCACTGTTCAATCCATCATCTGAAAATGCAAAGAGTATGGCACAACTGCAAACCTACCAAGACATGCCAACTAAACTGACAGGCCGGGCAAGGAGAGCATTAATCAGAGAAGCAGCCAAGAGGCCCATGGTTACTCTGGAGGAGCTGCAGATATCCACAGCTCAGGTGGAAGAATCTGTCTATTAGTTATGCACTCCAAAATCTGGCCTTTATGGAAGAGTGGCAAGACAAAAGCCATTGTTGAAAGAAAGCCATGAGAAGTCCCGTTTGCAGTTTGCGAGAAGCCACGTGAGGGACACAGAAAACATGTGGAAGAAGGTGCTCTGGTCAGCAAAACGTAAATACATTTACGTTTTTGGTTGTAACATTACAAAATATGGAAAATTTCAAGGGATTTGAATACTTTTTCAAGGCACTGTAAACACCATAAGATTCAGGAGTATTACAGAATGGCAGAAAACAAAGAATAATCCCGAGACCCCCTTCACTCCTACTGTGCGGGTGATTGTGTTTTTTCACATTTTTATATTGTGTGGACCACCAACCCACCAAGATGCAGGAAAATCAGACAGGAACCCTTTTTTTCTGTGCAATGCACCACTGCACATGGATGATGCCTTATGGTGCCCTTGAAAACAAACAGTACACAGATATTTTACCTTGGCCTGAAAACCTCTGGTCCTAAAGGAAACTTGCTGTTTTGTTCACTAGCTTTCATGACTGAGACCTATTATTTAGAAGCAGACCCTCCGATGAGCACTGGGTAGTGGTCTGGTGTGAGAATGGGGATTACACATCATTCTGGCCTGTTCTCCATACCATGGGAGTGGAAACACCCTGCGCTCTGACTCACGTTGCATTAAACGGCTTTAAATCAGCAGTTTTCTTACGGCCAGTTTAATTGTTTCAGAATGTCAGCTGGCCTGTTCTGGGATCTGCTCTGGTATTCCCTGTGGTCGCTGTCCTTGGAAAATCTGTTTAATATTTGATGGGAGGATCAAATCAATTTTCTAGCTCGGGCTGGTGACAGATTATGCTGTAAATTACCTCCTTCTACAAATTTATGTCACGGGGTTGCTGAGTATTCGGCAAGTATGTTCAAGTATTCCCGCGGTTTTCATCCACCATTTTGTGGGCTGGGACAACTGGACAGTGCTGTGGACTTTTCCAACCTTTTTACCCTGGAAGAACCCTTGAAATCCTTTTCAGAACCCCAGTAAAAATTATTCTCTACGTGGTATATTAGCATGATTGTTAGCTTGTAAAGGGTTTTAAAGACTTAAGGAAGATTGGGCAGCGCAACTGCTCAGACAGAAGAGTATTGACTCAGGTCAGCAAATGTGTCTGAGCTTTGCATGACATGTACATCAAAAATGTATTAGGCCTAGGGCCACATGGAGGTTTTTTGATATCTGGGACTGAAAAAACTCGCCTAGAGATAACTTCCTTTTCCCATGCAATTTATGCTTGATTATGGCTCATGCACACAGGCACAAAAAAGCATCACTTTAATCCATTGAGCATTTTTTTTTTTTTTTTTTCTTATCGAATTTGAACCCAGCTTTCTATGGTCCCATGAACACAACTGCCTGAAGATAAGTAAACTTTGTGCTGCATTTAGATCTGTAAAAAAAAAATAGAAAAATTGCATCAGTGTGCCATAGGTCACTTGTGTAGCACACATACTACCATTCTGTGTACCACAAGAAAAACAATTGATTTTGTAGGAAATTTCTGCGTAAATGCAAATTGCCTTGTTGCCTTGGCCTGACTAACTTTGTCGTACATAGGAAGTTATTTACTAAAGGCAAATCCACTTTGCATCACAAGTGCACTTGAAAGTGCAGTCGCTGTAGCTCTAAGGGGGACATGCAAGGAAAATATACAGCATTTTAGCTTGCACATGATTGGATGATAAAATCAGCAGAGCTTCTCCTCATTTCAGATCTTCCCTTCAGATCTACAGTGACTAAACTGCCAAGTGCACTTTCAAGTGCACTTGTAGTGCAACGTGGATTTGCCTTTACTACATATTGGGATTTACTAAAGACATGATATAACAAAGATCCTTGAAAAGTATCCCTCACCATTGCATTTTGTTGAGTTGTGGATACATGACCAGGGTAGATAAGATGTTCCACCTTCCTATGACTGCCAAACCATTGTATACTCCAGCCCTAGCCCACTTAACTTTACCTACGATTAACGAGACCACACTTGAAATAGAGTATAACTGGCCATAGCAGCCTTTTTATTCACAAATATTAAATATATAACATTCTTTAACACATAACAAAACCCCAACTATCAGTGGCTCCACCCGGTGGTCTTTGATGGCACTTCCCAAATTAGCTCTGTTCCGCTTCTACACTGCGGGCCTTTTTCCGTACGAGGCCTCCAGCCATGTAACAGCAGCTCTGAGACAACCCATTACCCACAGTGCAACCATTATCATCTTCCAGCTAAACCATGTTAACTGGAATACCACCGATGAGTCCCCCACACTTCCATCTCATAGGTTATCTTGCCACCATCAAAGACCACCATCACCAATTCCCTGCTGCCATGACACATCCTTCTCACACTGCACCTGAAATAAAGCAAACTGAACACACAAAAAACAGGGAGGGTGGGTGGGAAACTGTTCCTGTCTAAACGTTCCCCCCCCTGCAATGCTGCCCGGGGCACCCCCTATCCCAGTAAATAGACTAAAACCTCTCCTCTCCTTCCTTTTTCTCCAATCTACTACTCCCCCCTTCTACACTATTCTCCTTAACCCCTTGATGACCCCATTCTCACTCCTGTCATGACGGCCCTCTGCTAGCTCCTTTTCTTTCCGCTCGCTCCGGGCCTCACTGGTATGGTAAATGGTTAATGGGCAAGTACCAGGGTTTTTTTTTTAATTTTGTCTGATTGTGTCTGTAAACATTCTGCATAATTTAAGGAGGAACTAGTTTTGTGAGTTTTGCCCTTTTTGCTGCTGGTGTGCAGATGTACCCTAATGAATCGTTTTCATAGTTCTCGATGCTGACTTCACATAAACCAGTCACCTTATCGAGCCACTCATTAATCATATTATTGATAACATGGCAGTCCAGGTGCTTCAGAATAGGGAATTAACCAATTTAGGGCATGAAAAAAAAAACTTGACAAAGTCATCCTTGTGTCCGCTCCAAAAGCGGTGCAAAGTGGGGGATGGAAAAGTGAACACGAGTTTGCTATGCACTCTACTTTGACTTTGATCCTACTTTGCTGCAATGGTCATGTGACCAAGTTCCTAGGCTTTTGTTCACATAGTTTTCACATTGAGGTGCTCAGAGCAACACTTTCCTCAGGAAAGGTTTTTCATAGAGGTGCACCGAAATAACATTTTTGGTACCAAATTCAGGATGCACTTTGCCGCTAGGGATGAGCCGAACACCCCCCGGTTCGGTTCGCACCAGAACCTGCAAATGGACCGAAAATTTGCACGAACGTTCGAACCCCATTGACGTCTATGGGACTCGAACTTTCAAAATCTAAAGTGCTCATTTTAAAGGCTAATTTGTATGGTATTGCCCTAAAAAGGGTTTGGGGACCCGGGTCCTGCCCCAGGGGACATGTATCAATGCAAAAAAACTTTTAAAAACGGCCGTTTTTTCGGGAGCAGTGATTTTAATGATGCTTAAAGTAAAAAAAAAAAAAAAAAAAAGTGAAATATTCCTTTAAATATCGTACCTGGGGTGTGTCTATAGTATGCCTGTAAAGTGGCGCGTGTTTCCCGTGTTTAGAACAGTCCCTGCACAAAATGTCATTTTTAAAGGAAAAAATCTCATTTAAAACTGCTTGCAGGTTTAATGTAATGTCGGGTCCTGGCAATATGGATGAAAATCAGTGAGACAAACGGCATGGGTACCCCCCAGTCCATTACCAGGCCCTTTGGGTCTTGTATGGATATTAAGGGGAACCCCGCACCCAAATTAAAATAAGGAAAGGTGTGGAGCCACCAGGCCCTATATACTCTGAACAGCAATATACAGGCGGTGCAAACAAGACAGGGACTGTAGGTTTGTTGTTAAGTAGAATCTGTTTGTAATTTTGAACGGGTACATTTTTAACGTGTTTAGCTCCAGCCAAAAAATCTTTTTTAAGCTTTTTGGAAAACATAGGGAAGGGTTATCACCCCTGTGACATTTGTTTTGCTGTCTGTGCTCCTCTTCAGAAGATTTCACCTCACTTTTTGTCCCAATGACAAATGTTTTTTGAAAATTTGGGTTTTTTTTGTGGAACAAGGATTGGAAAGCATCAGTGGAAAGGAGAAATGTTTTTCCCATATTAACTCTTACAGGAGAGAATTTCCCTTCCTAGGGGTAGATTTCATCTCACTTCCTGTTTCCTTCCGTTTGCAAGTAGGAGTCGTTTGTAAGTTAGATGTTTGAAAGTAGGGGCCTGCCCTATATACTCAGCAGAAATTTGGACCTTAGGTGTTGTTGTGGCCACAACACTGTAAGCCCCCACAGGGCCCTGCTGTGAAATATTAGATCAAGAATTGTAATTACATGCCCCTGTTGAGCAGGGGCAGAAAAATTGGGCCTTTGGTGCTGGTGGTGCTGGTGCCACAACACTGTAAGTCCTCACTTGCTCTTGGTGGGCGCAGAAATGGGCCCTGCTGTGAAATATTAGATCAAGAATTGTAATTACATGCCCCTGTTGAACAAGGGCAGAAAAATTGGGCCTTTGGTGGTGGTGGTAGTGCTGGTGCCACAACACTGCAACCCCTCACAGATACTCTAGTTGGAACGCAGGAATGAGCCCTGCTGCAAAGTATTGCATCAAAAATTGTAATTACACGTTCCTGTTAAAGAGGGGCTGAAAAATTGGGCCTTAGGCACTGGTGGTGGCGCCCAGAACCAAAAATGTTCTTACAAGCTATCAGCGTGATCATTGAGGAGGAAGAGGATAATTACTCAGGGATAGTCACTCAGCATAGGCAGTCTTTGAAGGGATCTGAAAAAAATTATTCAGTTACATCAGCATCAGGTGCTTGGTAGCTGGTGGTGATCCAAGACTGATTCATTTTTATGAAGGTCAGTCGATCGACTGAGTCGGTGGACAGACGCACCCTGTGATCGGTTACAAAGCCTCCAGCAGCACTGAATGTGCGTTCCGAAAGAACACTGGATGCAGGACAGGCCAGTAGCTCAATTCCATACTGTGCAAGCTCTGGCCAGTGATCCATCCTCAAGACCCAGTAACCCAGAGGATTTTTGGTGGGAAAGGTGTCCAAGTCAGATCTTGCCCCTAGGTATTCCTGCACCATGTAAAACAGACGCTGGCAATGGTTGCTGGAACCGATCATACCTTGGGGCTGCGGACCAAAAAATTGTCTGAACGCATCGGTCAGACGGCCACCTTCTCCACCACTCCTTCTTTGACTGACCGAAGCCTCAGCAACACGTTGTCCAGAAACAGGAGTTTGTAACCTCCCAGTCTCTGGGAACGCGTTGCACAGACCTTTCTGCAAGGCCTCCCGAAGATGTTTCATCCTCTGCTCCCTCTGCGATGGCAAGATAAGGTCCGCAACCTTACCCTTGTAACGTGGATCAAGGAGGGTTGCCAGCCAGTATTGGTCCTTCTCCTTGATACCACGAATACGAGGATCCTTACGCAGGCTTTGCAGGATCAGGGAGGCCATGCAGTGTAGGTTTGCTGAGGCATTCGGTCCGGAGTCCTCTGGGTCACTAAGGACGACATGGTCCGCAGCCACCTCCTCCCAGCCACGTACAAGTCCATGTGTTTCTTGGGACTGATCCCTTAAAGACTGCTGCTGATGCTGAGTGCCAGGCTCCACCTCCATACTGACACAATCTTCCTCCTCCTCCTCCTCTTCCTGTGTGATCGGCGGGCACGCAGGAACACTGTCTGGATAAAGGGGGCCTTGAGAGCTAAGGAAGTCCTCCTCTTCCTGCCTCTGTTCTGCCTCAAGTGCCCTGTCCATTATTCCACGCAGCGTGTGCTCCAACAGGTGGACAAGGGGGACAGTGTCACTGATGCATGCACTGTCACTGCTCCCCTGACCCTGTCCTGGTGCCATAGTCGCACAGGTACTCATCGATGGCCCTCTGCTGCGTGTGCAGCCGCTGCAGCATGGCCAACGTTGAGTTCCACCTGGTGGACATGTCACAGATTAGGCGGTTCTTGGGCAGGTTAAACTCCTTTTTGGAGGTCCGCCAGCTGAGCACTGGCATTATATGACTGGCGGAAATGCACACAGACTTTCCTGGCCTGCCTCAGGACATCCTGTAAGCCCGGGTACCTGCCCAAGAATCGATGCACCACCAAGTTAAGGACGTGAGCCAAACAGGGCACATGGGTCATTTGTCCCTGTCGGAGGGCAGAGAGGAGGTTGGTGCCATTGTCGCAAACCACCATTCCTGCCTTAAGTTGGCGTGGCGTCAACCACCTCTGAACCTGCCCCTGCAGAGCTGACAGAACCTCTGCCCCAGTGTGGCTCCTGTCCCCCAAGCACACCAGCTCAAGCACCGCATGGCATCTTTTGGCCTGCGTACTTGCGTAGCCCCTTGAACGGCTACAGAGCACCGCTGGTTCCAAGGACAAAGCACAGGAAGAGGCCATGGAGGAAGAAGAAGAGGAGGGGGTGGAGGAGAGAGGTGTGTCACAATCATTAGTAGTGGCATTTTGGAGGTGTGGTGGCGGAACAACCTCCAACACTACTGCACCTTGTCCTGCATCCTTCCCAGCTGCCAGCAGAGTCACCCAATGCGCGGTGAAACTTAGGTAACATCCCTGTCCATGCCTGCTGGACCATGAGTCAGCGGTAATATGCACCTTACCACTGACCGCCCTGTCCAGCGAGGCATGGACATTGCCTTCCACATGCCGGTAGAGAGCCGGAATCGCCTTCCGTGAGAAAAAGTGGCGTTTGGGTACCTGCCACTGAGGAACCGCACATTCCACAAACTCACGGAAGGGGGCAGAGTCTACCAACTGAAAAGGCAGCAGTTGAAGTGCTAGCAATTTTGCCAAGCTAGCATTCAACCGCTGGGCATGTGGATGGCTGGGAGCGAACTTCTTTCGGCGGTGCAGCAGCTGGGGCAGGGAAATTTGCCTGGTACAATCTGACGTCGGTGTACCGAAAGCAGATTGCCCACAAGTACTTGGCTGTGACACACCTAATTCTACACCTTCATTCCTCTCATTGCAGGTCTCAGAGAGGACTAAAGGTATAGTGGGGTTGGAGATCTCAGCTGATGAGGAGCAAGGAGAGGTCCTCTTTGTTCTTTGGTGTGGGTCTTTTAGATACGTTTGCCAACGAACTGCATGGCAGGTCAACATATGTCTGGTCAAGCATGTGGTACCCAAGCGGGAGATGTTTTGGCCACGCGAGATACGCTTGAGACATATGTTGCAAATAGCAGTGGTGCAATCTGATGCACTCGTCTCAAAAAAGGCCCACACCAAAGAACTTTTTGAATAACGCACAGAGACTGCAGCGCCCTGCACATGTGGAGCTTTGGGGTGTGATGCAGTCAATGTGCTGCCCTTAGGCTGGCCCCTGGAGGGCATCCTGCCTCGTTGGTGATGTGCCTCCTCCTCCTCCTCTCTCCTATCAGGCACCCACGTTGAGTCAGTGACCTCATCATCCCCTCCCTCCTCATCACTGGAGCAAACCTGGCAGTATGCTGCAGCAGGGGGAGCATGACTGCCAGATTGCTGTCCTTCTTGGGCACCCCCTCTGTCCGTGCTCATGTTACTGCCTTCATCGAGCTCAGTATCATCATCAGAGCCTTCCAAACGCTGGGCATCCTCCTGGAGCATGTACCCAACACTGTGGTCAAACAGTTCGAGGGACTCCTCGGGAGGACATGGTTGGGCTAGGGAAGGAGTCACTGATGACATTGAGCCGAGGGAAGAGGTCGCTGCTTTGCCAGACAAAGTACCCTGAGCATGGGTGAGAGAGGATGAGGAGGATGAGGACGGCTTGGTCATCCACTCGACCAAGTCTTCCGCATGTTGCGGCTCAACACGGACAGCTGCCGAAAAAAAGGCCAAGCGTGTCCCACGGCCACGTGCTGATGAGGATGCACCGTCTCCACGACCAGCACTAGACACAGAGCCTGCTTGCCCTCTCTTATTGGCTTGTGACTGTCTGCCTCTCCTTCTTGGCCTTCCAGACATACTAATGGCCTGTAGCTGTGCTAAGCTGGGATAGAGATATATATATATATATATATATATATATATATATATATATATATATATATATATATATATATATATATATATATATATATATATATATATATAATTATGTGTACTGATACTGCAGCTAGCAAAATCAACTGCCTGCCTGTAGTATGAGAACACCACCAACCTTCTACAGGTAGCTTTAGCTGAACACTGTGCAGAGCTCGCAAAAAAATAACTTGTTGGTTTAGCTGAACACTGTGAGGAGGACGCACCACACTAACTTGTAGTTTTAGCTGAACACTGTGAGCAGGACGCACTGCACTAACTTGTAGCTTTAGATGAATACTGTGCAGAGGTCTCACTACACTAACTTGTAGTTTTAGCTGAACACTGTGAGCAGGATGCACCACACTGACTTGTAGCTTTAGATGAACACTGTGCAGAGGTCTCACTACACTAACTTGTAGTTTTAGCTGAACACTGTGAGCAGGATGCACTGCACTAACTTGTAGCTTTAGATGAACACTGTGCAGAGCTCGCAAAAAAATAACTTGTAGTTTTAGCTGAACACTGTGAGCAGGACGCACTACACTAACTTGTAGTTTTAGCTGAACACTGTGAGGACGACGCACCACACTAACTTGTAGTTTTAGCTGAACACTGTGAGCAGGACGCACTGCACTAACTGTAAATAGTCTAGCTGCCTGACTGTGGTACTAATAGGATCAAAAGAACACCAGCAATTTTCTTCAGGTAGCTGTAAATACTGTAACAAGACAAGCCTGCCTGTCAGTAAGAAGATCACAGGAACGGATCTAGCTAAACTGAATACAGTGTGTGTGTATGTATGTATGTATATATATATATATATATATATATATATATATATATATATATATATATATATATATATATATATATATATATATGCAACACCTGGGATGCATATATATACACAATACACTGTAAGTGCAGCTAACTCACTGATAGTCCTGCCTAATCTATCTAACTCAAATGAAATGACACTGTCTCTCTGTCTATCTATCTCTCTTTCAACGCCGGAACACACACTACACAGGACCGCCGTGCAGGCTGCCTTATATAGTGTGGGGCGTGTTCTAAACCCCCTGAGCCATAATTAGCCAAAGCCACCCTGGCTTTGGCCAATTACAGCTCTCTCTACCGACGGCGCTGTGATTGGCCAAGCATGCGGGTCATAGTGCATGCTTGGCCAATCATCAGCCAGCAATGCACTGCGATGCCGCAGTGAATTATGGGCCATGACGCGCCACACGAATTTGGCGCAAACGGCCCATAACGTTCGGAATTCGGCGAACGACCGAACAGCCAATGTTCGAGTCGAACACGAGGTTCATCCCTATTGGCCGCAATATATATATATATATGTATATATATATATGTATATATATATGTGTATATATATATATGTGTGTGTATATATATATATGTATATATTTTTTTATATATAATTTTATTATATTCAACTTTTTAGATAATATCACAAATTTAAATGAATATGAATTTGTCAGCCATTGTCCGCACCTTTAGCGCAAGGAAAGCTAAAAAAAAATGCATCCCTTTAAATTCTATCTATGTTTTTACGCTTCTGTTGTGGTGGTAAAAATCTAGCTTGCTGCATTTTTGGTCAGTTAAAAAACACACCAAAAACACTCCTCCCCATGTAAATACATTGAAAACGCATTAATACTGCACCCGTGTTACATTTTTAATGTGGTTTTTGAGTCGCTTGACCTATGAAAAACCCACAAGCACAGTAAAATTTCGGCAAAATTGTGTGCGATTTGGTGCCATTATTGGCACCTTTTTTCTGCAAAATGCCCAAAACACCATTTTCGGCCACCAAAATTTTGAGTAGTAGTAGTACCAGTAGTAGTAGTAGTACCAGTAGTAGTAGTACCATTATCTCAGAAAAACTGTTAACATACATTTAAGATCCAATCAACATGTGGGAGGAGGTATCCGAAAAAGGAAACCCTCTAAAACTAGAGAGGTCAAGACTTTAATGGTACCACAATGAGTAAGATCAAATATAACATTTTATTTGTAAAAATGTTGAAACTTTACTGTTATGTTAAAAAATCTTGAATATTACATTATGGTAATCTCATTCAAACACAGCTGTATCATGTTCTCCCCATCATCAAAAGCAGAGTTAGGCTTAATGTACATGGAATGTTTTTAAAACCTCTCCTGAACGATTTAACTTGACAGATAGTAACCCACGTTTAAAACGTCCGTTTTGCCGCTTTTACATGCCGTGTTTAGCCGCATTTGCGTTTAGAAGCGGGTTTTTTTTTTTTCAAAATAGCCAAAAATGAAAAACGCCTGTAAACGAAACGCCGTTAAACGCGAGTTACCATGTTTAGCCGCGTTTTAGAATTGGTTGGCTCTTGAAATGCCTCTAAACTCAGGGTCTGAACTCATTTTTTTTTCTTTCTCAAAGGGCCTCTAAACTCAACTGCCTAAAAACGACATTAAACAAACCTGTGTACATGTACACATAAGATAACATTGGATGAGTTCAGGGGCAGCTGAAAAAAGCAGCCAACTGCCTCTGAACGTCCGTTTACCAGCAGCAGTGTACATGAGGCCTAAGGGGATACATTTCTTGCTGTAACTTCAACACATTTCACGGGTCAACAGCCCGCTTCATCAGGAAGACAAGCATAATGAAGCTCTTTTGTGGATACATGGATCATTCATTAAAAAAAACAAAACAATTATACAGCTAATGATTGTGACATCATGGAAGGAATGGATCCTAAACGACTGGCGTGTATCTAGTCATACCAGGAGGAATATTCCTCTTTATGTGCTTACTAATAATCCAGCAATCGTTTAAGCTAAAGGTGTCCACATCAGGTCCAAATTGTTGAAGAATGCCTCCCGAAAAAGCTCTTGAAAAGAGTTGCACTGTTTAGAGGGGTCCCTCTGCTGGATGGGTATGGGGGGGAGGGGTTCAGCCCTATATATTCTAGAGCAGGGAGAGCAGAGGGTGATGGGGAATAAACTTCCCCACAATATGTAAGCCTATACCCTGAGACCTGTGTAGACTCAAGAGAGAAACCCACTTAAGAGGGACCTATACTCAGGAGTACAAAATAAATGGCTAGACATTCTATGTTAATATGCATTTCTACTGTGGTGAAGTATTGATGTTGGACTTTAAGCTGTGTAGGTGAAGGTTCCAGGCTTTCCCTGAGCTTGACATGAGCAGGAAGTGGAAAACAATTGTGTATCCCCTTAAACTGATGAAATGGCAGGTGTGCGCCACGAAACATAATCTTTACGGTCAAATAAAGATCTGTTCTTCATGAAACATCACAATTTCAATCCATCCATGTACACGCCACAATCCAATTACACATCACAACGGGCACCTCTGCCGATCAGGTCACTGACAGGTGTTTTGACCTCTTCCTATCAATATGCTGGCATAAGTGGTTACGTGTGAACAACGCCACCGCCACTTATTGAATTGTGCAGGATACAAATCTGGCTGTGTGGCTGCTGGCCACAGTTGTTTGCGTAATATGTGCATGGGAATAGTTTTTTGTGCTGGCAAGAATGACAGATTCTCATTATCAGTTGTTCGTTTGGATGAGCCCTTAGAAGATTTGATTGTTGCCCTTTCCTTCTGAAAATGCTAGCTGCCTGGGTATTGGTCTGATCCTCTTGCTCCAGTGCTCTGAGTCACTGATCCAGGACAGCCTACATCTGTGTATTTTACCAGCGTGCTTAGCCGCTTAGCGTTAGCGAATCTCTCTTGCTCGTTAAATCATTACTGAATATAGGAGCGAAGTATAAAAATAGAAGGCACAAAGGTCAGACTAGGCCGAGGGCTGCTCTCTACGGATATAATAGATCTGATGGAAATGTGGGTTAAGCAGGAGATGAAACTTGTAACCCAAAATCCATGCAGAAGAGCCCTTTGTTGGAAGGCACCGAGGGGTTACTAATAGTTCAAGACAGGTCATCTTTATGGAATGCCTGTAGCCAACTTACAGCCAGGAAAATGTGTAGTACACAAGGACTGAAAAACAATGCCATGCAAAGACCACACATTACAGAACACAATGGAGCTTTGTGTCAGAAGGAAGGTAGTCCATGTGTATGCTGGAGTGAGATTGAAAGGGAAGTCCTTGAAAAGATTTGTAGATACTTATGTATCAGAATAACGAAAATGACTGTCAATGTGTGTTCATGTTTGAAAGGGTTATTTATTTTATTTTTTTGCATGTAATTTGTAGTTATTACAAAAACTTCAAAAGACTTTGAAGCAGCTGTAGTTGGAGCCTGTGGTTCTTGCTGTTTTTTTTTTTGTTTTTTTTTTGTTTTTGTTTTTTTGGTTCTTGCTTTTTTAGTACAGAACTGTGATTGGACTTTACTACTCTTCCCTTTGAAGCCCCACTCTGAACAGCAAATGATTACCTGACATAGGGCCCTCCCATACTGCAAGAGTTGGTTAAATGCTTCCTAAGTCTAGGGGTTGAGTAATATATACTTACCTTATTGCTTACACTGGCTGGTTACATTTGCTACTCTGCTGGTGGCAGGCTTTTTTATGGAAGAGCAATCCTGCATTGTCCATAAAGGTCTCACACTCCGGAGTGTTAAAGAGAAGAGTGCCGAGTCCAGGAGGAGCAAGGAAAAAGTATTACATCCTATTCTTCTACTCCTAAGCTAAAAGGGCAACTTGCAAAAAATACCCTTGCAATAACACCCCCCCCTCCTTCCCCTTCACTGCAATTTTTTTTTTTTTTTAGGGTCGGTTCACACTGGGGCGACTTGGGATCCGACTTGTACGCCCTCAAGTCGCCCCAAGTCGCCCCAAGTCGCTTTGTATTTAGATTAACATGGTAGGCAATGGGAGCGTCTTAATTGACACTACTGAAGTCGCTCCGACTTCAGAAAAGGTTCCTGTACTACTTCTATCCGACTTGTAGGCGACTTGTACCCATTCAACTCAATGTAAGTCGCCTGCAAGTCGGATCTCTCTGTAAAGTCAAGCGACTTTGCAGAGAAAACCCCTCCCTCCCCCCCTCCCTCCCAGAGAGGTGATTGGCCACAGGCAAAGTCGCCTGTCATGGAGGCGACTTCAAGTCGCCTCGTAATTTGCCGAAGTCGCGCTAAAGTCGCGCTAAAGTCGCGCTGAAGCCGCGTTGAAGTCGCGGTACAAAGTCGCGCTAAAGTCGTGTTGCCCATGTGTGAACCGAATGATCCTAAAATTAAGCTTTAGTGCAAGCCATTAGCTGAACCATTTGCCTACTGGCCACTTTTTACTCCCTTCCTGCCCAGGCCAATTTTCAGCTTTCAATTGACGATTGCGCGGTCATGCAACACTGTACCCAAACAACATTTTTATCATTTTTCTTTTCACACAAATAGAGCTTTATTTTGGTGGTATTTAATCACCACTGGGTTTTTTATTTTTTGCTAAATAAACACATTTTGAAAAAAAAACTTTTTCATAGTTTGTTATAAGATTTTGCAAACAGGTAATTTTTCTCCTTCACTGATGGGCGCTGATGAGGCTGCACTGATGTGTGGCATGGATAAGCGGCACTCATGAGCACTGGTAGGCGGCACTGATAGGTGACACTGATGAGGCACTGGTGGGCACAGATTGGCAGCACTGTTGGGACTGCTCTGATATTTGGGACACTGTTAATCAATGCCCTGATTATCAAAGTACACGTCCCTTTTTTAGAGAAGCTGGTTATCGGCGCTCTCCTCCCCTCCTTGTGCTGTCAGCATGAAGAAAGGAGTGCCGATAACTGGCTTCTGTTTACATCTATGATCAGCTGTGATTGGACACAGCTGATCACATGGTAAAGAGCCACTGATTGGCTCTTTACCTCAATCTTTTATCAGCAGTTTCCTCCGGAAACTGGAATCACAAAGAACGCTGCCCGTGCCCTGCAGCAGGCACATGGCGAGCACAATCACGGGACCACTTTAGTGGGGAGAAAAAAATATCGAATACAAAAATAATATAGCGTATACATTTGAGACCTATTGTAATTGAATCAAAATGATACCCCAGCTCCACTGCCAATATGATGATCTATGATCTATGAACTGTGATCCGGTGCTCTAGCCAGGACGTGCTTTGATGAAGGTTTCTTAGCCAAAACGCGTCAGCGTAGCCTGTACCCGTGTACCCATGTAACCCTATAAAGGACTTTTATTCAAGAGCATCCGAGTCCCCAGCCCTTTTCTGATTCAAATATTGTAATTGAATGTTATTAAAAATTCCCTTTCCTTTTCAATCTGCAGCTCTGTAATTTTCTGTACAATGCAGTGCAATGGCTACCTAGAGGTGTTCTAGAAACATAGTTTCTTGCTTGTGCGATTGGCTCACTGATTTTACCAGAAGTCTACACAAGTGATATATCGGGCAACCACTGCAACAAAAATGTCATTTTTGGTGAGATACTCCCAATAGGAAATCCTATCTAAAGGCATGCAGACCCTGCAATTTTCCTCATTGGAGCCCTGCACGTGCTGCAGCTGACTGATAATTATGAAACCCACTCCCATTCGTTTCACTTACCACATTGACACAAACACACAGTGATTTCTTCAGAATAACAAAAGGTAGGAATCTGCAACAAATTTTATTAAAATCCTTGCAATGTACCTAGATCATCCAGAAGGGAATGTTTTTTTCTCAACAAAAGTAGAGTTACTCTTTAAATTTGGTGAAAACCATATTCAAAGTGGCTCTAAAATCTATAAATTAAATACTTCAGCCCTGGAAGATTTGGCTGCTGAATGACCAGGCCATTTTTTGCGATATGGCACTGCGATGCTTTAACTGACAATTGTGTGGTCGTGCGACGTTGTACCCAAACAAAACTGAGGTCCTTATTTTTTTCCCCCACAAATAGAGCTTTTGGTGGTATTTGATCGCCTCTGCATTTTTT
The DNA here is from genome assembly GCF_042186555.1 of Aquarana catesbeiana. Classification (NCBI taxonomy): domain Eukaryota; kingdom Metazoa; phylum Chordata; class Amphibia; order Anura; family Ranidae; genus Aquarana; species Aquarana catesbeiana. The sequence continues at coordinate 570,544,278 of NC_133326.1, forward strand.
ATTTGTTGTGATATAAACAAAAAAAAAAGCGACAATTTTGAAAAAACGCAATATTTTTTAAATTTTTTTTTTTTTTTTTTTTTTTTTTTTTTTACAAAAAGCAAATTTTTTCTCAGTTTAGGCCGATATATATATTCTTCTACATATTTTTCGTAAAAAAGCCCCGCAATAAGCGTATATTGATTGGTTTGCGCAAAAGTTATAGTGTCTACAAAATAGGGGATAGATTTATAGCATTTTTATTATTTTTTTTTTTTTACTAGTAATGGCGGCGATCTACGATTTTTATCGGGACTGCTACATTATGGCGGACCCATTGGACACTTTTGACACATTTTTGGGACCATTGGCATTTATACAGCGATCAGTGCTATATAAATGCACTGATTGCTGTAAAAATGTCACTGGCAGGGAAGGGGTTAACACTAGGGGGCGATCATGTGGTTAAATTTGTTCCCTCTCTGTGTTTCTAATTGTAGGAGGAGGGGACTGACTAGAGGAAGTGACGGATCGTGATTCCTAGCTAATAGGAACTCACGATCTGTCACGCCTCACAGAACAGGGATTTCTGTGTTTACACACACACGTCCCTGTTCTGCCTCTGGTGCCCGCAATCGCTCGTGGCCAGCGGTCATCACGACCGTCGGCCATGAGCATCGGCACCCCTGCTGTGCAGCGGGAGCGTGTGCGCGCCTGTATCCCGATCGCCGATGTATAGCTACGGCGGTTCATGCCGATCTGCCGCAGTAAAATGATGGCAGGTGGTCGGCAAGCGGTTAATGTAGCTCTGCGCTCAACAATACAACATTTTTAATGCATGCAGAGTAAGTACCTGAATTTAACCTGGTATCGGGCCCATTTCCAGCTTCCTGTACAGCAGAGCTCAGGCTAGGAGAGAAAGAAGTAGCACATGAAACCAATACTTTGTACTGCACTGCTCCTGTGCTAACAGGGAGCATGCTGATAAGAGGAGAGAGAAGAGAGACAAGCTCATAGGTCTGCTGCTTTTCCTTTCACTGTCCAGTCACAGGGAGAAACCTTTCCAGACAGGGCTATGGTGTGTGACAATGTTGTGTAAATCGCAAAACTGAGTGGACAGGAATTCAAATCCTTCAGCGGGTAAAAGAGCTCCCATATATGTATTTATCTGTGTATTTAACCGTTTGCCTGGAGTTCAGCTATAACTGTCCTTTTACGTGTAACAAGTTGTATTTGCAACGAGTAATTTGAGTCCCAGCAAGTACAATAGTACCAGTTGTTCTTCATTTTACCCTCTAAAAACAGATGATGGCTGTTGACTCTTTGCCTATTATTAGAAAATGCTGTGAACAGCTGAAAGACAGGAAATGCATTTCTCTAAGAAAAAGTATTTAAATTTGCTAAAGGTTACCATAGCAAGGGTGGGGGTATCAAGGTACTGTATCCTATTGCTTCCAAAATTAAAGCAAACCTTTTAGGAAAAAATCCTATGCTGGTCACTGGTCCCTAAAAAGTGTCAAAAGTGTCACAATATCCATCTCAGTCCCTCTATAAGTTGCTTTTTTTCCGCCATTACTAGTAAAAAAAAAAAAAAAAATATCCCATAGTTTGTAGATGCTATAACTTTTGCGCAAACCAATCAATATACACTTATTGGGATTTTTTTTTACCAAAAACACATTGACCTAAATTGAGTAAGAAATTAGATTTTTTTTTTTAAATTCTTTTCCTAAACCGCGCTAAAGTGCGGGTTAAAAGTGCACCGCTTGCAGGGGGGAAATCGCTCCTTAAACAGCGGCAAGCGCCGCTAACAGCGCCTCCTCAGTATGAAAGTGGTCTTACTACTAGAGGTTAGCAGCTGTGCGCCAGGTCACGTGTATATATAAGTGATCCGGCTCTTCTGGGTAGGGGGAGGGCATGTGCATCGCCAGTGGCTCGCTCCTGCTGTGACTATGCACAGCGGGAGCCGAACAGTGGGTACCACGGACTCGATGTCCGCCAGCACCCGCTGATCTTTCATTGGAGGCAAAATGGCAGTCTCCTTATCTAAAGGAGGCAGATTGCCATTTTGTCAGTAAGGAAGGCATGGATCCTGTGTTCCTGCAAAGCAGGGACATAGATCTATGCCTTCCCCTTGTAAAAGCACTTCACATAGTACACAGAAACACAAACAGGTACACAGTTAACCCTTTAATCGCCCCTGATGTTAACCCCATCCAATGTCAGTTACAGTGACCATGCATATTTTTTAGCACTGATCACTGTATTTGTGTCGCTGGTCCCCAAAAAGCGCCAGAATGTCCATCTCAGTATCGCAGTTCCTATAAGTTGCTTTTTGCCGCCATTACTAGTAAAAAAAAAAAAAATATCTCATAGTTTGTAGGCGCTATAACTTTTGCGCAAACCAATCAATATACACTTATTGGGATTTTATTTTTACCAAAAATATGTAGCAGAATACATATTGACCTAAATTGATCAAAAAATTTGATTTTTTGTTATTCAATTTTTTTTGGTTATGTTTTATAGCAGAAAGTAAAAAATAGTGTTTTTTTTTTTTTTTTTTCCAAAATGGTCTTTCTTTTTTTGTTTATAGCGTAAAAAAAATAAAAACACAGAGGTGATCAAATACCACCAAAAGAAAGCTCTATTTGTGGGGAAAAAAATTACATACATTTTATTTGGGTACAGCATCGCATGACTGCACAATTGCCAGTTAAAGTAACGCAGTGCTGTATCACAAAAAATGGCCTGGTTAGGAAGGGGGGTAAACCTTCTGGAAGTGGCTAAAAAGTAGCATTTTTTTATTTTGTCTGTGTTGCTGTTTCGCCTCACTTCTTGACCTGGAGACCACCTATTTACTGGACAGGAAGTGAGGGAATCTCTCTAATGCAGGGATATGCAATTAGCGGACCTCCAGCTGTTGCAAAAGTCCCATCATGCTCTGCCTCTGGGTGTCATGCTTGTGGCTGTCAGTCTTGCTATGCCTCATGGGACTTGTAGTTCTGCAACAGCTGGAGGTCCGCTAATTGCATATCCCTGCTCTAATAGAACCTCCATCTAATCCCTCCTAGGTTCTAATCGTCCCAATCTGAGAATCAAAAGCACTGTGCGTTTATAAACCATTCCTATGGCCTCAGTCTGATGGCTGGCATCATTCAGTTCACTCCTCTGAGTGCAGGTTGTCATCGACAGCATGTGACAAGGAAGTAGTACAGCCATAAGTTCATCTCCTTGTCACTCTGCTCCTCACTACTATCAGCATGCTTCTCGCCAGCACATGAACAGATTGACTCTTTTTGCTGCTTACAATGCTTCTGTTAGAAAAAAAAAGTGCATTAGTGATTACAGAGCAGCAGTGGTGCCCAACTATACGCCCGGCCCCTAATCTACATGCAGGGCGCCAGACGCATGGATTCCGATGGGGTTCTTTTTTAGAATCACATGATTAGAGCCTGAGGCTCTACTTGGCTTCAAATAAGGGTGGGCTTGGGGCGCAGAGCACTGTGACCTGACTGGCCAGGGGGTGGCTTCAGGTGGATTGAGGCCCCCCCAAAAAATATGCCGCCACTGCAGAGCAGCATTATTTTGTGTCTTTGATATATGCAGGGCTTTTCTTTCACAGAGAATAGGTCTAGGAACTCCCCCTTTGAGTCCCTTCTTGCCTCTGCCCTCTAATCATCTCTAAGCAGATCCCTTCCAGCAACAATTGACCCCCCAGCAACATAAGCCCCCCCCCAGCAAAACAGCTACAATAGACCACCCTAATAAAAATAGACCAGGTGCCAAAACTGCGTTCCCCCTCTGAAAAAAAGCCCTGGGTATAGAGTTCAGTTACATGGCCCATCATATCATCCATCTTGAAGAATTGGGGGCATCTAGAAGCAAAGATGTTCCTGATTCCATGCAGCTATCTTGTTATCAGAGAATGAAATAGAAGGGGCCTAAAACAGCAGATTTTCTCTTAATGGTTTACAAGCCTTCTAACTGAACATTCAGAAATCGCACATAAGAAAAAACTGCCAGTTTTAAACCAGAAACCGGCCAGTTTTTTTACTAACACACAACCACTAAACAAACACCATCAATAAAGGCAAATTACACTAAATTAGGTAAGAATTAATGAACTACAGGAAACCTCTTAAGTTTGATCTTGTAACTTTTTAACAATTCCCCATAAAGTGTATTTACAGGGTTCTTGTTATATATAAAGTGTGTTGGTTTTATTTCTTGGTTACATTTTAAATACTTTTTCTCCACTGTGGCCAGTGAGAATCGCAGCTTGGCCTGCTGACCTCTCATCCTATCACGGCTCTGCTGGAAGTTGGTCCAAACAGCGGTGCAAGTGAGTTGACCTTAAGGCTCCTTTCACACGGACGGATATAATTGTGCTTTTAGCTACGGATTTTCTAGTTTTCTACCGCAGCTAAAAGTACACAATCCTTTCCTATGGCCCCATTCACACACTGCGTTTAGCTGCGATTTAGTTACATGCGGTTTGGTACGGATAGAAAAAATAGAATTGACTGCGTCCAGGAGCGATTTAGCGCAGCTATATGCACATAACTGCAGGTAATCGCAGTCTTTTGTGTCAACTGCAGGTAGCAGCGTGAGAAAAAAAATAGATGGTTTGAAATGCAGAGGACCGAAATGCATCATGGGTAGATTCAAGGGACCAAAAAAAAACAATATTTATGGGAATGACTACCGCAGCTAAACGCAACTGCATGTAACAGCACGTAAACGCAGGTAATAGCACTGTACGAATGCAGCTGATCGTAATGCTTGGAGCCTTGAATTCCACAGAACATATTATATGCTTTTAACTGCGGCAGAACAGCCGTCCGTGTGAAAGGCGCCTTAGAGCTGAACTCCAGCCAAACCTCTAAATGCATAGATATAAACTGGCTTACCTTTTTATGAAGGATTTTTGATTCGGTTCCATCAGTTTTTACTTTTCTCCCGGACACTGCACAAACAGGTTTGTGAAGTTGAGCAATGCAAGGCTCAATTGAGGAAGCTACAACAATCTTAATTTGACATAATGACTGCCACTGACAGCTACTTTAAGCTGAAAATAATTAACATGGCTAAAAATAACATGGCGGCCATTTTGTTGGAGCCAGGAGCCAGAACTGCTGCGGAGCCAAACATTCCCATTGTTCCATGGACAAAAGGCAAAATCCCGAATCAGGACAGCCTCCAATCGGGACGAGGGTCCCAAAATCGGGATTGTCCTGGGAAAATCGGGACTGTTGGCAACTATGCATTTCTAGCTGTGATCTTGAGTAAGGGCAAGTGATGTAGCATTTACGTCCTGAAATCTATCTGCCCTTAGCTCAGGCATGCAGGCATCAGGGTGTGCTTAGCTGAAAAAGCCTCTACTCCAAATAAATGAAAAAAAAGCCTCTGTAGACTCGGATGTTTAATCGCATAGTTGCCATGGGTAAACACACATGCAGGGGTTACCTATGGTTAGCGCTAGATGATCGCTGCTGTATGCAGATTCTTGACTCTGTGGATGTATGCAAACAGCTATGGCTGCCCTAAAGCCTGTCATTAGTACAGGTTGAGTGGCCACCAAGGTTTCCTACACCTGCCATCACAGACACAAGAATCTGCTTATTCTTGCCCCTGGAATTTGGTGCATGCTCATACTTTCCCATGTGAAGGGGGCCTCAGGCAACAAAACACCTTAAGTATTTACTGCACAGCTGAAAAAAAAAACTTTATTACCAATTCATGATAATAAACAAAAAAAAACAAATCACAAAAATACAAAACCATACAGCGATCAGCCATGTATTACCCCTGACAGGTAAAGTGAATAACATTGATTATCTCATTACAATGGTATCTGAAAGTGGGTGGGATATATTAGGTAGTTAGTGAACATTTTGTCCCAGAAGTTGTGCTGAAAGCAAATAAAAATGGCCAATCCTAAGGGCCCTTTCACACTGGGGCGGTTTGCAGGCGCTATTGCGCTGATAATAGCGCCTGCAAACCGACCCGAAAGTGCCGCTGCTTTGTCTCCAGTCTGAAAGCCCCGAGGGCTTTCACACTGGAGCGGTGTGCTGGCAGGACAGGAAAAAAAGTCCTGCCAGCAGAATCTTTGGAGCAGGGAAGGATCGGTGTATACACTGCTCCTTCACCGCTCCTGCCCATTGAAATCAATGGGACAGCGCGGCTATACCGCCGGCAAAGCGCCTCTACAGAGGCGCTTTGCTGGGGTTTTTAACCTTTTTTCGGACGCTAACAGGGGGTAAAACCGCCCCTCTAGCGTCCGAATACTGACGGTAAAGCGCCACTAGCAATATTGGTGCTTTACCGCCGACGCCGCCCCCGCCCCAGTGTGAAAGAGGCCTAAGGGTTTGAGTAACTTTGACAGACCAAATTGTAGGGGCTAGACAACTGGGTCAGAGCAATTCCAAAACTGCAGCTCTTATGGGATCCTCCTGGTCTGCAGTGGACCAAGGAATGAAAAGGCTAACTGGCAACAGGGTTATGGGTGACCAAGGCTCATTGATGCACAAGGAAGTTGAAGGCTGGCCCGTGTAGTCCGATCAAATAGAAGAGCTACTGTATCTCAAATTGCTAAATATAGGTGTCGGAACACACAGTACATTGCAGTTTGTTGTGTATGGGGTTGCGTAGCTGCAGACCAGTCAGGGTGCCCATGCTGACCCGTGTCCACAGCCAAAAGTGCCTATAATGGATATGTGAGCATCAGAACAGTATCGCAAAGCGGTTTTGAAGAGGCAGACCTGATCTAAAGAATCATGTTTTCTTTTACATCATGTGGATGGGGGGGTGTGTGTCACCTGGGGAAGAGATGGCAACATGATGCAGTATGGGAAGAAGGCAAGCCAGTGAAACAGTGTTTATGCTTTGGGCAATGTCTGCTGGGAAAACTTTGGTCCTGCCATTCATGTTGATGTTACTTTGACATTATTATTATTATTATTATTATACAGGATTTATATAGCGCCAACAGTTTATGTAGCGCTTTACAACTTGAGGGTAGACAGTACAAATACAATACACTTTGATACAGTAGGAATCAGAGGGCCCTGCTCCTTAGAGCTTACAATCTAAGAGGGAAGGTCAAGAGATACAAGAGGTAATAACTGTGGATGATGTGCTGATTGAGAAGATAAATGTACAGTTGTTTGGTGGGGGCCAGATAGGCTTCTCTGAAGAGATGAGTTTTCAGGGATCGTCTGAAAGTGGATAAAGTAGGAGAAAATCGGACGGATTGGGGTAGAGCATTCCAGAGGATGGGGGAGGCTCTGGAGAAGTCCTGAAGGCGAGCATGGGATGAGGTGACAAGGGAGTTTGAGAGCAGGAGGTCCTGGGAGGAGCGAAGAGAACGATTAGGTTGGTATTTTGTGACTAGGTTAGAGATGTAGCTGGGGGCCAGGTTGTGGATGGCTTTGTAAGTTATAGTTAGTATCTTGAATTTAATTCGGTGACTGAGTGGCAGCCAATGGAGGGATTGGCAGAGGGGTGTAGCAGACGCTGAGCGGTTTGTGTGGTGGATGAGCCTGGCAGCAGCGTTCATGATGGACTGAAGTGGGGATAGCCTATTTAGAGGTAAACCAATGAGGAGGGAGTTGCAGTAGTCGAGGCGGGAGATGACCAGGGAGTGGATTAGAAGCTTTGTGGTGACATTGGTTAGGAAGGGGCGTATCTTGGAGATGTTGCGGAGATTGAGGCGGCAAGCTTTGGATAGTGATAGAATGTGGGGTCGAAAGGTTAGTTCAGAGTCCAGGATTACACCTAGGACCCTGGCGTGGGGAGATGGGTTGATAGTTGAGCCGTTGATATTGACAGGGAAAGCAGGGGAAGTGGCACCTGAGGGAGGAAATATCATGAGCTCGGTTTTGGATAGGTTGAGTTTGAGGAAGTGATGTGACATCCAGGCTGATATGTCTGCTAGTAAGTTGGTAATGCGTGAGGAGACAGATGGAGAGAGCTGGGGGGTGGAGAGATAGATTTGGGTGTCATCAGCGTAGAGATGATATTGAAAGCCATGGGAGGCAATCAACTGACCCAAGGAGGTGGTGTAGATTGAGAAAAGGAGAGGTCCAAGAACAGAACCTTGGGGGACCCCAACGGAAAAAGGAAGAGGAGAGGAGGAAGTAGAGTTGTAAGTGACACTGAAGGAGCGGTGTGATAGGTAGGATGAGAACCAGCGAAGAGTACAGTCACGGAGACCAAAGGAGTGGAGTTTTTTGAGGAGGAGGGGGTGGTCCACTGTGTCAAAGGCAGCAGAGAGATCCAGGAGAAGTAGTACAGAATAGTGTCCATTGGCTTTAGCCATTAGTAGGTCATTTGAGAGTTTAAGGAGAGCAGTTTCCGTGGAGTGTTGAGGGCGAAAACAGGACTGGAGGGGATCTAGAAGTTTATTCATGGTCAGATGGTCGCTTAGTCGGATGTAGACCAGTCTTTCAAGAAGTTTGGAGGAGAAGGAGAGTAAGGAGATGGGACGTAAGTTGTTGAGATTGGTGGGATCCAGTGAGGGCTTTTTTAGAATGGGGATGACTAGCGCATGTTTTAGAGAGTTTGGAAAGATGCCACAGGAGAGGGAGAGGTTGAAAATGTGAGTTAGAGAGTGTAGAATCGAGTCAGAGGGTGAGCGTAGCATTTGCGAGGGAACAGGATCCAGGGGGCAAGTGGTTAGATGGGTGCTAGATAAAAGTTTAGCAACCTCAGTAATAGTAACAGGGTTGAATGAGGGAAGTAATGATTGTATCTGTGGACATGGGGTGTTGCATGGGGGAGGTTTTTGCGCATTGGTGATCTCCTCATGAATTGTATCAATCTTAGTTTTGAAGTGATTGGCAATCTCCTGGGCAGTGAGTGTGTTGGTGGGTGGAGGCAGTGGAGGACAGAGTAGAGTATTGAAGGTAGAGAAGAGTTGACGTGGACTGGATGAGAAGGTGTTAATGAGTGTGATAAAGTAGGTCTGTTTGGCAGTGTGAAGGCAGGAGTAGTATTTTAGGAGGGCAGATTTATATTGTGTGAAGTCTTCCTGGGTCTTAGTCTTATGCCACAGGCGTTCAAGAGCGCGGCTACGTTTTCTGAGACTTCTGGTGTCATCTGTTTGCCAGGGTTGTAGCAGTCGGGGCCTAATTCTGCGTGTAGTGAGGGGGGCAAGCTTGTCTAGGGAGGAAGACAGTGAGCTGTTGTAGATGAAAGTAACTTGGTTGGGGCAGGACAGAGGTGAGATTTTGTCATAGAGGTGATCAGTAGCAGAGTAGAGAAGAGAAGGGTTGAGGTGGCGAAGGTTTCTACGGGTAACCGTTAGGCGGTTGGAGGGAGAAGAGTTGGAAGACAAGGAGAGAGCAAAACTAATAAGGTGGTGATCAGAGAGTGGGAGTGGATTGTTGGAAAGGTTGCACGGAGTGCACAGATAGGAGAAGGCAAGGTCAAGGGTGTTGCCGTTGGAGCGGGTAGGAGCCTGTATCCATTGCTTCAGGTCAATCGATGAGGTTAGACTGAGAAGTTTAGAAGTAATAGTAGTGTTAGTGTTAACAGGGATGTTGAAGTCCCCAAGAATGATTGTGGGGATTTCAGCAGAGAGAAAGTAGGGTAGCCAGGCAGAGAAGTCATCAAGAAAGCCTGATACTGGTCCAGGGGGCCGGTAGATGACAGCAATTCTTAGAGAAATGGGAGAGAATAGACGAATGCAATGTGGAGGAGAGGAGAGTGTCAGAGAGGGAGGTGGGTGAAGTACCTGATAGGTGCTGCATGGGGCTAGAAGGATTCCCACTCCAACTCCCTTCCGTCCACTTGGTCAGGGGGAGTGAGTCCAGAGAAGGCCCCCATGGGAGAGGGAAGTAGGAGAAATAGTGTCCGATTCATGAAGCCAGGTTTCAGCAAGTAGGTTAAAGGAATTTGTGATAAAGAGGTCGTGAAGGGCGGTGAGTTTGTTGCAGACAGAACGTGCATTCCACAGGGCACAGGAAAAGGGGGGGCTGGTTTTGGAAAGAGGAATAGAGACCAAGTTCTGTGGTTTACGGCTCCTGCCAGAGGGTGTAGGGGGATGGGAGCGATGGGCAAAGACAGATGATGGTGGCCCAGGGTTTGGGGATATGTCACCAGAGATTAGGAGAAGCAGGAGGGTGAGGGAGGTAATGTGGGATTGTGATTTATGTGAAGAGGCATGTCTCAGAGTACTGGAGGTTTTATCAGTGTATGGATGTAGAATGAGCAAGAGTTGGTAGGAGCAGTAGTAGGGAGAAGACAGAAGGCAGGGTGATATGTATAAGCAGGCGGGTGGAGAGGGGGGGGTGAAGGTAAGAGAGTTTGTGAGAGAGGACAGGAGTGTCAGAAGCAGTGGTAGAGAGTGCATGTTACAGAGTGGAAGGAGAGCTTATTAGAGAGACGGGTCACCTGCAGTCTGTTAGGTGCTTTCCAGTGCAGATTGCTGTATTTGTTTGCTTCGTGCAATCGCTGAAGTGTAGAGATTGAAGTGCATATGTAGAAAGAATCACGTAGAGAAAGAAGCCCCTGCAATGTGCACCCCGAGCAATGTGCTCACCCCTTAAGGATGCTCAAATATACTGTTATAAGGGTGGGGTTGAAGTTCGTTAATTAATCATGAGTGACTATAAGAATGCCTAACAATCAAAGTGGACTTTTTGCTTCTAAAGTCAGGAAAGCAAAAGGCCAGAGGCCAAGATAAGATCAACACATAAAACTTAGGTAAGACAGTCTAGAGCAACAAATAATGTCATGGTTGTGCACACAGGGCAATAGATAGAGAAGGCCACATACCAACACATACACGTACCACCTACCTAAACATTGTTGCCAATCAAGTACACCGCATCATGGAAGTTGTATTCCCTAATGCAAGTGAGATCATGCATCCTGCCACACTGCAAAAATTATTAAAGAATGATTTGAAGAACATAACAATGAGTTAGAGGTGTTGACTTGGATTCCAAATTCTCCAGATCTCAATCCAATCAAGCATCTGTGGGATGCTAAAAACAAGTCTAATCTATGGAAGCCCCACCTCGCAATTTACAGGATTTAAAGGATCTGCTACTGGCGGCTTGGTGCCAGATACCCCAGTATATCTTCAGAGGTCTAGTGGAGTCCATTCCTCAACTGGTCAAGGCTGTTTTGGTGGCAAAAGGGGACCTACTGAATATTAGGTGGGTGGTCATAAAGTTAAGGCTGACCAGTTTATATCAAATACAACCTTATGGTTTAGGGATTTGTATGTTTGTAAATTTTATGAATTTTTTTTTTATATTGTTATGAACTGGTAATGAAGTTTGTTTGTCTAGCTGTGCTGAAAATATTTTGAATGCCTACTCCAGCATGAGATGTGGTTCCTCCCTCCGGGGTCTGTGTCTTGTAGTGCCACACACGCAAATGTAAGAGACCACAGGTGACACTTTCTTTTTCACCCTTTATTGACCGTCACCTTGAGGAATACCCAACTTGCCTATTAGTTGATGGGCGCAAACCGCATTACAGAACCTCAGTGCAGGATGCATCTTGTTTTTTGGTATTCTCATTACTTTCTTGTGATGTGACTGATTACATTATCGTATTTATAGGTTTGGTAAACGCGACGGATACCAGTAAAGGGTCTGCAGTTGAGCTTTTAATTCCTCTTCGTTTTACGAAACTGGAAGCTGTCTGTGCTGTGTGGCATCATTGGCTTATTGTTGTGTGAATGTTCCTGTTTACTAGTACATTTAATTTTTAAAAGACTACAGAGTAATTAATATATGGGGGCCTCATTAATCATAGGGTTTGAAGGAAGAAAAAAAAAAAAAAACGGTGTTGTTGCTTACAAAAGTCGCATTCTGATTTTCACCTGCCAGTACAGAATATCAGACTTGCTGGTTGCCACAGGCAGATTCCTTTTTACATGGCGCCCAAAGATTTGCACAGGTGAAGTATTAGAAATGCAGCAGACTGTATTTACCATGTACAGATCATCATGGAGTTGAATACCAGACAAATTATTTCTGTATAGTTTTCTTTCTTTAGGTTTTGTATTTTTGTCTGACACCATTGGCGAGATTTTTCCTCACTTCCTGTCTCTGTGACACTTGTGCAAGAAATGAGGGTGCGGTTGTCATTGAAACAAAAAAAAACCAACACTTTGCCTGGGGACAGGGGCAATCTTAGGCAAGACTTCTTCTTTAATTACAGTGACTCAAATGACAATGTTAGACATTCGTATCTTTCAGCCCAAAGAAAATTTTTTTTTTTTTGTACAAATGCCTTTCTCTGCACAAAATATATGCACGCACATAACACTTTGGTTGGTTCTACCTTAAAATAGTTGGGGATTGCATAGCGGCCAGGAACTGTTGGGACAGCACAGTTTACAGCTGAGTGCAGCTGTCGCCATACATAAATTACAATCAATAAAGTACAACAGTCCGTGGTATATAACAGCACAAAGCATGGATGCAAAGGTCAGGTATATGTAATATTAGTCCAATGAGACAATTCAAAGCATGTACCACCTCCCTCCCTCTCCCCCAGTCGATCACGAAGGACGATTTGCACTGCAATACATACATTATGTACTGTATAGCCACTGAAAAGACATGGCACCACAATGCACTTGTGTGTCGAACATGCATTGTGGTAATGTGCCAGTTACCACAATGCATAGGTATAAAGCTAGCCAAGTAGAAGGATGTACCCGTAAAGAAAAAAACAGAATAGTTGCCTTTCGTGTTCCCTCCTGTTACCTGCATTCCTGAAGCTGCTCCAATCCTGAGGAATCTTCTTCCATAGCCCTCAGGGGAAACTAGCACTTCTGGGATACTTTCCAGGACACAATCAAGGGCATGGCAGGGTGATCTCACTGTTAGGCCATCTTTAGACTAGCAGTTGGGGAGGTGTTAAAAATACGCAATTTAGCCACGTTTTTAGCTCCCCCCTACCGCTCCGCCACCACCCCACCGTCCTAAAGCTGCATTGGCAGCAAATGGGGGTGTTTACATGCTATGTTTGTGCTTCATGCCTCTGTACAGAGCACACCCCTGAACTCTGCACTGTACATAATGCACCCCTGAACTCAGTACGTACCGTACCCAGATACAACCAGCCCTTTGAGGACATCCATACTGCTGATACGGCACATGATTGAATTGAGTTCGACACCCCTGGTCTAAGACATCTTGGTTGGCAAGTCCAGGGTAATATAACTTTGGCGCATGTGCATGGGAGTTCACTCATCGTGGTACCAAGGCCTGCTGAGAAGATACACAGAGCTACACATGTATTCAAAAGCATATAGAGAGGAGGAAGGCAAGAATCCTTTATTGCACAAGTAACACAGTATGTCTTCTGCAATAAAAATCATTCCTGCTCACAAGCTTTAAATTCAAATAAAAGTTCTGCTGTAATTACCAGCAATCGAGCAATTATGTTCCTACTGTATTTATATTACATAAAGTGAAACGGGCATTTTCCAATTAGGACATGAATATAGGGAGTTATAACAATGTTGTTGAAGGGTTGTTCAGCAAAAAGGAATATCTGAAGCTTCCCGAAGGATCCAGAATTTCCCCGTATGTGAGATACAAAACGTGTTGGACCCGATGCCAAGCGGCAGATGAATCGCATAAATGTTTCTGTACAGATTTCTTGCCGAAAAACATCATGTTCCTTATCAGCTTGTTTTTACTCTTAATGGCCTTTTTTTCACATCCTCAGAATTTGCCTGCAGCAATTAAATTATCATTTGGAAAATGTCAGGTCTGGTGAAGCAGCTTTATTGACAAAAAAGCAACATTCTTCCAGCAGCAGTAATTGCCTCTCATACTAAGTGAGTCTTCTGGTATTCTATATTGGAAGATACGGTTTAAAGGGGAATTCGTTTTTATTTATCTCTTATTTCTTCTTTTTTTTTTTTATACATATTTTTTGATTGATAGATTTTATATATATATATATATATATATATATATATATATATATATATATATATATATATATATCTCTATATATATATATCATATGCAAGTGCAGTCAATTAAGAGACCCTGGTGCCATGCTCATTCAGGGTAAAACCATAGGGTTCACCCTCTGACCGCCTTATACTCTTTTACATTGTTTCCCCAGCGCTCCTCCTTCCATGGCTGCTGCCACAAAGTATTGGTGATTGCATGTAAATGATGGATGGGGTGACATCCTTACCCCCACTAATACCCAACACTGGATTTGTTTTATGTTTGAAAAAATGCATGTTACTACACCAAAAACGACTGTTTAATGCAATACCCACACCATAATTATACATTTTCGCGGGGCAGCCATATTTGTTTCGTATGTATTCTATCTCTGTAGTATTTCCCAATGACTGTACTTCACTGCCTCTATCTCTCACCTTATGTGCCACTTCACAACAAACTATAGACTCCAGAAAAGGTGTGCTTGGAGTTGGGCTTTAGGGATCATTAAGGTGAACCTTTATATCACCAAAAGTACAGCACTATCCCCTACTGTGTTCAAAACATATGTAATAATACACACTTTTTTTCCTTATTATACCACGTGTTCCATAAAAAATGTATATATAAAACGGTATTTAAACAATAAAGTCTCTCCAGTTGAAACCTGTGTGATTTTATTTCAGTGCCCCTGGTGCAATATACAGATGTCTTGCTGAATTGGTTTACAATCAAAAATCATGCAATAAAAATCTCCTTTTGGTCTGTGCAACCACCACCATCAGATGTGCCCTCACCTGGGAAATCAGACCTTACATACACATGTACGGTCAAATTAGGGTTGTGTCCTCCATAAGACTGATAATGCACTTCCAGGTTCCTTGAATTTTAAAGACCTTTGCTGGACTGAACCTCAATTTTAATGGGTGGTATTTCCCCTTTAAGATGCCTTCATCTCCACTTCTCCACTCGATTATAAAAAAACGGAAACTAAAATAGAGCTTTACCATTTTTAAACCAATACATATCCTAAACACTTCTACATACCACATTTTTTAAACATTTGCAGGCAATCTGAAACAAAGATGAATATTTACTGTGACTCCCTATGTTTCTATACTTCCACCACCACATGTGCAGCTACACCCCCTTCAGATGTGCTCTCGCCTGGTTTAAATGGTCAAAGTCTTTATTAGGCACCTTTCACACGTGCGCCTCCGCTTAGCAGAATCCACTTGCTCAGCAGGGGATCTCTCCGCTGATCCCTGCTGAGCAGGCGGCTGTCAAGTAAGTGTCCACTCTGAAGTTGCAGAGCGGACATGGACAGAATCCCACTCTCCTCTATGGGGTAATCAGATGGAAACCAACCGCCTGTCTGTTTCCATCCGATCCGCTGGACGGATGGAAAATAGAATGGAAAATAGGATCACCATCTGTTTGTATTTGGCGGACAGGATCAGATCAGATGGCGGTGGGTGCTCCTTAGAGGACAATGCAGGAACCTAATTGGACAGCCCGCGTGAAAGGGGCCTTTAAGATCCCAGGATGTATTTCTCCTTTTTAAAGTGGAGGGCCACCCTGAAAAAAAAAATTTTCACCAAAAATCCTAAAAAAAAAAAAAAAAATTTGAAGAAAAAAAAATTTTTTAAACTTACCTGAACCCTTGTTGCTAGGCAGTCTTCCTAATCTGCTTGTTCCTATTCCTCGGCGTGTTCTGCTCCTAGCTGAGCGGCCCCGTTGCCTTCTGGGAACTGTGTGTGTTCCCAGAAAACCACGGGGCCATTCACAGATCGCCACGTGCACAGTAGGAAACTGGCAGTGAAGCTGCAAGGCTCCACTGCCTGTTTCCCTTACCTAGGATGGCGGTGCCGGGACCCGAGAGCCGAGGGACGGGTCGGCCTTGGGCGGCCAACATCGAGGGCACCCAGGACAGGTAAGTCTACAGCAGCTACAGTGTTTGTAGCTGCTGACTTTAAAAAAATTTTTTAGATGGCCGGAATCCTGCTTTAAATGAAACCCAGCCACTTGCTCTTGCAATTTACGATCTCTGCTCCTCTCCTCCACCTCTTCACATGAAAAGGAAATAAACTCCAGATAGGGCTTTATCCTTATAAATATTTTATTCACTCCCAAACTACCTTTAAAATACCATTAACAGTAACCACTATTTCATAAGACACATAACATATCCCATTTTGTAGATGGGAATCGCTCCTATAGGTCACACAGTGCTTTCAATGTTCAATACCAGTGTCTCGCCAATACAAGTATCTTGGACGTGATCCAACTGTAGCCCCGCCCTACGCGTTTCGTCGGCAGGAAGTCACGACCCCTGAGATGAAACGCATAGCGGCAGGGCTACATTTGGATGATGCCATGCTCGGATTGCCAAGATACTGGTATTGAACATTGAAAGCACATTGGTATTGGTATTGAACATTGAAAGTGTGATCTATAGGAGTGATTCCTATCTACATAAGTTATGTGTATTGCTTTAAAAAACAGTAAAGCAGTTTTTTAGTTTTCCTTTTGCATATAATCAAGTGGAGAAGTGGAGATAAAGGGCATCATAAAGGGGAAGTACTACCCAATGAAATTGAGGCTCAGTCCAGCAGAGGGCTCTAAAATTCAAGGAACCTGGAAGTCCATTAACTATCCTATAGAGGACACAAGCCTATTTGACCGTACATGTATATGTAAGGTCCAATTCCCCAGGTGAGGGCACATTTGATGGTGTTGGTTGCACAGACCAAAAGGAGATTTTTATTGCATGATTTTTGACTGTAAACCAATTTAGCAAGACAGCGGTATAGTGCATGAAGGACACTGAAATAAATCACACGGGTTTCAGCTGCAGAGACTTTATTGTTTAAATACAGTTTTATACATATTTTTTATGGGACACGTGGTATAATTAGGAAAAGGTGTGTAGTATTACATATGTTTTGAACACAGTAGGGGATAGTGCTGTACTTTTAGTGATATAAACGTATAGTAGCAGGCTTATATGAGAGTGTGGGTAGGTACTGGCAGCTGAGGATGTAGCACATTACAATTATTATGTAGCAACTCACAACCTGTCAAGTCCTAAAAAGTCTTAATTTTGGCAGCAAATTTCGATTTAGTTTTAGTCTAAAGCCTAACGATTGTACGATTGTTGGCAGGGAATTGTCTGTTGACAGACTGTTTCATAAAATCTTACCGTTTGTACGCTCCTTTTGACAATTGTTGTCTAATTTTCTGCCATCAAATGTTAGATGACAGGCTAGTAAATTTTCGACGGACAACGTCCGTCAAGTCGAAAGTACAAACACACATGCTTGGAATCAATGCTCACCAAACACGAAATTAGCAGAAGGGGCCCAAAGGGTGGCGCTCAAGAGCTGAAATTCCTCGTAGTACGTCACTACGTTCGTGTTTTTTGCACAATTGTGTACTGTTAGTATGCAAGACAAGATCCTGGCACACGCCCTTTAGACAAAAATCAGATGCTCGGTTGGCCAACAATCGTACCGTGTGTACGAGGCTTTAGTCTTGGGACTAAAATGGCATTTTCATTTTAGTCCCTTTTTAGTTTTCTGCAATTGTATTAGTTTTAGTTGTATTTCGGTGACTAAATCTCCAGGACATTTTAGTCCTCTAAAATCAAATGGGTGTAGTTAAATTGTAATGCATTATTTAAGCATTTCTCTACAATTTCCAAACTCATTGTATACGGTTGGAGTGAAAAATCTACATGTTATGTTATTATTTATGTTATTGAGGTATGAACATGCACTACAGACCAGTGTTAATTTTGACGTCAAATTTTAATTTAGTTTTAGTCTTTTGACTAAAATTGCATTTTAGTCCCATTTTAGTCTGTAGTATTTGAGTCATCTCAATTGTTTTAGTTTTAGTTGTATTTTAGTCGACTAAAATGGTATCAGTCAACAAAATTAACACTGGTCTTAAACTGATACTGTTCTAGTATGGTGCCCATTTTATTCTTTAAATTAAATTCTCTGTCTCTTTGACTCCTGCCTGGTTTCAGGTCCAGATTGTATACAAGCATTTAGCTTTAGAGAGTCGGTCACACTAAAATAATGAAACCAGATTTTGTTGCAATATTCACCCTTATTGTAAAGATTTCCCCTGTAGTACATTTTTTCTACCACTAGACGTTTCCAGTCCGATGGCCAGTGTCATTCAACCCATTTCCTTTGAGCCATGGTCATCACGGACCTGCCCCAGCCTGTGAATAGACAGTGAAGGAAAGAACAGCTCAGCAATGAGCACATCTCTCTTCTCTCTCCTCCTGTCAGCATGCTTATTGTCAGCTTATGAACTGTTTGCTGCTTCCCTCTCCCACACTCCAGCCCTGCTGTACAGGGGTTATAAGAGGCTGATAAGTCGGATTCTTATGTGGCTTGCATTTGTAATGATGTACAACCCTAATTCCAAAAAAGTGTTTTGAGCCTTGTATTCCTGTTTGCTGTATTTGATTGGCCCTTAATGCAGCGTGTTCACAAATACTTTTAATTTTTGCCTTTTATCTGCCTAGAGTTCAGCTTTAGGCCTTGACCCCCTCCTGGCAGTGGCAAGTCTAATGCCAGAGCTTCTTTTAAATACTGAGGTGAAAATGCTCCTTTTTAAAATCACGCACACATTTGCTAGTCTGTATAAAAATTCTTTAGTCAAATGTTATAATTGTAGATACCGGATATTTGTTGGCCAATTCTAAACATTTCCACAGGGCCCTATGGGTACTTCATCATCCTGTACAAGCACAATGGAAGCAGACAAGAGCTCAATCAGATGTGTGACCAGGACTGCCACTCCTCTGAAAAGCAATTCACGCCTGGATCACTATTCGGGGACATTTGACCAACTGTAAAGAGGCGATTATGGTGCTGCCTGATTTAACCCTTTAAATGCCGCACTACCACGCAGCAGACCTGCATTAGTCCTGTCGCCAAAAGGGGACATGCTGTTTATATTTTTGCATGTGTACAGGTTGCATGACACTGCTCAAGTGGGCGCATGGAGGGGGCAGTAAAATCCCGAGACTAAACCTCCTGGTTTTACTGCCCACCAGTCATACGTGTTAACAAAGCCTAAATAGAGCTATTTACAGAGTTTCTCATTTCCCTGTTCCACCTTATAATAATATGTTGAAAAGAAGAAGCTCTACTTATAGAAGTTTTATATATATATATCTCCATCTTCACCCACATAAAGTTTTTTTTTTTTATGTTGAAATTTGAGTTGTGTTGAAAAACAAAAGCCCTCCAGGTGAAATATATCCATTGCAAGGGTTAGGCATTCTTTAAACAATTCTGTCGCCGAAAGAAAGATTTAAAATAAATGGGACCCTGCAAGGCAAACCTAGGCTTTGCACCTCTTCTGCTGCCCATGCCACCAATGTCTACAGTAATTCTGAAGAACCCCTGGCACAAGATTGAGCAGAATCTAATTCTAGTATTTTGTGCAATATATTTCCTATGATTGTTCTCTCCAGCTAGAAGCCATAATGCGCTACTTTCTAGAAATGCCTCAATCAGGAAAATACCACATTATGGCCATTAGATGGAGCTGACAGTCATAGGAAATAATCATATTAGACAAATAACAGGGATAATTTACAGCTGGGAGCATGCTTGTGACATTCATCCAGCACTTTTTTAAAAAAATAGATAAATAAATAAATCTTCTATATCACTTTAACCGAGAAAAATAATGAGGGGTCTCCTTAAAAAAGGGTTTGCTTAGCTGGACACTAAACTGTTTGTATTTTACAGTATCAAGGTATCCTTTTTCAAAGGCTATTATTTTTAGCGCTGCTTTACCGTCGTTTTTGCGGCGCTATTCGGCTGCTCGCGGGGCGGTTTTAACACCTGCTAGTGGCCAAAAAGGGTTAAAACCGCCTGCATAGCGCCGCTGTAGCAGCGCTATGTCGGCGGTTTAGCGGCGCTGCCCTATTGTTTTCAATGGGAAGGGACACTTTAGGAGCGGTGAATACACTGCTCCTACAGCGCTGCAAAGATACGGCTTGAAGGACTTTTTTGACTGTCCTGCAAGCGCACCGCTCCAGTGTGAAGGCCCTCAGGCTTTCGCACGAGAGAGGCTCTTTACAGGCGCTACACAGGTGCTATTTTTAGCGCTGTAGCGCCTGTAAAGCGCCTCAGCGTGAAAGTGGCCTAGATTCGCTCTGTGTAATTCCACAAAATGGCTGAAATCTGTTTGTATTTTACAATTCTGAGAGATTTAAGTCCAGCAAACATTTCCTGTGTGAATTGCACTGCTTATTCTTTAGTAATTCCTAAGCGCCGGTTCACATTAGAAGCGGCACGACTGCCGCGGCGACTTGCAAGACGACTTCTGTATAGAAGTCTATGCAAGTCGCCCCCAAAGTAGTACAGGAACCTTTCTTCTAAGTCGGAGCGACTTGCGTCGCTCCGATTAGAACAGTTCCATTGTACAGAACGGGAGGCGACTTGTCAGGCGGCTAGGTCGCCTGACAAAATATTTTACAGCGCACACATACAAGAATGACATTTCCTGCAGGGCTAGTTAAAAACACCTGAACACCTGAACATATTCAAAAAATACGGGGGTTTGGTCACACTATATGGTCATATAGTGCTAAGCCCACTTACTGCGACAAAGTACCCCGAATTAGTGGGTCCTACACTAGTAATAGAATGGAAGATACTCTGTCTCAACCATGGGAGCTGAACTCCTCTATGTGGGAGAACTGAAAGGGATACATCCTAATCACTGGTGGCCACTAAATAGGAGGTAATGAGGAGGGGGAGGGGTGCTCCAGCCCAAAAACCTGGTCAGGGCCTATTACAACATACAAGTACATATTTGGAGTTCAGCTCCCATGGTTGAGACAGAGGATCTTCCATTCTATTACTAGTGTAGGACCCACTAATTCGGGGTACTTTGTCGCAGTAAGTGGGCTTAGCACTATATGACCATATAGTGTGACCAAACCCCCGTATTTTTTGAATATGTTCAGGTGTTCAGGTGTTTTTAACTAGCCCTGCAGGAAATGTCATTCTTGTATGTGTGCGCTGTAAAATATTTTGTACTGTTTATAGGTCTTACAGCAGCACCATCTTGAATTTAAATGCATTGTATGGTGTGCCCCCCAAATATGTACTTGTAGGTCGCCTGACAAGTCGCCCCCGTGTGAACTGGCCCTTAGGCCTCATGCACATATCCCTACAGGGATCATAGAATGTGTAGTCTGCATAATCCCTTTCCCAGGACCCACTACTGCTGCGTAGAGCTGCCCACTGATGTGAATTAGAAGATGTAGCTGTGGTTATGCTGTAGTCCCCTGATGGTTAAAGGGAAATGGGTAGAACACAACATTTGCATACCTTGTCATGTGCTGGGAGTTCACCGTTAACAGTGACAGTGTATGAAAAAATCTTCTCTACCCCTGACAGTAATGGAAAAAATGCTTTCTAATGGCCCATACACACAATCCAAATATCATACGAAAACTGTCATCCGAGGAAGAATCGTACAATTTTTGGATCGTGTGTACACTACTTTCGAGAGCCGATCACGATGTTCATCCGATATTATTCGATTGGACAAGCATGAAAATTTTCCTTGTACGATACCAGATCGTACAAATTTAGTTGTCGTCCGAAAATACAATACAAATTACAACACATAACCTCACGTCTGATTATTTTTTATTTTTTCTGTCGTACAAGAATTTTCGTGACTTTATTACCTATTTATTTGCTACATCGTACGATATTCGGATCGTGTGTACGGGCCTTTACAGTACAGATTTTGATCAGGTGCAGTAAAACACCAGTACATATTTTTATTATTCTCCTTTTTATCCAGGGAGCCCCTCCAATCCCAGATGCTACTGTACATAATAGACCTCAAAATTTGCTTTGACATAAGTAAAAATCGGCTTTGTACTTTGCCCTGTCAGACATTGTTCACTAAAACTAATGAAAATGATAGCGCAGCCAATGGCATCGCCTTTATTGGACTGACGGATGGTGGGGAAGAGGGGATTGGGGGCTGGTAATACAAGGCTCTGTTTGCATTATTAATGTGTATGGACCTGCTGTAGCCTCCAACACTTAATAGTTAATGACCAATTTCAGGCAAGTTTGTTTTTACTTAAAGTGGAATTTCATTCTTTCAATCAACATTGATTATTTTTGTCATACATCCCAAGAGTCTTCGGGAGAGGAGGAGTTTTCTCAGCTAAACACACCCTCCTGCCTGCATTCCTGCGCTAAGGGGAGATGTATTCCAGAAGGTAAATGCTACAGTGGGGAAAAATTTTTTTTGATCCCCTGCAGATCTTGTAAGTTTGCCCACTTACAAAGAAATGAAGGGTTTATAATTTTTATCATAGGTGTATTTTAAATGATAGAGACAGAATATCAACCAAAAATCTAGAAAAAAATACAATACTAATGCTAAAAAATGAAGATGCAGTTTCAATGAGTAAAATAAGTATTTGATCCCCAAGCAAAATATGACTTGGTACTTGGTGGAGAAACCCTTGTTGACAAGCACAGAGGTAAGGTGTTTCTTCAAGTTGGTTACAAGGTTTGCACACATCTCAGGAGGGATTTTGGTCCACTCTTTACACATCTTCTCTAAATCCTTGAGGTTTCTTGGCTGTCGCTTGGCAACTCAAAGTTTCAACTACCTCCATACATTTTCTATAGGATACAGGTCTGGAGACTGTCTAGGCCACACCATGACTTTAATGTACTTCTTCTTGAGCCACTCCTTTGTTGCCTTGGCAGTATGTTTTGTGTCATTGTCATGCTGGAAGACCCATCCACAACCTCTCTTCGGTGTTCTGGCTGAGGGAAGAAGGTTCTCATCCAAGATTTTACAATACATGGCCGCATCCATTGGCCCCTCAATGCAGAAAAGTCAGCCTGTACCTTTTTGCAAATAAACGGCCCTAAAGCATAATGTTTTCACCTCCTACTGTAGGGTTGGTGTTCTTAGGGTGATAGTCAATACGACGAGTTGAGTTAATGCCAAAGAACTCAGTTTTGGTCTCATCTAACCACGGCACTTTCTCCCAATCCCAATTTGGATGTTCATTGGCAAATTTCATAAGGGCCTGAACATGTGCCTTCTTGAGGAGAGGGACCTTGCAGGCGCTGCAGGATTTCAATCCATGGCGGCGTATTGTGTTACCAATGGTTTGTTTGGTGACTGTGGTTCCAACTGCCTTGAGATCATTCACTAGCTCCTCCCGTGTAGTTCTGGGCTGATCCCATGATCATACCCCATGAAACGAAATCTTGCATGGAGCTCCAGAACAAGGGCAATTGATGGTTATTTTGTATTTCTTCTACAGTAATACCTTGGATTGCGAGTAACGCGGTTAATGAACATTTCACAATGCGAACAATTATTTTTTACTTGGTTTGCAAGCGTTGTCTTGCAAAATTAGCAGGATTCAAGCCTCTGTGGTATGCAGTACCACATTTGGCCAGAGGTGCGGGGCGCTGGTGACACTCTAAGCCACTCGGAAACACTGCATTCCCGAGTGTTTTCGAACCTCTCCGAGTGCATCCGAGCAGTTTCCGAGCGTTTCCGCCCCCCCACCTCTGGTGACATGCGGTACTGCATGCAATAGAAGTCACTGTGGAACGAATTATCTAAGTTTCCTTTGACTTCTATGGGGAAACTCGCTTTGATATACAAGTGCTTTGGATTACAAGCATTCTTCTGGAATGAATTATGCTCGTAATCCAAGGTACCACTGTATTTGCAAATAATTGCTCCCACAGTTGTCTCCTTTTACACCAAGCTTCTTGCTGATGGTCTTGTAGCCTATTCCAGCCTTGTGCAGGTGCTACACCCTTGTCCCTCATATCCTTTGACAAGTCTTTGGTCTTGCCCATGATGGTGAGGTTTAAACGGAAGAAAGATTCTGTGGACAGGTGTCGTTAGAAGCACCTTCTTAAATTGAAAGGACTAATCTGTGTACCACACGAGCACATACTGTAGCCAGTCTGTCTAGAAATGCTGGGGGTATGTTTATCAAAGTGTTTGCTTGGCAAATTAAGTATGGAGACCTAGATGGATGGGCGAATTGCTTTGAATATTAAAAATGAATTAAATGGCCGTTTTGGTTTCCGGTGCTCAGATTCAGTGTAGCTACAACCTAACCTGCGTCAGAAAGTATTAAAGTAGTTGGATTAGCATGACAGCCAGATAATTAGTTTTTCAGAATTGGGGAATTTTGATGGCAGCCTCCATATTCTTCAGGTGCAAGTTTTAGTCCAGCTTGGACCAATGTAACTATGTACACTACCATGCAAACGCTTTAGTTAGGTGTGAAAAAATGCTATAAATTTAAGAATGCTTTCAGAAAAGAAAATATTACTAGTTTAATTTTTGGTGTGACCACCCATTGCCTTCAAAACCGCACCATTTCCTCTAGGCACACTTGCACACAGCTCTTGAAGGAACTCGGCAGGTAGATTGTTCCAAACATCTTGGAGAACTAGCCACATATCTTCTGTGGACGTAGGCTGCATCGAATCCTTCTGTCTCCTTATGTAATCCCAGACAGACTTGATGTTCAGATCAGGGCTCTGGGTGGGCCAAACCATCACTTCCAGGACTCCTTGTTCTTCTGTACACTGAAGATGGTTCTTAATTACATTGGTTGTATGTTTGAAATCGTTGCACTGCGCAGAATAAATTTGGGGCCAATCACACGCCTCCCTGATGGTATGGCATGATGGATAAGTATCTGCCTGTATCGCACAACATTGAGGGCACCATTGGTCCTAACCAAATGTTCAACTCCATTTGCAGAAATGCAGCCCCAATCTTGCAAGGAACCTCCACCATGCTTCCCTGTTGCCTGCAGACACTCATTATTGTACCGCTCTCCAGCCCTTTGTGAACAACCTGCCTCCTGCTACAGCTAAATATTTCACATTTTGACTCCTCAGTCCAGAGCACCTGCCGCTATTTTTCTGCACCCCAGCTCCTATGTTTCTGTGCATAGTTGAGTTGCTTAGCCTTGTTTCCACATCAGAGGTATGGCTTTTCACCGCAATTCTTCAATAAAGGACCACTTCTGACCAGAGTTCTCTGTACCATAGACGGGTGTACCTGGGTCCTACTGGTTTACGCCAGTTCTGTGCTTATGGCACTGCTGGACATCTTCAATGTCAAAGGGAATGAAGCATGGTGTTTTTCATCTGTTGCATTAATCTTCTTGACCAACCACTGCGTCTATTTCCCTCATCATTGCCTGTTTCTTTGTGCTTAAACACATCTTCAAACCCCAGTCTGTTATGAAATCTTTACCTGGGAGACACCTTGCAGGTGCAGTATAATTATGTTGTGTCTTGTTTCTGTGCTTGCAGTCTTGCCATAGTGTATGACCTGTGACATGAAACGGTCTTTCACAATCTCACCTTACTAGCAGAGTTTGGCTGTTACTCAGTTTTAGGCATTGTACACAAGTGTTTCAACCAGTGGTGGCTGGTGCTCAAAATGTTTGGGGGGCGCAAACAAACTGAAAAATTAAACTGTTACTAATGCAGGACTGTAAATAGTCATTTATCAGGTGATTATGTATCATTACTGCTAGATAAAACTGTGCCCGTTGTTTACAGCCTCACTGTGCCCATCACATGCAGCCTCACTGTGCCCATCATATGCAGCCTCACTGTGCCCATCATATGCAGCCTCACTGTGCCCATCACAGTAGGCCAATCACATCCACATTTCACGTAAAAGAAAATAAAACCACTTCACATAAGGTGTCCCCATCAGCATCCCCCTATACATCAGATGTCCCAATCAGAGTCCCCCTATACATCAGATGTCCCAATCAGAGTCCCCCTTTACAGCAGGTGCCCCCCTTTACATAAGGTGTCCCCATCAGAGTCCCTCTTTACAACAGGTCTCCCCATCAGCATCCCCCTAAAAATCGGTTGTCCCCATCAGAGTCCCCCTTTACATCAGATGTCCCCCTTTACATCAGGTGTCACCATCAGAGTCCTCTTTTACATTAGATGTCCCCATCAGAGTCCCCCTTTACAGCAAGTACCCCCCTTTACATCAGGTGTCCCCATCAGCATCCCCCTATACATCAGGTGTTCCCATCAGAGTGCCCCTTTACATTAGATGTCCCCATCAGAGCCCTCCTTTACATTATGGTACGTTTAATAACCAGTGTTAAACTGGTGTTAAGTTGTGTTACAGGTAAGCCTTATCACAGAGAATCAGGTTGGTAAATCCCTCAGAGGTGTTTAATAAACTGTGTTCACTAAGGTAGGCACCAAATATCACCTTTCTTCACCTTACGGTGTTGTCTCTGTGATAACTATAGTATTAGTATAGGAATGTACCTGTTTAATAACCCGTGTTAGCTCAGAAGTGTCTTAAAACCAGTGTAAACTTGGTGTTAGGCCCCCTGGATTTAACACCAAGTTAGACCCAGTGTTAAAGCTTTTTTTCAGCGTAGAAGATGAACTTTCACTGCTCATTGTGGTCAATCAGTGCTTCAGGACAACACCCATTAGACTCCATTCACACCTTGGCATCCCGTTTTTCCATTCGGAAACGCAGCAAATTGCGGGATGCCCTTACGATCCCCGCTATTTTGAATGGCACCAAATCACATCGCAATTTTGCCATGATTGTCGCCCAAGGAATCGCGGTAAAATCACGGTAAAGGCATGCACACAGAATTGCGCAATGCCTAAAAGAAGTTCTTGTACCTGTTTTGGGCGTCCCGCGATTCTGTTTGCTACTTTTTGCCGGGCGACCATTCCGGCAAAATCATGTCGCGATTTTGGTGCCATTCAAAATAGCGGGGATCGCAAGGGCGTCCTGCAATTTGCGGTGTTTCTGAATCATGGGCAAAATCGTGGCGATTTCACCCGCAAAACGGAACGCCAAGGTGTGAATGGAGCCTTAGACACTGCAGGATATGTGTTCATCTAGAACCCTATGTCAGCAGCACTCGCATATCGTACATATACAACAGCAGAGCAGAGCGGACATCTATACTGAGAAACAGGAGAGCAGTAGACCTCAATGACAGAGAGATGCATATTTGCTACTGCAGGAGACCGCTTTCTTATGCCAGTCGTACATGGATCGAAATTTAGCTGGTTCAGCAGGGACCAACTGAATTTTTGATCCATGTATGGGCAGGCTGGTTGTACAGAAGTTGAGTGGTAGATTTTTTTTTTCCAATGTAAATTAATAAAAACAAACAATTTAAACTATTTTAGAAGTCCATTCTTACTTTACAGCATAAAACTCCCTAAAACTTTTGCACAGTACTGTATTTACCATACCTGGCTGACCCCCCCGGAAGCTGGATATAAGTGAAGTAAACTTTGATACTCTAGGGACCGCCACTTGCTTCTGGGATCCCATGCTGAGCTGCTGGCCTGCTGCATTCTGAACACAGGATTTCAGCCGCTCAGCACAGACACCGTTCAAAGAACAATAATTTTATGAGCCATCACCCATTGCACTTCCCTAGCCACGCTGAACACTGAGAAGCTGCACCATTGGTTGGGCATTTTGGATCTCGGTTCACACACAAGCCTTAATTAGCTTGCTTTCTGGTAATCGTGAATTTTACGTGGTGGTGGATCACTGTGAGTGGTGTTTATCTTAAGTCTTCTACACAAGCTTTCATTGTGAATTATTGAGGGAATATGCCTTGGGACTTTCCTTACTTTTATGGAAGATTTCTTGGATCTCCTACCTTATGAACTTTGTTATGCATTAATTGACCTTCATGCACTCACATATTTATGAATGTTATAGCGCAGTTTTTTCCTGGTTATTGTTGTTTTTTGTGTATATCTCACAATTTGAACTTCTGCTTTTGTTTGTTTTTTTTTTTTTTTTTTGGTTTTTTTTTATGGCAGCGCGGTATTTTCTTGTTTCTTTACCGTTCAAAGAACGCTTTGCATTTTCTAAATGGATGCAAAGTGTTCTCTAACTGGACAAGGTGGAGAGGTGGAGCAGCCAACCCCCGCAGCAAGCGGGCCACTCAGCATTTCACCCATCACAGGGCTTAATCCTAGAGAATCCCAATGATTTAAGCCCTGTGATGGATGAGATGCAGTATCTCACAAAAGTGAGTACACCCCTTACATTTTTGTAAATATTCTATTATATCTGTATACAGCGCTCCCAAAACACCCCTGTCCATTGCAATGAATGGGCAGCGATTCGGAAGCTCCGCAACATGTGAGATTTTAACCCCTTCTTTGGGGTTAAAAGCACCCCGCTATCGACGCAAAAGCGCAGCTTAAACAGCGGTAAAGCGCCGCTAAAACTAGAGGCGCTTTGCCGCGAACCCAGTGTCAAAGACATCTTTTCACGATGCTTTTCACTTTCCTAACTAGTTGTATTTAGGATGTGATGGTGTTGACTTACCACCAATCCAGGTACAAATTATAATATGCCTCATGCACACGGACGTCTACACGTGCCTGAATTTTATATATATATATTTTTGACCAGTCTTCCAGAAAGGCGTTTGTGAGGTCAGGCACCAATGTTGGACCAGAAGGCCTGGCTCGCAGTCTCTGCTCTAATTCATCCCTATGGTGTCCTATCAGGTTGAGGTCAGGACTCTGTGCAGGCCAGTCAAGTTTTTCCACCCCAAACTGGCTCATCCATGTCTTTATGGACCTTGCATTGTGCACTGAGGCCTGAAGCAACCGTGTGTCTGAGTACGCCAGGAGGCTGAAGTATTCTGATGTGCAACACAGTAATAGTGGAACTCCTTGCGTGGGCAATTGATGTCTTTTGTGAACTATTCCATTCCTTTAAATAACAGTGGGCTACCATGCCCTTAAAAATAGTTTTGGACTGGCGCAACTTATTGAAAACGCACCTGACACTTGAGTCCGTGTGCATTAGGCCCTACTTGCTGAAGCACTGACCTGACATTCTAATCTCTGTGCTTATCGGGGGTTAGCAACTAAGAAAAACAAAGATGGGAAGACTATTTTTTTTTTTTTTTTTTTAAGGTCAACAATGGAAGCTTTTTTATTTCCTGATTTAGATCTCCTTTAATAACTTGTACATTACTCAGTGGCAGGTTTGAGAATTTTGTACTGATAACATTGCACGAGCCTCAAGACTCCATATTGAGGACAAAATTGACTTGTCTCTCACATATCCGTTTGGAAGGAGAAAAATATAATTTATTGTTGGTACTTTCCCAGGCACTCAGGGGTAAAATGTATTACCTGCCTCTGGGCTGCTGTTATCTGAAGAGGAACCATTGCCAGGACTGGGATGGCTGTGAATGTTAATGACCTTCTGTTTGCTAAAATGTTAATCAAATGTTATCGCTCCTAAGTAACCCTGATGCCGTGTCACCCGGTCCTGAGTTCCTTTCCATACTAGTTTCACTCCATGAACGGTCTCGGAACAAGATAACACAGTGAGTACAGGCTGGTGTCTGACTATTTTTACCCCTGTTTTTAAAGTATTCTATAGCTTTATTTTGTACATATGAAACCATTGTAATTCGCAGTCAAAACTTTCTTCCTTTTTTTTTTTTAGGTTTTAAAGATTGGGGAAAGATTTGGGTTTTCATTAATGGAGCTCCGTTAGGGAAAGACAACAGTTTCACTAGACAGGATGTGACTAAAGCCTCAAACAGCAATATAAATATGATTTTTTTTTTTTTTTTTTTAATTTTAAAGTGTTTATAAACCCTAACCATGAACATCTGAACATGTTGTCCCTTGTGGTCTCTTAAATATACCTCAATGCTGTTATCAGCAAGCAACTGTGAGCAGACCTTTTCATGGAAGCACACGTGATTATTCAGGTAGCTTGTCTGTCCAGTGGCTTCCTCCCACGCTCTCTCTTGGTTTTCCTTTCCTCTGTGGTTAGTAATGGGGCTGTGATGACCACTTGGGATGCCATCTTACTAATAAGGAATCAATGCTTTGTATATATTAATAATTATTGTTATTTTAGAATCTGTACCCCTTAAATACCTCCTTTAGGAAGTGGGTCTGTTGACCCAAGAAATGTATTGAGAGGTCCCTCAATAGCCAAGACGAGAAAGATCAATGCTTATACTGCATACGTATAAGGGCATAGGTTTTGTTACAAGCTTTACAAGTATATATACATCAGCTATAGAGATATCTGTTATTCACATTACCTGTCAATGATCATAATGTTATGGCTGATCGGTTTATCAGGGCATTATGAACAGCATTAATTGTTTTTCTTGAGATCAATTTTATAATTATAAATTAATAAAAAATAATGTAATTGTGTATGCTATGAATACATGTGGATGGTACCTTAACAGTCCCAATATAATATTTGGTTAGTTTTATATCATTTCTTAATATTGTATGAATTACTTGGGATGTGGGTACACCGTCTCATAGAAGTCCCATTTGGAATGGGTCATGTCCTCTTTTTATTAATTCTAAATCATTTTTGAGGGTTCGACCCGATCTTCAGGACAAAAATGTGCATTTTAACATCTAAAACGTAGTGAAAGGGTTAATGTGAGGAGATGCTTTGGCCTGTTTTTAATGTAGTCTGTGTCCCTTTGGAGAGAGAGCACTTCACTCTCCACTTCCTGTTTCTGAAAGCCCTTACCTGCACAGGAAGATAGGGTAAGTCTCCCTTCTAGGGAGACTGGCAAAAGGAATCCTGCGCAGGCACTTCAGGTGAGGGAGGGTGTAACGTGGTGTGGCGGCAGTTACTTGCACACAGTCCGGTTGCAAATAGAACTTATATTGAAGTCAGAATATAACAATTCACAAAGGTGGAAGGTAGCCCAACCAAGAACACTCACGGGTGAACAGCAGAGTGTAGCAGAGCAAATCTCAGCTGTCAGCTTCTGTCTTGAGGGCGGAATGCGGCCTGGCCCAACCATTCCAAAGATGTGAGGCCAGCAGAATTGGCAGATCCCTAGACTTTCCCTACTTGTCTGGAACCTTTTCCTGCAGCTATTATTGTCCCTGACAAATGGGTGACCTTTCCTTACACTACCTTCAGGCCAAATGCGTACCAAACTCAGGAGCCATGGTCTCAAATAGGCCCTGCCTGACCAAAAATGGCCACCAGAGCAGTGGCGGCTGGTGCTCAAAATTTTTGAGGGGGCGCAAACAAACTGAAAAATTATGAAAAATACTTAAAAAAAACTGCAGCCTCACTTTGCCCCTCAAATGCAGTCACTGTGACCATCATGTGCAGCCACTGTGCCCAGCAAATACAGCCACTGTGCCCATCATATGCAGCCACTGTGCCCAGCAAATACAGCCACTGTGCCCATCATATGCAGCCACTGTGTCCAGCAAATATAGCCACTGTGCCCATTATATGCAGCCACTATGCCCATCATATGCAGCCAGGCGTGTCCCCCGGTTGACACTTCATCAACCCTGTCCCCCCGCGGCTGGTCTGGCGGCACTTATCGCTCATGTGGTGGGGCTCTGCTCCTCTCCTGGAGTGACGGGTCTCTCCCCCTACTCTTCTGCAGTGGCAGGAAGCGGCGGTTCCGGTGTCCGCTCAGTTCCTCAGTCCTTCTCTACCGTGTCTTCTCCTCTTCTGCCAAAGCGTTAAGCATCCGATAGTCTCACTGACCTGTCTCCTGATTGGCAGGGAGGAACGTTAGTATGAAAATAGCGAAAATTCATTTGTTATGTCACACAACAGGGTGGGATCAGGATGCAGTGCTCTGCGCCCGATCCCACCCTGTTTTGAAGCCTATTAGAGCCTCTGGCTCTAATCACGTGCTTCAGGATACACACCCCCTGCCTATCCGCGCCATAGTATTTCATGTGTCCGGCGTCCTGAAAGGGGTCAGGCACATGAATAGGGAGACCGGTGGAGGTGTTAGGGGGGCGGCACCTATGCGCCCACAATGCATGGGCCACCACTGCACCAGTGTCACGTGGGCCATTGGCAACCAATCAGTGACCCAGGAAACCATAGAGGTAATGTGTTCCTCTTGACTCCCTCTGCACTGCCACTGCGGTTAAGCGCCACCTGCAGTGAAGAATATAGAATGCACCTGCCTACACACTGGTGGGAAAGGTGACAAACTGCTACTTGTATAAAGGGCAGTCACCCAGGGGGCATATTCCTCAGCAATCTCCTAGACCTCATGGCCAAAATATCGGGCTGTTCTGACAAGTCCCTGCCTACCTCCTGCACATTGCTACTGGTTAGTGAGGCTGACCATCTTTGTGATGGGCCAATAGAAATGTGTGAAGATAGAACCTACTGCCAATAGCCATGAAGGGACAGTTTGGAAGGCTACTGCATACTCTTTGCTGCGTTCATGTGTCAGTTTAATCTAGTTCCATAATCAATAAAACCTTATGAAGGAGGCAGGTGGAAGGGAAAGACCCTAATACAGTGCTTGTTTTTTCCTGTGAAGATTTTTATATATTTTGGAATCCTTTTCTTTTGAACTAAACATTCTAGCTGTCATTTTGGATTTTTTGTTCTGAAAATTCTGCTTGCCTGGAAGATATTCAGATCCACAACTATGTAGACCGAGACTTTCTTTACTCTGGTATTAGGGATTGATTTGGATGCTTCTAATTAATGAGCGATATGTGGATTCAGCATTGCTGTAAACTGTTAATTTTTTCTGGCACCCATCTCAGATTGCTTCTGGATCACAGCAAAGTTGTCCCCTGCAATTCCGCATTCCTCTCCTGTTGACTTTTGTCAGGTGACATTCCAAGGCCATGGCCTTATGCAATTCGAATAATTAACCTGTGAGACCGAGGTCTGTTTCCTATAAGTTACATAGTGACACTCTTATGAGAAATACAGTAAAACTTGGATTGCAAGCATAATTCGTTCCGGAAGCATGCTTTTAATCCAAAGCACTTGTATATCACATATCAATTTCACCATAAGAACTGATAGAAACTCAAATGATTTGTTCCACAACCATTTATTCATAAGTCCTTCAGTTTATAGTCCATATAAAAAGATTATAGCAATGTAAAAGGTTGTGTAACCATAAAATGTCCATTCACAAATGGAAGCCTCCACAAGGGGATTAGAAGCAAAATCCAGCAGAAGTTCTACAGACTATAAAAGAGAAGTGAGCCGCCTCTAAGTGTAGCAATATGGTTACATTTAATGAAGGTACAACAATTACCAACTCACGTGGTTGATAATTAAAAGAGGTACATCTAAGTATGCAGGCATCCGGGGTAAAGCTGTCCACATAGATAATCCCCCGCACCGCCGGCTCTCACCGCTATCAGTCTGCAATAATGACCGGGAAGACTACCCTGCAGTAGAGCAATCTGAAAGCAAGGCTTGAATCACTCGTGGAGCGCAGCGTGGAAGGGATGACATTGATGGTGGTGTGGAGGATGGTCTATGTGGAGAGCTTTACCCCGGATGCCTGCATACTTAGATGTGCCTGTTTTAATCGTCAACCGTGTGGGTTGCTAAATGTTGTACCTTCATTAAATGAAACTGTATTGCTACACTTAGAGGCACCTCTCTTCTCTTTTGTAGTCCGTTATGACATGATGCTACTTGTATATCAACACATCACTTGTATATCAAGTCAATATGTATTAAAAAATTTTGCTTGTCTTGCATAACGCTCTCAAACCAAGGTTTTACTGTAGAATGCTTTCTTGACAGTTTCAGAAATGTAGGATTCACAATAATTACCCTAAGGTGACTAGGTCGCTCAAAAAAAAAAAAACAAAAAAACGGAACGAAGAGAACAAGTAGGTTGGTATTTAGAGACTAGTCTAGTGATGTAGCTGAGGGTGAAATTGTGGATGGCTTTGTACGTAGTTGTTAGTATTCTGAATTTAATTCTTTGGCCAAGCGGAAGCCAGTGGAGGAATTGACAGAGGAGTGGCAGACACAGAGCGATTGGTAAGGTGGATGAGTCTGGCAGCAACATTCATGATGGATTGAAGAGGTGATAGACTATGTAGAGGTAAGCCAATGAGAAGGGAGTTGCAGTAGTTGAGGCGGGAGATGACCAGCGAGTGAATTAAGAGCTTTGTTGTTTCGTTGGTTAGAAAGGGGTGTATTTTGGAGATGTTGCGGAGGTTGAGGCGGCAGGATTTGAACACTGATTGGATGTGTTGCTTGAAGGAGCGGTCAGTCCAGGACTACACCTAGAACCTTGGCATGTGGGGATGGGCTTATAGTTGTGCCATCGATTTTGACAGAGAGATCAGGGCAAGGGGCATATGGGGGAGGAAAAATAAGTTTGGTTTTGGATTGATTGAGTTTGAGGAAGTGGTGTGACATCCAGACTGATATATCTGATAGTAAATTAGTGATACTTGAGGAGACCGAGTGAGTGAGCTGAGGGGTAGAGAAATAGATTTGGGTGTCGTCAGCGTAGAGGTGGTATAGGTATATATACCTTGGGGTACCCCAACAGAGAAAGGAAGAGGAGAGGAGGAAGTAGAGTTGTAAGAAACGCTAAAGGTGCGGTTGGATAAGTAGGAAGAGAACCAGCGAAGAGTACAGTCACGGAGACCAAAGGCGTGGAGTATTTTGAGGAGGAGGGGGTGGTCAACCGTATCAAAGGCAGCAGAGGGGTCCAGGAATAGGAGTACAGAATAGTGTTGATTGGTTTTGGCCGTTAGTAGATCGGTTGTTAATTTTAGGAGAGCAGTTTCTGTGGAGTGTTGAGGACGAAATCCAGACTGAAGGGGATCAAGAAGGCAATTATCAACAAGGTGGTCGCTCAGTTGGTTGTAGACCAGACGTTCAAGGAGTTTGGATAAGAAGGGAAGCAAGGAGATGGGGCGTAGGTTGTTAAGGTTGGAAGGGTCCAGTGAGTGCTTTTTAAGAATGGGTCTGACAAGTGCATGTTTTAGAGAGTTGGGGAAGATGCCAGAAGAGTGGGAGAGATTGAAGATGTGGGTTAGAGAGTGTAGCATAGAGCCAGAGGGTGAACGTAGCATTTGTGAGGCAACAGGATCCAGAGGGCAGGTGGTAAGGTGGACATTAGCAAGTAGTTTAGCAACCTCGTCTATAGTGGTGGGGTTGAAAGAGGAAAGTAATGATTGTTCCTGTGGGCATGAAGTATAAAGCGTGGAGGGTATCGGAATAGTAGAGATCTCCGCGCCAATTGTATCAATCTTCTGTTTGAAATGATTGGCTATCTCCTGGGCAGTGAGTGAGTTGGGGGGTATTTTTGGAGGGCAGATTTATATTGGTTGAAATCACTCTGAGACTTAGTCTTACGCCACAGGCGCTCATGAGCACGAAGTTTAAAGTTTTTTCAGACTTCTCGTATCATCTGTTTGCCAAGGTTAAAGGGTCGGTGCCTGATTCTGTGTGTAGTGAGGGGGGCCAGTGAGTCCAGTGAGGCTAGAAGTGAAGCATTGTAGACAGAAGTGGCTAGGTTGGTGCAGGATAGGGGTGAGATTTTGTCGTAGAGGTTGTCGATAGAGTAGAGAAGAGTTGAGGTGACGTAGGTTTCTGCGGGTAACTTTTAGGCGGTTGGAGGGAGAGGAGGTGGAGGAGAGGGAGAGAGTGAAACTAATAAGGTGGTGATTAGAGAGAGGGAATGGATAGTTAGAGAGGTTGCATGGAGTGCAAAGGTGAGGAAAAAAAACAAGGTCAAAGGTATTGCCTTCGGAGTGAGTAGGAGCATGTATCCACTGCTTTCAGGTCAAAGGAGGAGGTTAGGCTGAGAAGTTTGGAAGGGGCAGAAGTGTTAGTATTAATAGGGATGTTGAAGTCCCCAAGAATGATTGTGGGGATTTCGGAGTAAAGAAAGTAGGGTAGCCAGGCAGAGAAGTCCTCAAGAAAGTTTGATACTGGTCCAGGGGGCCTGTAGATCATAGCTATCCTTAGAGAAATTGGAGTGAAATAACGAATACAGTGTGCTTCGAAAGAGGAGAGTGACAGAGAGGGAGGTGGATGAAGTACCTGAAAGGTGCTATGTGGGGCTAGAAGGATACCTCCGACACCTCCTCCCTTACATCCACTGGATCTGGGGGAGTGAGTCCAGGGAAGACCACCATGGGATAGGGCAGCAGAAGACGCAGTGTCTGATTCGTGGAGCCAGGTTTCGGTAATGGCGAGTATGTTAAATGAGTTGGCGATAAAGAGGTCATGGAGAGAGGTGAGTTTGTTGCAGACAGAGCAGGAGTTCCAAAGGGCACACGAGAATGGTCATGGGAAGAATAGCAATGGGAACTAAATTGTGTTGATTGCGGCTGCTGCCAGAGGGTGCAGTGTGATGGGTGCATGGGGTACAGTTAAATGATGGAGGCCCGGGGTTTGGGGATGTATCTCCAGAGGTTTGGAGAAGCAGGAGGGTGATGTAATATGGGAGTGGGATTTATATGAAGGGACATGCCCCAGGGTCTTGGAGATTTTTAGTGTGTGGTTTTAGAATTAGCAGGAGTTGGTGAGTGCAGTAATAAGGAGAGGAAAGAAGTGTGTGTGTGTGTATATATATATATATATATATATATATATATATATATATATATATATATATATATATATATATATATATATATATATGTATATGTATATGTGTGTGTGTGTGTGTGTGTGTGTGTGTATGTATGTATGTATGTATGTGTATATATATATATACACACACACAGTGGGGACAAAGTATTCAGACCCCCTAAATGTTTCACTCTTTGTTATATTCCTAGATTGTAAGCTCTAACGAGCAGGGCCCTCTGATTCCTCCTGTATTGTATTGTAATTGTACTGTAATTGTATTGTAATCGTACTGTACAACACAGCACCCCATAATCAATTCACAAAAAAACACAGAATTGTTGACATTTTTGCAGATTTATTAAAGAAAAACTGGCACGTGGTCCTAAGTATTCAGACCCTTTGCTGTGACACTCATATATTTAACTCCAGTGCTGTCAATTTCTTCTGATCATCCTTGAGATGGTTCTACACCTTCATTTGAGTCCAGCTGTGTTTGATTATACTGATTGGACTTGATTAGGAAAGCCACACACCTGTCTATATAAGACCTTACAGCTCACAGTGCATGTCAGAGCAAATGAGAATCGTGAGGTCAAAGGAACTGCCCGAGGAGCTCAGAGACAAAATTGTGGCAAGGCACAGATCTGGCTAAGGTTACAAAAAAATTTCTGCTGGACTTATGGTTCCTAAGAGCACAGTGGCCTCCATAATCCTTAAATGGAAGACGTTTGGGACGACCAGAACCCTTCCTAGAGCTGGCCATCCGGCCAAACTGAGCTCTCGGGGGAGAAGAGCCTTGGTGAGGGAGGTAAAGAAGAACCCAAAGATCACTGTGGCTGAGCTCCAGAGATGCAGTCAGGAGATGGGAGAAAGTTGTAGAAAGTCAACCATCACTGCAGCCCTCCACCAGTTGGGGCTTTATGGCAGAGTGGCCCGACGGATGCCTCTCCTCAGTGCAAGACACATGAAAGCCCACATGGAGTTTGCTAAAAAAAACACCTGAAGGACTCCAAGATGGTGAGAAATAAGATTCTCTGGTCTGATGAGACCAAGATAGAACTTTTTGGCCTTAATTCTAAGCGGTATGTGTGGAGAAAAACAGGCACTGCTCATCACCTGTCCGATACAGTCCCAACAGTGAAGCATGGTGGTGGCAGCATCATGCTGTGGGGGTGTTTTTCAGCTGCAGGGACATGACGACTGGTTGCAAACGAGGGAAAGATGAATGCGGCCAAGTACAGGGATATCCTGGGCGAAAACCTTCTCCAGAGTACTCAGGACCTCAGACTGGGCCGAAGGTTTACCTTCCAACAAGACAATGACCCTAAGCACACAGCTAAAATAACGAAGGAGTGGCTTCACAACAAAACTGTGACTGTTCTTGAATGGCTCAGCCAGAGCCCTGACTTAAACCCAATTGAGCATCTCTGGAGAGACCTAAAAATAGCTGTCCACCAGCGTTTACCATCCAACCTGACAGAACTGGAGAGGATCTGCAAGGAGGAATGGCAGAGGATCCCCAAATCCAGGTGTGAAAAACTTGTATCTTTCCCAAAAAGACTCATGGCTGTATTAGATCAAAAGGGTGCTTCTACAAAATACTGAGCAAAGGGTCTGAATACTTAGGACCATGTGATATATTTCAGTTTTTCTTTTTTAATAAATCTGCAAAAATGTCAACAATTTGTGTTTTTCTGTCAATATGGGGTGCTGTGTGTACATTAATGAGGAAAAAAATGAACTTAAATGATTTTAGCAAATGGCTGCAATCTAACAAAGAGTGAAAAATTTAAGGGGGTCTGAATACTTTCTGTCCCCACTGTGTATATATATGTGTGTGTGTGTGTGTGTGTATATATATATATACTGTAGGGGGGAGAAGAGGGGTGAAGGAGAGATAGTTTTAGGATAGAGGACAGAGCTGTCAAAAGGAGTGGTAGAGAATGCATGTTACAAGGAGAAAGAGCTAAAGTGGTAAACAATGTCACCTGATGTCTGTGTGGTGTTTTTCAAAGTTTTTTCTTGTGTCCCTTTGCTTTGTGCATTCGCTGAAGTGCAGAGTCAAAGTGCTCCCACTTAGGGTCCTTTCACACTGGGGCGGTTTGCAGGCGCTATTACGCTAATAATAGCGCCTGCAAACCGACCCGAAACAGCCGCTGATTTAATTCCAGTGTGAAAGCCCCGAGGGCTTTCACACTGGAGCGATGCGCTGGCAGGACGGTAAAAAAAGTCCTGCCAGCAGCATCTTCGGAGCAGTGAAGGAGCGGAGTGTATACCGCTCCTTTACCACTCCTGCCCATTGAAATCAATGGGACGGCGCGGCTATACCCCTGGCAAAGCGCCTCTGCAGAGGCGCTTTGCGGTGGTTTTAACCCTTTCTCGGCCGCTAGCAGGGGGGTAAAACCACCCCCGCTAGCGGCCGCATACCGACGGTAAAGCGCCGCTTACAATAGCGGCGCTTTACCGCCAACGCCCCCGCCCCAGTGTGAAAGGGCCCTTACAGAAATAGCCAGAAGTGCTGCCACTTATGGAAAGGGCCAGAAGTGCTGCCACTTATGGAAAGGGCCAGAAGTGCTGCCACTTATGGAAAGGGCCAGAAGTGCTGCCACTTATGGAAAGGGCCAGAAGTGCTGCCACTTATGGAAAGGGCCCACTTTGAGAAAGAGCCCCAGTTGCAAATGTGTGCCCCCTGCAAATGCTTTCCCCCAAAGAAGCTTATATTTATACTGATAGGGGTGGGGTGTGGGTGGATTTCAATTATCACTCAGGAGGTAATAAAGCTTGGGTGGTTAACAGGGCAAAATTCTTACTTCAGAAACAGACTAGCAAGAGGGCACTGAAGTTAAACAGGACAAACTAGTGATGTATGAGCCAGTGAATATATCCACAACATATAGGGAGTGATTTGGGCATATAGTGCCCCTGGGAAATATTGGATGTACAGGTTATGCCGGGGGACATAAATCTTCACTCTTTTGCAGCTCTAAGGAGCAGGACATAGAATAGGAGAGTGTCACTTCTACTGCAAGCTGCCTTTTGAGCACAGTTTTTAAAGTATAATTGCATTATTCATATCATTAAAAAACTGTTTAAAGTTCCACAGCAGTAAAATCAGACTGTATATGCAGTAAAGCATTCTTGCTATACTCACTGTGGAACCTAAGGGGTTAATCCTCCACATTGTGTAAAAAGGCTGTTTGATCCTGTCTTCTCTCATCCTTCAGAAGTCATAAGACTGCTATATACTCCTGATGAGAAAAGATATTTAGCATTTATTTAGTAAAATAATTGCATTCCCATGTTATGTGTACTGTGGGAGAAGGGTAGAGAAGGAAGCGCCACCTGAGTGTAGTATTAACAAATGATGTTTAATGACACCAGGTAAAAACACATTTACAGGATAAAAACATATAAAAGGCTCATCTGTATAGGTATGTGGTCCTCGGTGTTCCCTCTGATCCTGTGGTGGTGACGCTGCAGAGATGCTGGTCTGCAGAAGGTGGATTACCAGCCGGGAGCTCCTTCTGTGGCCATCAGGAAGAGACTAGGGGCCGGCGTGGAGCGCATGTGGAGCGTGCATGACGTCACAGGTCGTCCGTCTGCTTCCGGGTTCGGTATCCAGTTTTAGAGCCTATCCCTAGACAAATAACACCTCTCCTCCATCTCTCCACCCCAACCTCTCTTACACATTCATCGCATTTAAATTAAAACTAACTTCTGAAGAAGATGTATACCCACCTAAGTTCACCACTCATTTCCCCTTGCCTGGTGGTGCAGCTGTGAGTGGATCTAGTGCAGCAGTCTGTGCCCACATCTTTTTTTGACATCATTGCTCTGGAGCCTAAGAGGACCTCATCACTGGACAGCCAATAGGAATTGTCCATGTCACCCAGGAGA
Source organism: Aquarana catesbeiana (assembly GCF_042186555.1). Classification (NCBI taxonomy): domain Eukaryota; kingdom Metazoa; phylum Chordata; class Amphibia; order Anura; family Ranidae; genus Aquarana; species Aquarana catesbeiana. Next base: position 570,584,558 of record NC_133326.1, read on the forward strand.
GCCAGGCTTGGGTAAGTATAGGGGTAGGGGTGTGAAGGGGCGATACACATACTGAAAAAAAAAATCAAAATTGCAGGTGAGCCATATTAGATTGCCTATCATTAACCAGAAAATTCTAGGTTTAAAGTAAAACTTTGAGTAGACTAAAGATCTTTCAAGTATATACAAATGCTTAATCTGTATATGTGCTTTAAAACAGGGCCTCTTTGACCTTTGTATCCACAGACACTGTGGAGTTCTACATCTCAACATTCACAGCAGAAACACAGAAGTTCTTCTCTTAGCAGCTTCCCCAGCAATGATATCAGAGGCGTAACTAGAATCTTTAGGGCCCCGGTGCAAGAAACCATGAAGGGCCCCCACCAGGGCGTTGCTGGGTCTACCATAGATCTCGGGCTAGCGCCCTTAGCAGCGAAGTAAAGTCATACACTTGGGCGGCTATACACATGTATATAATATACGGTTGGGACAGAAAGTATTCAGACTCCCTTAAATTTTTCACTCTTTGTTATATTGCAGCCATTTGCTAAAATCATTTAAGTTCATTTTTTTCCTCATTAATGTACACACAGCACCCCATACTGACAGAAAAACACAGAATTGTTGACATTTTTGCAGATTTATTAAAAAAGAAAAACTGAAATATCACATGGTCCTAAGTATTGAGACCATTTGCTCAGTATTTAGTAGAAGCACTCTTTTGATCTAATACAGCCATGAGTCTTTTTGGGAAAGATGCAACACGTTTTTCACACCTGGATTTGGGGATCCTCTGCCATTCCGCCTTGCAGATCCTCTCCAGTTCTGTCAGGTTGGATGGTAAACGTTGGTGGACAGCCATTTTTAGGTCTCTCCAGAGATGCTCAATTGGGTTTAAGTCAGGGCTCTGGCTGGGCCATTCAAGAACAGTCACGGAGTTGTTGTGAAGCTACTCCTTTGTTATTTTAGCTGTGTGCTTAGGGTCATTGTCTTGTTGGAAGGTAAACCTTTGGCCCAGTCTGAGGTCCTGAGCACTCTGGAGAAGGTTTTCGTGCAGGATATCCCTGTACTTGGCCGCATTCATCTTTCCCTCGATTGCAACCAGTCGTCATGTCCCTGCAGCTGAAAAACACCCCCACAGCATGATGCTGCCACCACCATGCTTCACTGTTGGGACTGTATTGGATAGGTGATGAGCAGTGCCTGTTTTTCTCCACACATACTGCTTAGAATTAAGGCCAAAAAGTTCTATCTTGGTCTCATCACACAAGAGAATCTTATTTCTCACCATCTTGGAGTCCTTCAGGTGTTTTTTTTTTTAGCAAACTCCATGCAGGCTTTCACGTGTCTTGCACTGAGGAGAGGCTTCCGTCGGGCCACTCTGCCATAAAGCCCCGACTCGTGGAGGGCTGCAGTGATGGTTGACTTTCTACAACTTTCTCCCATCTCCCGACTGCATCTCTGGAGCTCAGCCACAGTGATCTTTGGGTTCTTCTTTACCTCTCTCACCAAGGCTCTTCTCCCCCAATAGCTCAGTTTGGCAGGGCGACCAGCTCTAGGAAGGGTTCTGGTCGTCCCAAACATCTTCCATTTAAGGATTATGGAGGCCACTGTGCTCTTGGGAACCTTAAGTGCAGGAGAAATTTTTTTTGTAACCTTGGCCAGATCTGTGCCTTGCCACAATTCTGTCTCTGAGCTTTTCAGGCAGTTCCTTTTGACCTCATGATTTTCATTTGCTCTGACATGCACTGTGAGCTGTAAAGCCTTATATAGACAGGTGTGTGGCTTTCCTAATCAGGTCCAATCAATATAATCAAACACAGCTGGACTCAAATGAAGGTGTAGAACCATCTCAAGGATGATCAGAAGAAATGAACAGCACCCGATTTTAAATATGAGTGTCACAGCAAAGGGTCTGAATACTTAGGTCCATGTGATATTTCAGTTTTTCTTTTTTAATAAATCTGCAAAAATGTCAACAATTCTGTGGTTTTCTGTCAATATGGGGTGCTGTGTGTACATTAATGAGGAAAACAATGAACTTAAATGATTTTAGCAAATGGCTGCAATATAACAAAGAGTGAAAAATTTAAGGGGGTCTTTTCATCCCCACTGTACATGTGTGTGCGTGTGTGTTTATGTATGTATGTATGTATGTATGTATATGTATATATATAGTGTGTGTGTGTGTGTGTGTGTGTGTGTGTGTGTGTGTAGATATTATAAATTATCATTACATCAGGGTCCCCAGAGGGCCCCCCCTTACATCAGGGTCCCCAGAGGGCCCCCCCTTACATCGGGGTCCCCAGAGGGCCCCTTCCTTACATAAGGGTCCCCAGACAGCCACCCCCCTCCCTTTCAGAGGTTCCCCTGTACCTGGCTGGTCTCTGCTGCCTGTGCACCTCCAACCCCCAGCACATCTCTGTACCCCCAACCTGGGGGGAGGTGGGAGGCAGCGATCGGCAGCTCTGTGGTGTCCACGGGCGACGGGATCTCTCTGGGGCTAGTGGTTCTCTTCCCGAGTGTATACAGTGGAGAGGGGAGGGGCCTCTGACCCGGGCATGTATCGGCAAGAGTGTACAAGCAGAGCAACTCACTTGTACACTGCAGAGTGAAACTAATACATGCTTGGGTCAGAGGTCCCTCCCCTCTCCACTGCATACACTGACACTCTGGAAGAGAACTACTAGCCCCAGGGAGATCCCGCCGCCCACGGGCACCATAGAGCTGCTGATAGTTGCCTCCCACCTCCCCCCACTGGATTCTAAATGGACAGCCAGAGGTGCAGGGGGAAGATTCCGGGTCTTGGGGCCCCTCCACAGCGGCAGAACGGTAGGGCCCAGTTGCAAGTGCGACTGCTGCGACCGTGAAAGTTCCGCCACTAAATGATATAGAAGTTCAGCTCGCCTTGCTCCCCCCTCTCAGCAATGACTCTGCAGCTCAGCTCACCCTGCTGCCCTCTCCTTGCAGTGACTCTGCAGCTCAGCTCACCCTGCTGCCATCTCCTTGCAGTGACTCAGCAGCTCAGCTCACCCCCCTGCTGCCCTCTCCTTGCAGTGACTCAGCAGCTCACCCCCCTGCTGCCCTCTGCTTGCAGTGACTCTGCAGCTCAGCTCATCCTGCTGACCTCTCCTTGCAGTGACTCTGCAGCTCAGCTCACCCTGCTGACCTCTCCTTGCAGTGACACTGCAGCTCAGCTCTGTCTGCTCCCTTTTCCCATCAGTAACTAAGCAGCTCACACTATGGTACTTCCCTCTCTCAGCGGTTATGGCAGCTCAGCTCACCCTGCTGCCCTCTCCCAAACGCCTGCTTTTTGTTTTCATTAGAGATCATTAGAAGTCCATAAGAGGGCCTATTCCTATCAAAATTACAGGTGCATTGGTCAAAAAACAGTATTTTTTTAGTATGTCAAGGGATCAGTCTTAAACCTAATGACAGCATTCGTCAAGCAAAGACATTTGACCGCATAGTTGGTTATTCCCAAATGACTAAATCATTACAAAAATACAGCCTGAAAAAAAGACCACATGAGCGAATCAGCTGCTACTAGTCTCAACAAAACAATATGACTTTTGAAGGGCTGGTTCTTTTTATTAATGTGTATGTCCAGACTAGTTTCAGTTGTACTCCTTTCTAGGGCTCTAGATTTCTCCTACCTAATATTCAACATATAGGAAGTGATGGTAAATATGCAACAGTGACGCAGACAGCTGTAAAAAGTTGATGATGGATAGCCTGGCATACTTTGTCTGGAACTATTGTCACTCTCAAAGGGCTCATTTACATATGCTTCGACTTTAACACACATTAAAGCGCCTACTCCTTCAACATTCTTTTTTAATGTGTTTTTGATGCTTCTGTGGTGCTTCGATGATGCTTTTTTGAAGTTTTTATCAAGCTTGGCAAATGCCCTGTGTGTGTGTGTGTGTTGCTTTTCAATCTGAATTGAAGGGGGCCAGTAGAACCCCAGCTCAGTAGTACCTACACTTAGCAGATCCCCAGCTCATTAGTGTCCCTGTTCAGCAGATCCCCAGCTCCATTGGAACCCTCGTTCAGCAGATCTCCATCTTTTTGTACCTTCCATCAGCAGATCTCCTACTCAATAGTACCCCCAGCTCTGCTGATGCCCCACTCAATAGTAACCCCCAGTTCTGCTGATCCCCTGCCCAGTGGTAGCCCCCAGCTCTGCTCATCCCCCACTCATTAGTAACCCCCAGCTCTGCTGATTTTTTGGTTTGCTGGTCCTCCTCTTTGTTCCCTCACCTCCCGCTATATTGCTCTCACTCTGCGCACCACGTGTGACTTTGCTAGTTTCTCCTGCCCCATTTCCCCAGCTCTGCTCAGTCTTCACTCTCCAGTCCTGGTTGCCTTCTACTATAACGTTCCCATGTTGCACACCACATGTGCTGTCTCCTAGTTGCTCCACTGCAGGGGCTTTGACTGGCATTCAGAGTGCTTTAAAAAAGTGTGTTCAAAGCCACATTTTAAAGCAAGTGGAAACTTGCCCTAACTGTTGTCACTCTGGATATCTTTGTAATGGAGCTAGGGTTGCCACCTCAGCCCTTTCAAACCGAACACATATTAACCACATGCCAACCACACAATCGCCGAATGACAGCTACAGCACAGCCAGACAGTTCTGGGAGGGCGTCATTTGACATCTTCCCGTGATCGTGCCCGCTGTGTGCGCTATGATCGTGTGAACAGCTGTGTCCAATCACAGCTGATCATGATGTATACACAAGCCGTTTATCGACATTCCTTTCATCACTCTGTCAGTGAGAGGAGAGTCGATAGCTGGCTTGTGTAAAAGGGACATGTACACTGATCATCGGGGTACTAATTATCAGTGTCCTGATTTATCAGTGCCGTCCCAACAGTGCCCACCAGTGCTGCTAATCAGTGTCCATCAGTGCAGCCTCATCAGCGAAGAAGAAAAATTACCTGTTTGCAAAATGTTATAACAAACTATGAACTTAGTGGTTTTGTTTTTCGTTTTTAAACCCAGTGGTGATTAAATACAACCAAAAGAAAGCTCAGTTTGTGTGAAAAATGATAAAAATGTCATATGGGAACAGTGTTGCATGACTGCACAATTGTCATTCAAAATGTGACAGTGCTAAAAGCTGAAAATTAGCCTGGGCAGGAAGGAGGTAAAAGTGCCCGGTAGGCAAGTGGTTAGTTGTACAGGTTCTGAGGCTAATTTAATGCACATCAGGCACTAAGTTAGTTTAATTACCACCTTACTCAGCCATAGAACCTATGTACTTAATATGTGTTCGGTTTTAAAGGGATCCCCCAGATAGCAAAAAAAAAACTGACTCTTATCCTTCCCCACTGTATCCAAAACTAAATAAGGTATGCCTAAATATACTTTTTAATTTCTCAATATTTAATGTTTTATTGTGTTGGGCCTCGTTCACATGGGGCATACAAAACCAGTGGATGGCTGTGTTTTACCCGCATGGAGATCCACAGGTGTTCTGGGCATTCCAATGCAGGCAGTGCCATTTGCTGTCAGTTGGGGCGCAGAAACACCCTTGCACATGTATGGCCTGAACATCCCCGCACCTGTACAGATGTCAGATTGGAAGCAGCAACTGTTTTTGTGCGGCCTTTGGGTCCCAATTGACAGCAATGGGACTGTCTGCATGGGGATACGAGGAACATCTGTACGGGTAAACATGACCCTCTATGGGGCGTATGATTATATACGTCCCATGTGAAAGAGGCCTTTAGATGTTCTATTTAACATTTATACTGGACAGTTTTGTACAAAAACTGCTGGTGTATAGCCACCATAAACACATCTGAATAACTATCAACTAGACCACAGAAAACTGAAGGCATGCATGCTGGGACTTATAGTGCACATGAGCCACATTTGGCCTGGGAAAAGAATTGTTTGTGTGTTTGTTGATCTTTAAGCAGCAATAAACATCTCGGAGCAGTCAAAGTGTCATTGTGCAGTGAGATCTGGCTGGAGGAGGAAGTACAGTCTTTCCACTGGCAGGGAGGAGTGTTCATTGTTTGCTGTACCGAGCGGACCCAGGCAGAATGTAAGGCACAGCCTCCACACATCTGAAATCCAAGAAAACCTACAGCAGGAAGTTGGAATTGTCACTTTTTACTTCTTTCCTTGTTTTTGCTCAACTTCTCCAAAAGTCAGAGCGAGACGGTCTGAGAGATGAACTCCAACTATGTGACGAGACCTTCAGGTAGGACAAGTTACTGACAGATCAGGGAATTTCCACCTAGTGCTGGTTTTGGTAGCCGGAGGCTTCCACCTAATGAGGGCAGTGTACTATTTTAGCCTTTAATAGTGTCAGTATTGGACCTTTGCTGCAGGAGAAAGGAGTCCTAGAAAAGAATTGGGGACCCTAAGAATAACCGTGGTCCTACTTGTAGTCGTTTCATGTCTCTTATGTGTCCAAGGTCAAGGTTTGGAAATATGGAGATTATATGCAACTTGGGGCAGGTATTTCCTTTATCATAGAAAAACGAGTAAGTCGTCCCTTGGCTCCCTTTATCTGATCCCTACAATGCATATTGAAATTAACAAAAAAAAAAAAAACGATATTTAGAACAAAATCCCATCATAGTTTACCTATTCAATAACAGAAAAAAAAAATGAAAAAAGTTCATAGGGCTTTTTTGACTTTCTCCTACTGCATCCGGTCATCCTCATGTAAAAAATAGAGCCTACAGAGCCAAATTAGCTGTGATCGGTCTCAACAAAAATATATCACGACCTTCAAGTGTCTCAGCCTTCTTTCTATTCTAGAGGAGGAGGAAATAAGACACAGTCTAGGGTTAAACCCCATTCGTTCTTTTCAGCTGGAAACCACATTTTAAAAGGAATCTGATTATTACATTTCCTTATCGAAATAAGGGATCTTGTTTTTTTTTTTCCCACAGTCTGATGGGATATCCACTAAATTTACTTAACAGAAACCACAAGAGCTGCAGTGGGATGGGGAAGACTTAGATCTGGGGGCATGGTTGCAAGTTCAAATTTTTAAAATTTTTTTTGTAAATCCTTACATATACCAAATGATGTGACTGGCCTCAGGTGATACACAGTGATTAAACAAATACTACTACTGTGCATAAGTTGTACCTGTTTATCTGCAGTCTTCTCTTCTTTACATCTGTCCAAAGTCCAGAATTTTAAACCTTGTCTGAGCTATCAAAAAAAGAGGTTGGAGAGAAGGGACACACCTTCCACCACACAGCACACAGGAACGGAGCTGAGGCTGTCAATCACCTTGTCACCTTTTTTCTCTTGGTGTCAGGAAAACTTTTCAGAAGTGACCCATGCTGATAGCAGAGGAATGGGGCAGCAGACAGAAATGACACTTGGTGCTCTTGAGACAAGTACGCACTACAGAGGGGATATGCTTTGTTCAATGTCTGAGGTTTACAATCGCTCTAATAACTTTTTTTTTTTCATTTTTATTCCATTTGAACAGGTAAGGGGATCAAAAGACCCCCTTTACTGGCTCAAAAAGGTAGCGGAAGGAATCTTTATTTTCTCCCACATATATTTTACTTCTTGTTATAGTGGTGTTATAAACCCTGTCTGGCTGCTACCTGTGTTTCCCATTAAGAGATTCACGCTCTAAGTTTTTCCTGGGAACCATTGTCACTGGAAGAGAAAGTGATTGGAAATGAAATCTCTTCAGTTGACATTAGAACAGGAGAACTATCTAAGAGGGTATTTTCTTCCACTTTGAAATTTTAGAACAGGAAGTAAACCGAAATCTTTCTAATGGGATGGGTTTTAACCATAAGACCCCTTTCACACTGGGGCTCTCTGCAAGCGCTACAGCGCTAAAAATAGCGCCTGCAAAGCGCCCTGAAAGAGCCGCCCCACACACTCCAGTGTGAAAGCCCGAGGGCTTTCACATTGGAGCGGTGCGCTGGCAGAACAGTAAAAAAAAGTCCTGCAAGCCGCATCTTTGGAGCGGTGAAGGAGCGGTGTGTATACCGCTCCTGCCCATTGAAATGAATAGGGTAACGTGGCTATACCGCCGGCAAAGCGCCACTGTAACAGCGTTTTGCGGTGGTTTTAACCCTTTCTCGGCCGCTAGCAGGGGGTAAAACCGCCCCGCTAGCGGCCGAATACCGCCGCTAAAACGACAGTAAAGCGGCGCTAAAGATGGCGCCGTTTTACCGCCGGCGCCTGCACCACCCCAGTGTGAAAAGAGCTCTAACCCACTATATGTACATTTAAAATAAGTTCTGGAGCAACAGCTAGTGAACTCTGATATTTCCAATTATTTAAAGTCCACAGATTGGCCTGATTTCTTCAGATAGTGAATGTCTTCTCTCCATGCCACTTACAGGCATACCCCACTTTTAAATACACAATGGGGTTTATTTACTAAAGCTGAAAAGTGCAAAATCAGGCTCACTTCTGCATAGAAACCAATGAGCTTCTAACCCCAGCTTGTTCAAATAAGCTTTTGTAATAAAACCTGGAAGCTCATTGGTTTCTATGCAGAAGTGAGCCTGATTTTGCACTTAACAGCTTTAGTAAATAAACCCCATTGTGTACTTATAGTAGTGACAGTGCGTGCGCTTTGCCATGAAAGGACAACTGCCTTGCTTTTACCATCAGAGTGCAAATTAATATATTTATACATAGTTGCTTTATTATAACTTTGGAGCCACCCTGAAGGCTTGTTCAGTTGTGCGGTGACCTGTGTTTTTCCATACTGTATACATCCAGATCACCACTAGGGGAATATAGAAAACAATTGTTTTCTATGTGTCCCATTCATACCACTACATTGGTGTGCGGTGCAGTTCAGAAAAATGCAGCATATGAGTATTTTTCTGCAGCGCACTGGATAGTACTGCATGTCAACGCACTGCAGCCCAACACACCTCACTGCAGTGCTATGTGGAGACATGGATGAAGAGTCACTATGAACTCACACTGAGGGCTCTCTGCACGGTAAAACGTGAATAAAAAAATGTGAACCAGTCCTTAACTAAACATTTACAAGCAAGGCATACCTGTAAAAGCCTTTCTACTGCCCATGCTAGCAAACACTCTAAGCCTCATCTAAACATGATTGATTAAGGTGCTTTCGTTTTACGTTAAAGGCAGGGCTTTTGTTCGGTGGGAATGTGGAGAATGCAGTTCTGGCACCTCCAACACTAAATCTATATAATGGCAAGGGGTGCTGCGGTATGCTGGAGTGTCCATTGATGCTAGCTGCTGGGGGATCTATTGTCACTGGGGGGATCTATTGTTGAGGTAAGGTCTATTATTGCAGGAGGGGGGTGTCTTATGTTACTTTGGGGTAAATCGTTGCTGGGAACAATATACTGTTGAGGGAGGGGTATATTGTTGCTGGCTGCTGGAAGATCTATTGTTGCTGTGGGTCTGTCTGTTCCTGGTGTGGATTTATTGTTGCTGGGGGAGAGAGATTGTTGCTCGCAGCTGGATTGTCTATTAATGCTGGCTGTTGGAAGATCTATTGTTGATGGGGGGGCTTTTTTTTATGGGGGATCCTTTGTTGCTGAGGAGGGGCTATTTTACTTATTTTCTTGTTATGAACATATTCCATTCAAATTATTGAGTACACAAAATTATACTTTGCTCTCTTTTTTTTCCCTAAAAGGGGTGGTACTGGGAGGTGGGTAGGGGGTGTACCTGCACCTGTTCTCTCAGGAAAAAAATCCCTGGTTATAGGTAATTGTTCATAACAGGCTGAGGTCACATTTACACCTTGTTCCTGGAAATGAGCAAAAAACTCAATTAAATTAAATGGGCTGCCCTGTACTGTTGTGCAACAAACGCACAAAAAAGCAACGGGTTGCGAAGGTGTGAATGCAACCTAAATCCCCTGATAACACAATCTCCCAAGTAGGATCAGGCCAACCTATATAAAAACAAGCTTTCCTTGTAGTTTTCTCATCTGTAGACTGGACACCTAGTTGTTTTTTTTTTTTATAATATCCTGCTTGATTCTTCATGTTAGTTGAGCTGTTTAAGCAGCAGAACACGTTCCTAGACAAAAATACTACATAAAAACAGTGAGCTCATTTCCTGAAATACAGGTTGGTGTGTACAAAAGGTATAATATTCACATTCACAAATATGTAGATGTTCTGTAAAATTGACAGTGTTTGAATTGAATGGTATTTGGGTGACATTTATTGTGTTTTTTTTAACAGTAGCTGTCCTCACGCAGATTGGTTCAGGCAGTCTGGATCAGCAGCACTTACAGTTTGATCCCAGCGCATATAATCAAAGATATAGGCTGGACTGAGCCAGCCTCTTAATGCCCTATTCTACTCTACTGCAGCCCTTAGGCCCCATTCTACTCTACTGCACCCCTTAGGCCCCATTCTACTCTACTGCAGCTCTTAGGCCCCATTCTACTCTACTGCACCCCTTAGGCCCCATTCTACTCTACTGCAGCTCTTAGGCCCCATTCTACTCTACTGCACCCCATAGGCCCCATTCTACTCTACTGCAGCTCTTAGGCCCCATTCTACTCTACTGCAGCTCTTAGGCCCCATTCACACCGCCATGTTGAGTCTTTTTAATGGGCTGCCGTACGTGCGACAAAAGAAGCTCCCAGGACCTTTTTCAGAGTTGAGCTTTGAGCTTTTTTTTTTACTGATCATTTTGTCACATGGCTGCTAGCTATATTCGGGGTGCCATTGACAATGCCACCGCAAGCACGGCTCATGTTTTTTCATGCGCCCCTGGAACATGCAGATGTGACTGCCGCCTTTCTGTCCTACTCTAAACCCAACATGAACTGTGCAGAGAAGACACAAATCTGGCACAGGGCTGTTAGTGATTCTAAAGGCATGATTTTTTTTTTTCTCTTTTTAACCACTGGCCTACTGGGCACTTTCACCCCCTTCCTGCCCAGGCCAATTTTCAGCTTTCAGCGCTGCCGCACTTTGAATAATTGCGTGGCCATGCAACACTGCACCCAAATTCATTTTTATAATTTTCTTCACACAAATAGAGGTTTCTTTTGGTGGTATTTAATCACTGCTGTTTTTTTTTACTTTTTACAAAAATTGCACAAAAATTTTGAAAAAAAAAAGTTTTTCTTAGTTTCTGTTAGTACATTTTGTAAATAAGTAATTTTTCTCCTTCACTGATGGGCGCTGATGAGGTGGCACTGATGTGGTGGCACATATGGGCACTGATAAGGAGGCACTAGTATGCTGCACTGATGGGCACTGATAAATGGCACTGATAGGCGGCACGGATGGGCAGCACTGGTGAGCGGCACTGGTGAGCAGGCACTGATGGACACTGAAAGGCAGCCGTGACTGGCATCACTGATGGGCACTGATTGGTGGATGTAATCAGGGCACTGATGATCAGTGCCCTGATTACATGTCCGGGTGTTCCCTGCGAGGAGATGCCACTGATTGGCTCTCCTCGCTACACACTCTGTCAGTGTGAGGCGAGCCAATCACCGGAACTTCCATGTTTACATGTGACCAGCTGTGATTGGACACCGCCAATCACATGGTAAAGAGCCGCGTGATCAGCTCTTTACGGAGATTGGGGTTGCGCCATGTCCTAGAAACGTGGCCGTGATTGCCGCGCTGCGCGCCCCTGCAAGAGCTGCCGTTCTGGGTGCCATCATATGACATCCACCCAGAAAGAGAGAGCCACACCGTCCCTCCGTCATTTGATGGTGGACGGGCGGCAAGAGGTTAAATAACAAACATGTCATGCTTACCTGTTCTGTGCAGTGGTTTTGCACAGAGCAGCCATAAATCTCTTCCTTCTTTTTGCGTCTCCCGCCAGAGGTCCTGGCTTCTACCCCTGCTGAGTGCTTCCAATAGCAAGCCTCTTATGTGAGCCCCATTTGGATCAAGAGATGTGCATGAGAGCAGAGGCTCTCCAGGGTCTCTCTCCTCATTGGTTCACACAGGAGCAGGAGCCATTGGGGGAAGTGACCTTATGCCACCGTGTAGGTTTATGTGTTTTATATTCTTGGAAATGCTGATGCTCAGCAGCATACATCAGCTCCGGCAATGACGTACATGCCTCCCAATTTAGAAACGCCCACCCGCAGGTCCGAGATCTGCTAAGCAAGGGAAAGCCATCACGTGACCTGCACATTAAATTACTGATTAAGGTAAAACAGTGTTTTTTTCACAATTACAGATATGGATTGTGTATGCCAACACACTTACCTATTTATTTATAAAAAAAAAATGATAACTTGCCTTTCCAAGAACTTAAAGCACTGTGTTATATTAGATTTTAATTGGCTTCAGTTCCATAATCTAATGATTGTTTTTGTCTCCAAACAGGAATGTTGGAAAATTCTCATTCACTCAGTGCATACATATAGCCAATTTGCTGCAGCACTGATCAGTATATTCTGACAGTGGAGGTGTCCCTGCTATCAGAATACATGTAGGGCATTGGGGAGGATACCTCCATCCTTCACGATGGTGTAAATGGGGGAATCCGTTGTTATTTTTTATCAGCGTGCTGGCTGATTTAAAAAAAAAAAAAAAATCATCTTTGGCCCCAGCATTATGCAAAGGTGCTGGGAGAAAGAAAATCAATGTTTTATTTTGGTATTCGGAGCAAGAAGCAGGGTGGGTTCCTAGTTCTGACAATGGGGTTGATTTACTAAAACTGGAGAGTGCAAAATCTGGTGCAGTTCTGCTTAGGAACCAATCAGCTTCTAGGTTTTTTTGTCAAAGCTTCATTGAACAAGCTGAAGTTAGAAGCTAATTGTCTACAGTGCACAGCTGGACCAGATTTTGCACTCTTTTTAGTTTTAGTAAATAAGCCATCACCGACAGCTCTCTGGGGGTTATTTACGAAAGGCAAATCCACTTTACACTACAAGTGCACTTGGAAGTGCAGTCGCTGTAGATCTGAAGGGAAGATCTGAAATGAGGGGAAGCTCTGCTGATTTTATCATCCAATCATGTGCAAGCTAAAATGCTGTTTTATTTTCCTTGCATGCCCCCCTCAGATCTACAGCGACTGCACTTGCAGTGCAAAGTGGATTTGCCTTTTGTAAATAAGCCCCTCTGTCTTGACTAAGGCTGGGTTCACACTGGTGCGATGCATGAAACCCTGCAAATCCTGTGCGGGTTCCCGCATCGCACCTAAATTGCACACGGTTCACACTGACATCTGCCAACCGCTGCTGGTGTCAATGTAAAGTTAATGACACCCCCAGATCAGATCGCAGTGCAAACTGAAAGGTACAGGAATCGGATCACATAGATGTGAACAATCCGATTCCAGTGCAGACCAAAACAAAGGGTCCTGTACCATTTTGGTACAAATGCGATGCAAATTCAGCCATAAAAACTGGCTAAATTTGCATCACACAGACATCGCATGTGATCTGCACAGCAATGCAGCGTGAATCACATGCAATGCCTGTGTTCCCACCAGTGTGAACCCAGCCTGACAGGACCCACTCTGATTCCGAATCCTGATCATGTGATCGCTGAGACAGCCAATCAGAATGATCACATGTGTTAATTTACAAACAAGTCCTCCAGATGAAATGGCATTGTGCCTTATACAGAGAGGGGCACTGTGATGGCGGCAAACGGCAGACTGTAGAATTTAAACTAAATTACTAAAACAAGAAATACATTTCAATAGTTATTTACTTACTCACACCAGATGCCATCGGGTGCATTTTAAAATGCACGTACAGTAAAATGTTTTCTTTTCAATCTTAGTTTATTTCAAGATAAAAGTATAACAGAGGAAGAAAGCTCTTTACAATATAATATTACATATACTTTGCACATAGTATGAGGTGAACCTTTACTATATATGTACAGGTGGAGACAATTTGACGTATAGTCTCTGGTGAACAATAAAATATCACTTTGTATATAAAAGCCTTCGATATAAGAGAAGAATAACATGCGTGTGGGATCCAACATATATCTACCCTTAAGGTTTCACATGTTGATATTTTCATGAGGATCCTCCTATTCAGGCTGATATGCTGTAGGCAGTGGCGTCGCTAGCGGGTGGCTTTTGGGGCTATAGCCCCGAATCTGGGGCCCATAGCCCCGAGTCTCTGCAGGGGTCCCCAAGGGGAGGGGAGGCTCTCTGGGGACCCTGATGTAAGTGGGGGGGCTCTCTGGGGACCCTGATTTAAGGGGGAGGCTCTCTGGGGACCCTAATGAAAGGGGGTTCTCTGGGGACCCTGATGCAAGGGGGAGGCTTTCTGGGGATATATAGACACACACACACACACACATATATTATATACATGTATATGCCCGCCCAAGCGTACGACTTTCTTTACTGCGCTGCTATGAGCTCTAGCCCCAGATCTTTTGTAGACCTAGCAACGCCCCTGGCTATAGGGATCTTTTATTTACTTATAATAGATATTTAATTCATTGAGCTATTCTGGGTATATGGCCTTTAATCATATGCTTGAGTGATTGGTTCAAAACATAGAGAGAAGTAAGCTAAGAGAGAGAAGAGAATGATAGCGTGCAAAGAAATAAGGGATGGTAAAGAAGGTGAAGGTCACTCCAGCATGGATAGCCGGTGGATGAGGATGGGGCATCCCCGACCCATACAGTAAAGTCATCGGAGTATCGAAACATTGACCACGAGGTCCAGGTGGTGGAGAACTGTTCCTCCTTCCCCGCTTCCTGCGGCAACAGGCGCTCCAGATCTCTTATCTGATCCACCTCAACAGCCCAATCGCCCAAGGAAGGTACAACCGCTGTTCTCCAATGTCAGGAAATCACTGTCCTATCTGCGGCCAGAAAGTGGTGCAATGTATCTTTTTTAATCGACTTGAGGGGTCCTGGGAGCATAGATAGTAGGGCCATCTCTGGTGTGGGCTTAATTGAGGTCGCCATCAGCCTGCCATATAGATCAAAGACTTTTTGCCAAAGTTTCCTAATTGGGGGGCAATCTCACCAAATATGGAGCATTGTCCCTCTAGAGGATAGGCATCGCCAACAAGTATCTGACAAAGAAGGGTTAAACCGTTGGATAGTCGCTGGGCATCTGTACCACTTCGTTAATAGCTTAAACCCTGTTTCTTGAGTCTTAGTTGCCAAGGAAATCCTATGCGTCAGAATAAAGCTTTTTTGCCAATCAGCAGGGGAGATGGAGTGTTGTAAGTCTGTTTCCCATTTCTGCGTGTATGTTGGAAGGTCAGGGGCAAATACGTTCAGTAGTAGGGAATATAACAGTGATACTACGTGTGTTGGTGGGTCCGGTTATAAGAGTAGCTCGTCAAAGTCTGATGGGTCATCTAGGATCTCTAAAATGGAGGAGAAAGTACGTATGTATGACATTAATTGACCCCTCCGTAACCACATGGTTGGGGGCCTCAGGTCCATCTAGGAGGGTATGTCCGTTCTCAAGGATGGGTCAGCGCGTAAAACCTGCGCTAAGCGTCTGACTATCCCTATTCCAGGTAAAATATTTTCTTATCGCCCTACTTCACACCATTGCATTCAGTTTCAGCGCTTTCATGCAATTTTTTTTTTTTTGCACCAGAACATGCACAAACGTGCGGTAAATCATTTATGCATATGAAATTTAGATTTTTGTAGTGAAGGGAAGAAAAAAAAACATGTGAACAGAATGATGCAAGGGGGTGAAAATGGGCACATAGTTATGCAGATGTCAGGATCTAAACTACATACTGTATCGCCACTTCTCTGTTCGCAAGGAAAAAATGTAAAACAAAAATTGTGTATATTTTAGTAAATAAAGTAAAAATATTTCTATTTTAAAATCATATACAGCTTTTCCGTTAGAAAAAGCATCAATACCAGCTGGAATAGTTTCCATAGATTTTGATTCAGGACTTCTCTGTTAGTGCTTGCTGACAGTGAGCAAAGGTTAGATGGTGTTTGGTGTTTCTTATCTTCCTGTTGTATTCTGCAATCGAACGGTTAGATGCTGAATTATTAATGCACAGACCTGAGATGTCTAGAAGACCGTGTAAAAAAAAAAAAAAAAAAAATTAAAAAACTCTTTAAAAAATCTGTGTTGTAAGGCTTATGTTTATCTGGAGTCATTTTCAACAGCTGCTCCCTGGCAATTTCATGCAAATATTGATGGTGGCTTATTAAATTAGGGAAAGAGCTATGTACAGAATAAAGATCTTTCAATTTCAGCAAAATAGTCAGAATAATGAAAGTTGAATTTTGGTTTATATTGGTCACAGCAGGTTGTATAGCCAGTACCAGCCTGTATATACCCATTCAGTACCAGGCCTTTATTTTTCTGAAGTCTGGAGGAAAGAAGGGAAAGAGGAGACATAATTGAAACCTTTGCCACCTTCTCGCCAAGCTTATAGCAAAATGACGGCTGGGCTGTGGCTCTCCCATTCTGACTGGACGTCATAGGACGTCCTTCAGAACAAGTCGCTCGTGCGTGCCCCAGGGTGCCAGGTCCCAGACCCATCAGTGATGCCCACCAGTGCTGCCCATCAGTGATGCCAGTTGGTGCCGCCCATCAGTGCTGCCTCATCAGTGAAGGAGAAAACTTATTTGCAAAATTTTATAACCAAAATTAAGAAACTTTTTTTTTTCCCAAAAATTTTCAGTCCTTTTTCATCTGTTTAGCAAGAAATTTAAAGCCCAGTGGCGATTAAATACCACCAAGAGAGAACTCAATCTGTCTCCAAAAAAATTTGTAAAAATGTTGTTTGGGTACAGCGTTGCATGACCGCGCAATTGTCATTCAACACTGTACCCAAATAAACGTTATATCATTCTTTTTTTAACCTTTTTTTGTTAAATATTTAATAACCACTGCATTTTTTATTTTTTACTGTATAAAGGTGAAAAGACTAAAGCTGTGGGTTTTCTTAAATTTACTGTTCATTTCTTGAAAGTGGTTGTAAAGCCTTAGGGGTTTTTTTTTCCCGTTATGCATTAAGGTAAAAAACCTTTTGTGCCACATATGTTCCCCCTCACCCCCCTTATACTTACCTGAGCCTGATCCCGATCCAGCAATGTACATGAGAGCAGCAGCTCTCCCGACTCTGTCCCGTCTCGCTGCACAGATTAATAGCCGCAGGAGCCATTGGCTCCCTCTGTTGTCGATCAAATTCTGCGATGAGGGAGCTGAAGGCAGGGCAAAGCTGACCAGTCTGTGTCAATAGACGCAGACAAGGTGGCTCGGAAATGAGCCCGCACGAGTGCCCCATAGGAAGCCGCTTCTTATGGGGGCACCCGCTGAAGAGGAGGAGCCAGGAAAGCCGGTGAGGGACCCCTAATCGGATCAGGGCTGTTTTTTGCATTTTAACATGCACTTTTCTCCTCACTTCCTGGAACATGCAAAGGGCCTTTGGCACGGCAGAGTCCTGGCCTGCTGTTTTGTCTTCTGCATTGATGTGCAATGTGCTGACATGCATCGCCATGTGTTTCATTGTGTTGAAAAAAAGGAGAGGTTGCTCTACTTTTTTTTCCCACCATCGCATATCACCACATGATCAGCACCAGTGTGAACTGCTCCCATTCACATACAGTACCTTAATTTTTACAGGTCCTTGTGTTGGCATTCATTGAAAAAAATGTGCCGAAGAAGAGTGAAGGCTTAGCCAATGCATCAAAGTGGGGCATCTTGCTTCGTTACATGACCAGTCTTGTGATCATCCTGTGCCTGGTTGATGTGTACGTGGAACTGACCAGTCAGCATCTCAGCTTGCACAGTAAGGGCTCATGCACACTGCAATTTAAAAAAAAAAAAAGGTGCTTTTACAGGCATTTGAGCTTTTATTTCAGCTTGAGGAAGCTTGTGCTTTTTTTGTACTCTTGACCCCTTTTTTCGTGAGCTTCTTCAAGCTCCTCTGAGCTTTTTTTGAGCATAAGCGTTTTTTTTTTTTTTTTCCCTCCTAGATAGTATTTTCTTAACCACTGTATAAACAAAACCAAAAAGCTGGAATAAACTTTTTTTTGCACGTTTTCGAGCTTCTTTAAGTTTTTTTGAGCTTTTTGGGGCACTAGTTCCTCTCAAAAACGCACGTTTGGTGGTGGTGGTGGGGGGGATTTCTGCATTGTAGGAGCATATGCCTGAAAAAGCCAAAGTGAGCGTGGACACATTGGCTAACATGGAGGGGAGTTTCTAGGCAGAAAAAATGAGAGCTTAATAGAGTTTAAAAGCCTATGGGAGCAGCTTCTTTGAGCTCCTTTGATGTGCCTTCAATATTAACTTTATTTCCCCTTATAAGGGAATGTGTAGTCTTTTCAGTGTTTTTTAGATAAACGGGAAAAAGTTCAGCCTGTATGTGTACATATCTATCATTTTTAAAAGTTTTGTTACAATGTATAATTTTATATCTTCAGATGGACAGTTCTATCTGTTCATTACATACTCAGACTCTGCTTTCTGCTTTGCAGTGTTATACAGTCAGGTCCATAAATATTGGGACATCAACAAATTCTAATCTTTTTGGCTCTATACACCACCACAATGGATTTGAAATGGAATGAACAAGATGTTTTTTAACAGCAGACTTTCAGCTTTAATTTGAGGGTATTTACATCCAAATCAGGTGAACGATGTGGAATTACAACAGTCCCAATATTTATGGACCTGACTGTATAATGGTAGAATGCTCCTTCTCACAATGCACGCAGGTCTGTGTCTGAGCCGATGCACTGATAACAATGCACTACCTGCATGTCTGATGACTTCTTAATGTTAACAATACATGCTTTACAGCATGGATTGAGGAATTTCCCATGCTTACTATTGTATTCAGACAGATGCAGTGTTTGTAGCTGTCTAAATACCTGAACAGTGACTGCGGGCTAAACGAGAAAAACCAATAGATTCCTCCATCCAGGCTGAACATTGTGAATGGAGGAATTTGCATGGCCAGCTGTATCTCATTGGAAGAAGTCCACTGTTCTGCTGAGAATTTTCCATCTATCTCCTTTAATTTTTCAATTGATGTTTGTCGAGTGAGAGGTGCTAATAGGAATGGAGTTGGGTGGTCAATTCACAGGAATGGACTGAATTTTGGGCCTTGTTTGAACAGCTTAACTGTACTGAGAAATCCCTGTAGAGGCTAATCTACAGATCATGTATACAGTATGTAAATCAATATTTTCGTGCCCTCTGATTATCTTATTGTTAAATTTTTCCCAGTTATTTCTGAGGACTAAAGTGACCTCCCCCCATGTTATAGAGAAGATGAGAGCGGGAGGTGTACTAGAGTCCCGTCCTTTGGTGAAAACACTGCTCCTCCTCCATAGAGTACAATGTACTTTGTGAGCATAGGAAAGGAAGTGCATTACTGGCAGGATCAGCAGGGAAGATAAAGGGGGAGCCCTAAAAACAATGCAGCCACCACATCTAAGGACTGGTAAGCTTTATATTATACAATTTTTGTTCATCAGTTTAGATGCCTTTTAAAATGTTATTTAAAGTGGTTGTAAACTCTGTTACACCACTTGTACCTACAGGTAAGCCTATAATAAGGCCTACCTGTAGGTACTGTAAATATCTCCTAAACTTGCACTGTTTAGGAGATATTCATTGCTGCCGACGTCATCGGCGCACCTGCACTGAAGAAACATCCCACTGGTGCTGTTTCTTCATGTGCCGTGCCGTGACCGGCGGCTCTGGTCAATCGGTGTCGGAGCCCTCGAACTCGGAAGTAACTGCTAAAAGAAGTTGGCCGTGGGTGCGGAGTGCTGGCAGCACTGCAGGGCATTGTTTTAAGGTAGGTATTTCATAATGAGCTAGTATGCGATGCATACTAGCTCATTATGCCTTTTGTTTTGCAGGGGGTTTTTTTGCTTTTTTTTTTCCTGAGGTTTACAACCTCTTTAAGGCCTATGTTTTTTTGTTTTTTTTTAAATAGCAAACATGTCATACTCCCCTGTTCTGCACAGTTGTCTTGCACAGAGCAGCCCGGATCCTCCTCTTTTCCTCTTCCTGTAGGGGCACCCAAGCAGGCTTGCTCCTGAGCCGCTGCTCTGTGTGTCCATTCACACGCTCAGCTTTGCCCCGCCCCCTCTTTCCTCATTGGCTCACTGGCTGAGATTGATAGCAGCCTCAGCCGATGAGGAGTGAGAGTCCCTGGAGAGCTGAGGCTCCCATGCACACCGTTGGATAGCGATGGGGCTCAGGGGGGCTGGCCTGCTGCACAAAGGTTTTAGGGTTAGGTTAGGGCAGTGGTTCTCAACCTCAGTCCTCAAGTACCCTCAACAGGCCATGTTTGCAGGTTTTCCTTTATTTTGCACAGGTGCTTTAAGTCAATGGCTTGGTATTTTGGACAGCTATTTTATCTACGAGAAATTCCCAAAACATGGCCTGTTGGGGGAACTTGAGGACTGAGGTTGAGAACCACTGGGTTAGGGGACAAGTGCTGGGTAAGATAGTTTGGAAACTAAGTTACATTTTGGCATTTGTTGAGTGGTAGCTTAAGGCTGGCAATACAATTGTTTTCGGAACAATCGTCCGATTTTCGAATGGTTAATGGGGTAAAATCGCCAATTGTTTTCAACCATAGTGACAAGGTAAATCGAAAGAGAAGGATAGAACATTGTGCTTGAACAACAAAATTCTAATTGTGAATTTGGGGTATATTTTTCGACAGCAATGAAAGATCCATTGTTTTGCACTGTCACATTTTTGACCTACTTAGCAGGAAGAACAGAAATGTTTTAAACTGTTTCTGGTCTACAGTACGTGAAGAGCATCTCTTTATATGTTTGTGTCTTCAGCAAACTGACTTCAAAGTGATTATATTTAGCTGCTAAAACATTTTCCTAGTCCAGCTGTGCAGGAAACTCCGATCTCATATAGTGACCCTACCGATGCAAGTCAGTGAGCTGTGCATGGATGAGATTACTGCACTGTGTATTCTGCCCATTCAACACCATCACATCTTCAGAACCAAAAGATAAAATAGAGACATGTCTCTAAAGGGAATGGGAAGCTGCTATTTAGCTGGAATGATATATTTTCCCTGACGCTAGCGGTTCTTATACACTTTATATGTAGTTGTCTTGCTAATGGAATTTAGCATGCTGTGCTCCTCTGATGCACCTCTGTGCAAAAGAAGATATAAGCATTTTTACCTCTTTAGGAATTTAATGAGCACAGTGAATGTCAGTGGTGTGTAGTAAGCCCTGGTGATCTGTCAGATTGGTTTACAGAACAATCAGAAAAGTGAACGGTGATGGCTTGAATTTTGATTGCTGCTGGATCTGCCGAAATTAAAGCCATGAGTGGCCTTGTTGGTACCACACAGTTAAGCAGAAGCCAATTTAAAAACAAAGGTGGAAAATTATCAGTTGAACTGTGACTGCGTTCTACCAGATGCAGTCACTGTTCAATTATTCAGACAACTTTAGCACACTGTTCTGAACACCATAGCCAGCCATGCAGATTCCTTCATCTATGCTAAATCTATTAATTTTCCTTTCTTTAGCCTGCGGTCTGAACGAGAGAAATCTAAAAGTGTATGGCTAACCTAAAGCTTCCCCAACAATGGTTAAACTTTAGTTTTTATGGAAATCCAAAGAAATCTTTAGTCAGAACATTTTTTCCCCATCCATTGAGTCAACTAATTTAATTGGAAAGCCCTTAAAATGTATGTGCAGACCTTCTATTTGAATGGAATCCCAAACTTGAAAAGGTTCCATTACAATATGAAATACAATTTTTCCCCAAACAAACACAACATTCACTTTTAAGACTGTTGTTCATTTGAGAAAATTTTCCTTCCTGCGCCTTCGAAATTTTATCCTCACTACGGTTGAAATTCATCCTCGATTTGAAAACCCCTAAGAATTTTGAAATTATTTTCTGCAACATTTTTTCAATTTTTTTAACAAAATTTTACTGGTTTACTTTACTTGGTGGTACTATTGGTGGATTTACTTTTAAGTCCTAAACTTTTGCTACAATGGTACCCAACCAGTGTGATCGATGGCCAATAAAATCCCTCCCTTCTACCCTAGTTGGCTAACAAAGTCCCTCGTATCAGGATTCTTTCCTTCCACCCTAGCTGACAGTGTATTATGCCCAGTGCAACCTCCCTTTAACCTCATACAAAAAATATGTTTGAAAAAAGTTAAAGTGGACCTTTCAGTAACATTACAATTCTGCGTGATTTAATTCATGACATATATTTTCTTCCACTCAAGCAGGTCTAAAGAAAATCCCTCGTATCAGGACTCTCCCTTTCTACCATAGCTGGATAATAATATCCCTCACCAGCATTCTATCTTTTCTTTCTGTTCCTTTGTGTCTCTCTGTAAAAAGTTAAAGTGATCTCATAAATATGTATATTGGCACTAAAACCTGCATGTTCATTCTATATATACAGTATGTCCACGAGGTAAGTTGTAGGCTGTGCTCAATGGAATGCCTATTAAACTTGAAAAAAAAACTTACTATGAAAAAGGTTACATTCCTTTTAAAGTGAAACTAAACGATGTGATACTTTCCCATCCTTCAACAGTCTGAGATTCTGTGCTGGTACCTTTTATCCAACTTGGGCAGGGCTGTGGACATCTTCGTTGACCGGGGCAGGATTATCACTCACTGTGTTCATTCATAATGGAAGCAGGTTTGTGAATGAACAGGAAGCCGCTCAGCACAGAGCACTTCCCATTCATTCACTGTCCAGTTCAGCTGAGCCCAACGGGGTTCCTAAAATAAAAATAATAATAATTAAAAAATTTATATTGCAAAAAATAATTATTATTTCCTTTTTTAAGGTAGGCCAAGTTTATATTTTTACAGTGACCTTTGTTTTATTTTTTTTCCTTACTGTTTTTAGTAATGGTCTAGGTAATTTCTTTAAAAAAAAGGCACTGAACCTACCCCTGATTTACAGTATTTTGTCAACTCTGAACTGATATCTCTCTCCAGAAAGTATAGTGTGACACCTGATCAAACATGGTTCTGTCCTTCCTTCTAGAGAAAATAGCAGAAGGCGGCATTGTCCTAATTCTTAGGATACATACATCGATCATGAAAAAATGCACCCAATGCTATATCCACTTTAAGGGTTAGGGTCAAGGGTTACATTAAAGAGTAACTAGTACTTTGTCAATTCTTTTTTTATTAGGTATATAACACATGCAATAGGTTTTTTGTGTCCAATTTCATGAAGTCATAACTTCTGAGCTAGAAACAACCATACTGATTTTCAGGAGCCCTAAATGAAAGTATATATTGCTCTTCGATTCCAGCTGCCCGAACAATTGTCTGAGGTGGAGTTTCTGGAATGTTTTCCTGATTCTTCATCCAGCCATCTGAACTGAAATGAACCTCTCGTTGAAGGCCAAGAACAAGTATTCACATGGGTAATTAAGACAAAAATTAAACTGAATTGTCTCATCCTCATTAGGTTTAAAAATTTGTGAGGTCACAAATAATTCTGTTATCCGTACTACCTGGATGCATTAAAGCTGCCAAAAGGGATGCGTATATTTTGCCATTTTATAACAGCAGCTAGATCTGTTATTTCCCGTCATTGGAGATCTCCCCAGATACCAACCATAACTGAATGGGTGCTAGAATTGGATTCAATCATGGACTCAGAGCACCTTTTAACAGTGGAGCATGACAGGTTAGATAACCATACTACTACCTGGGCCTCCTGGACCTTATTTCCAAATTCATGGGCGTTTTCGAGTCATCCTCTTAAAAACCATTGTCTTTTTGTGGGGCCATGGTGTGGGGCGATGAAGTCCTTTCCATGCCTTTTCTCTTCTTTTCCATAATATTCCCCTATATTCTTTTTTTTTTTTTTTCCTTTCCTGACCTTTATTACTACCCTTATTGTATCCTACCTGATTTCAGTCTTCTCTCGCCCACAAGGTTCTGTGGTACCAGTTTTCCACCTTTCTTTTTTACGATAAGAGTGACTGTAGCTCTGTAACTAGCAGGCAGGATAAATGCCAGAACGGTGTAAGTCCTTAGACAAGTGGACAGAGCAAACAGCAGCAGAGTCAGATGGTCTGACAGTTGGATGTTTAGATCAGGCATGGACAAACTAATCCTAAACTGTTCCAGACAGGTAGACAGAGCACAGACAATAGAGGTAACAGGCCAATGATCAGCATAATCACAGACTAGCAGTGTACAAACTCAGTCCAAACAATTCAGAATATGAACAGTCATACAGACTTCTATCCAGAGCATGAGCAGATAGACTAACCTATTAATCAGGCACAGAGTTAATGTCCAGCAGTCTACTTAAGTTTCCCTGATTAGGGTGGTGTGTGCTGCAGAGCAGACTGCAATGCTGTGTAACAACCAACAGGTGGTAATGGCTCCAGGCTGATCATTACACAAGCAGCTGAAGTTATATGGAAATTGTAATACTACCCTTATTACATTCAAGAAGGTTACCTGAAGTAACAAAGCATGTTTAGGCATTTTATAATTTTAATGTCTATTGGATCTGGTGAGTGTAAATCCTAAGGGAAACGCCATCATGGAGAACATAAATAATTGCTTGCACATGAAGAGAGATCCTTAACTGTGTTTGGAACCGGTAAATAAACAGAAGACTAGATTAAAAAGTGGTATTTATAAAAGAGTGTTTTCTGCATGAATTTTTGCATGGCACGATTTGAGATTTTTTTTCTTGCACTGCAGTTGCCATTTTAACCTGTGGCTTTGATAAAAGAATACCTTGTGACCCTGCCATAAAAGTCCTTGTTCAGGCACTTCCTATGAAGTGACAACTGTTATCCAAATGTGCTTCAGTATTGTCACTAGCTCCAGCCAACCCTGGAGATAGTGCATGTAGACAATGGCAAAAGAGGCTGAAGGAGATCTGCAACACTGCTAAAACAGGGTGTATCGATATTTTTTTATCTAACTTAAAGGAGAAGCCCAGACTGAGCTTTTTAGGCTGGACTTCTCCTCTGGGTCACAGGAGTGCAATTTGTTTTGCACTCCTGTGACCCGTTTTCAGCGGAGAGCGGTCTGAAGTCCACTCTCTGCTGACGTCACTGCCCTCAGTCGAGGCACCGCATCATCCCGACTTCCCAAGTCTGGATCCACCAGCTGCCTTAAATGATGGCAGTCTCAGCATCTCAGCGAGCCGCTGAGACAGCCTCTACCCGCCCCTCTGTTAGAATATTATTCCAAATTCATAATTCGGCACTTATAGGTGTTATATTATGTTCATGGCAAGCTTGCAACACATATTTGGTTTTATGGTTAGTCGTAATAACTATAGTATGTGTGAATGAACTTCATCAATTGATTTAATATGATTCTTCATCTAAAGCTGAGTCTTGCTAGAAGTATCTGGTGTATTTAGTTAGTTTGAGAATGATATATAAGGTATCTGGTATAGAATGTTAAGGGGGGTCCAGAATAGACCAGAGGAATAATACATATTTGTTTATATCCTGTTAAGTTAGTATAACCGCTTCAGCCCCAGAAGATTTGGCTGGTGAAAGACCAGGCCATTTGCTGCGATTCGGCACTGCGTCGTTTTAACTGACAATTGCGTGTTGATGTCCTTTTTTCCCACAAATAGACCTTTCTTTTCGTGGTGTTTGATCATCTCTGCTGTTTTTATTTTTTGCGCTATAAACAAAAAAAAAGAGCGACAATTTTGAAAAAAACACAATATTTTGTACTTTTTGCTATAATATCCCCATTTTTTTCTGTTTAAAAAAAGCTAATTTTTTCTCAGTTTAGGTCGATATGTATTCTTCTACATATTTTTGGTAATAAGAATCGCAATAAGCGTATATTGATTGATTTGCGCAAAAGTTAGAGCGTCTACAAAATAGGGGATAGATTTATAGCATTTTTATTTTTTTTTTTTTTTTTTTTTTTTTTTTACTAATAATGTCGGCGATCTGCAATTTTTATCATGACTGCGACATTATGGCGGACACATCAGACAATTCTGACACATTTTTGGGACCATTGGCATTTATACAGCGATCAGTGCTATAAAAATGCATTGATTACTGTAAAAATATCACTGGCAGTGGAGGGGTTAACACTAGGGGGCAATCAAGAGGTTAACTGTGTTCCCTGCCACATGTTCTAACTGAAGGGGGGATGGGACTTGCTAGGGGAAGAGAGAAATCGGTGTTCATACTTTGTATGAACACACGATCCGTCTTTTCTCCCCTCAGAGAACCGGGATCTTTGAGATCCTGGTTCTCGTCATGTCACGAGCGATCGTGGGAGCCCAGCAGTCAGAGCGACCGCCGAGCACTCACATCGGCTCCGGGGGTGAGCAGCGGGCACGCGCCCCTAGTGGCCACTAAAAGAAGCGACGTAACTTGACGCCGAGTCATGTTGCCACAGTACAACTGCGGCGGCTGTTCGGCAAGCAGTTAATGTAGTCTCAGTCATATAAATAAGTATTAGTATATAGTTACTTAATGTAGTTAAAGTTGGTAATATGTGTTCATATTAGTAGATGTTTGGTTATATGACATTATATGATCAGCACATAACTACAAGTTTAGAGTGTTACATGTGGGCTTGTCAATCAAACTCCATATGACTCTCTGAGTTAGTATCTCCTTTTGTATAGCATATTGCTGAAGTTAGCAGAAATTAGTGTGTGCCATACAAGGTTCTACATTTTTGTGAGGTTATGACGTTCACATGTAACATATAAAGCCAACGCTTCCCTATTGAAGGTCAGACGACACACACACACCCACTAGGAGAGATGACACCGACATATTCACACGAAGACACTTTGACAAGTTGAAACAGCTGAATTCTCCCAGAAGTCTAAGAATGTAATTTCTAGCTTTTTTTGTTACACAAGACAGCATGGAGACAGAAGGCAGCAGCCATGAAGCACACATGCTTTTATAAGCGTATTACAGCTTTATAACTATTTATTCTATTTCATATATTTTTATCTACACTGAGCTGAACTATTATACTTTTTACATTGTATTTATGATGCCAACTGTGTGACAATAAACTCACACTTTGTTTTAAGTCAGTCTGACTATCAACGCTATTCATCCAGAAACGCCCTTGAGATACAAGAATATTAGATATTATTTTTATTCTTTACCCTCCACAGCTCAGCGCTCCAATGAGCACGGAGGAGCAGAGCAGGAGCGATGCTGACTGACAGACAGCATCGCTCTGCTCGGGAAGGAGTGAGAACCAAGCAATCGGCGATGTTCGGTGGCTTGGTTCTCAGTGCAGAGATGGCAGGGGACAGATGCAGCATCGCTCTGATGCTGCATCCACCTAGGTAAGTATGATTAGCCCAAAAAAAAGAAAACCATATTTTTCTTTTATGCAGCCCATACACTGAGCAAATTTCTTTACTGCAACCACGGTTTCCCTGTTGGTGTTAACAGGGAAATCCTTCCCACCCAGCCATTGTATTCTCTGAACGGGGGAAACTGTCTCTGCTGGGAGAAGACAGTGGTTATTGCTAGCGGCTATATCAACTGGTAACGATAATCGCATGTAAAATCCAGCAGGCTGGCTGTACCCAAGTTGAAAGCTCAAGTTGGTACATTGAGCCTGCCCACACATGGTTCAAATTGAACTGTCTATGGCTGGCCTAAATGTCTCAGGGTTTTAATCTACTTTATGTAGTTCACAAACATATACCCCTATCACCAGCCACCAAAAACAGTTGTTTTGAGCAGTGGTCGTTCCTTAGAGGAATTATTTTATTTTTTATTTTATTTTTTAGAGCTCATCAGCTTTCAGTAAAAATGGGAGTAAATCTTCTTCCCACTTTTCATGGCCCAGAGGAAGGGAAGTTGTAGATGGCTTTCATGCCAAAAGAACAAGCATGACATTGGACTGAGTTCTTGTAAATGTGACTCTTTTTGTAAGGAATGTTTGATTTCAAGTCAACCACGGTCAACTTCTGTAATTTAGAATTATTCTTCAGCACCAGGAGGGGAATTATATTTAACCTTTTACCTTCCAGGGCCATTTCTACCATTCTGGTACCATCCTATTAAGTTATCTTTGAAGAAATCGATTTACATTATGATTTTTTTTTTTGGGGGGGGCGCAAGCAAGGCTTTCCTTTTGCTGCTATTAATTTATCCAGTCGAGAGCCGAGAACCCCGGGCAGAGAGGTACAGTGCGTCTCCACCGAGGGAACAAACGGGGTCAGGTGAGTAAAACGGGGGGACTAGGGTGCCGGTCAGTGTCAGAAGATTTTTCACCTTAATACATAGGATGCATTAAGGTGAAAAAACACAAGGGTTTACAACCCCTTTAAGGTAACGAAACCAGTACAAAGTGTTTTTGATAGTATTGTCCAGCATCAGGTTGCTATAATATTACATATGTCAAACACAAGGCCCACAAACTGAATCCGGCCCACCAGGCAATGTCATGCGGCCCTCACACCCAGTTTTGCAGCCAGAACTCCTAGATTTGTAGGCAACCCCTGAACTCTGCACGCTGTACGTAGCACATTCCTGAACTCTGCACTCTGTACGTAGGCAATTCCTGAACTCTGAACTCTGTATGTACTGTACTCCTAAACTCTGCACACTGTATGTAACACACTCCTGAACTCTGTACACAGTGTACTCCAGATACAACCGGTCCTTTTGAGGGCAACCACACTGGTGATGCAGCTGCAATGAAATGTAATTTGACACCCCTGCTCTACATCAAGTGAGAATGAAATATAAAGAAACTGTGAATATGTGGTGGCTCAACAGATAAGATCTCAAAGTATGTAGTAGTCAGACATTTAGGGTCATAAAGAGTAAAGATCTTGCCCTACCTATAGGCCAAGCAGACTACAGTCCATTCCAGGTGGGAGAGAATGCGTGAACCTAGGGCACCACATGGCTGAATGTTTTTGCATCATATCCGTTTGGCCTTCACTTTCTCAAGTAACATTGTTTGTGTATCCGAGATTTAGTTTTGACAATGGAGAGAGTAGGAGTTTTCCACACTCTGGCAATTCTGTTTAGCAGCAGTAAGAATATGGAGAAAAAATGAAATTTTTATAGGATGATTTTGAATTGCGTTAGTCAAGTCAAATGTACTGTTGAGAATGTTCGTACGAAAATCTAGTAGTTCATGGCCAGTTTAATTAGTTAGGACCAGTTAAAGGTATAGTAACAAGGAATTCATAAGTGGGTAAATATGTTTAACAGGTTTGCTGTAGATCGACAGGTGCATGCGACAAAAATGTGGCTTTTTTTTTTAAGCATTTGGGACCAATTTAAACTAGTGCATTGTGTTAACGTACACAAGGGTCTTTGTTTTTGCCATGGGATTGTAATTTTTAAATCTGGCTAAATAAGGTTGTGCTTGTAAACCCAATAGGATAAGGGTCATATCGTACTCATAAATCCATCTGTTCCTAGATGTCCATGTCTTTTGTTTAATAAGGCAGAGAAAAATGTGCAAAGCACCCTTACCCACAACATTCAATCCACAGTTGGCTTTCATTAACTACTTGCCACCCGTAGGGCAACCATGGATGTCCTTGGGTTGCAGTAGTTATACTGGGATGTAGGTGCAGGCATTATCCCCGTATAAAAATTTGCAGCCAGCAATTCACTTCTGTAGCAGAAGTGATTTGATTGGCTAAATAGCCACTCAATAACTTCTGCGGGTGGCGGTCTTTCCCGGGCTCTAGTGTCTGATTGCAGAGCCCGGGAGCGATGGGGCATCGGCTGAACAGAACAGAGAGGGAGAGAAACTGACATTGTTCCTGCCTCTTTGTGACCCTGAAAACCAGCAACGAGTATGTCGTCACGTCCGGTTCTGCCTCTTTGTTAACGGCCAGGAAAGCAGCTGATCAGACCGATCTGTCTGCATTGGAGGCCAGGGGAGAGATTTGGGGTCTAATAGGCACCAGATCTCTCCATAAAGAGGACCTGTCATGGAGCATGCTGTCACATGGGATGTTGTTCATCCCTTGTGATAGCAATACAGTTAATCCAAAAAAAATAAAAAGTGTAAAAAATAAAGTTTTGTATAATAAAATAAAATATTTAAAACACCCCCATCCATCCCTGCTTACGCGCAGATGCGAACGCATATGTTACTCCCTTCACATGTAAACAGTGATCGCACTACACATGTGAGGTATTTTTGCGAATGTCAGAGCGAGCAATAGTTCTAGCACCAGACCTCCTGTTTAACTCTAAACTGGTAACCTGTAAAGGTGTTTAAAGTGACGCCTATGGAGAATTTTAAGCACTGAGTTTGTCACCATTCCACAGGAAGACCCAATTTTAAAGCGTGACATGCTGGGTATCTATTTACATTTACATAACATCATCTTTCACATTATACAAAAAAACTGGGGTAAATATTATTTTTTTTTTTTATTATTCATTATCGTGTATTTTTTCCAAAAATGGATTGAAAAACCGCTGCGCAAATACCGTGTGAAATAAAAAATTGCAACACCCATCATTTTATACCATAGGGCCTCTGCTAAAAAAAAAAATATATAATGTTTGGAGGTTCTAAGTAAATTTCTAGGGAAAAAAAAGTGAATTTTTACACGTAGGAGTGAAGTGCTTTTTGCATCCTGTGAAATAAGTTCACACGTTGATATCTCTTAGGAGTGCATCATGAAATCGAACATATCTTGTAAACCAAAAAATTGTTTTGTCATTTATTCCTCCAGAGGAGCAGGTTTGCATAATGCTGCCGTCTTTCTTTCATAATACATAAGTAAATCTGAAATATTTGCCTACAAGTACAAATATAACTTTCCCACGCTAGAATTAGGATTGTCTGGGGAATGGTCTGAAAAGGTTTTTAAAATTTAGCTCTGAATAAATTTAGTTGCTGTAGAAAGTTTATTGTTGCAATGATAAAAATGTTTGGTATTTTATGGAAATTGGTTGCTGCAAGATCAGGAGTGAAAGAAACCATTGTGATATAGTGTTGTGGCGTGTTTTTATTGTTTTATTTATTTTTTTTAATTCAACTGGATTTTATAGTCATGTGGTGTGCCATAATCTTGCCCCAGCTGTGATTTTCCTGTCCTTGGATGATTTGCTTTAAATTGTTATTGCAATTTTTTGCATGTATTGCATTTATAAAACTCTGGGGAATCTACTCACACTCCTGGATTCAGTCATTTTTGATGGCAACACTAACCAAAGAGACGTCAGGCTAGGTTCACACTGCTGCGAAAAGATTTTGATCCGACTTGCAGATCATGTAGTACTACTTGGATGCAAGGATGATAAGATTTGTATATTCTTTGGGGCCAAAATCCTGCTGGAATCGCACCAGAGCAGTACAGGAAACTTTTCCAAAACCGCTCCATACTGAGTCATATTGGTGTGAACGAATACCATTGAAAACAATAAGATTTCCCTTGTCATGCGATTCTATGCGACTTTCATATCTGAAATCACACTAGTGTGAACCTTTAAATGTTTTATGTATTTATAGATGAACACTCATTGACTGTGTCGTGAAACTTTTCATAGCTTTTTTTTTTTTTTTTTTTGTAGCTCTTTTCTGTTGCTTTACTATGGAGGGACGCTTTTAGTTTCAATCATTTTTAGGTTTTGTGGATTCTCTGGCACTAAAAATTATAACTACAGCTCATGGTATATTTGCGTGATCATCAAGTTGTAGGGGGGGGGCGATTGGGTTGGGACATTTGCTGCCTAGGCTGGTGCTAATAAGGCTGGCCATTAGAGATGGGCTCGGGCGTGTTCAAAATCCCACATGCCCGATCCCGCCAGAAAGCCGACACTGCACTTGGCTAATCGCATGCAGTGAGACATTTCCCGATCTCTGCAGCTGCGGATTGGGAAATGATTCACTGCCTGTGATTAGCTGTGTGCAGTGTCGGTTTCCTGGTGAGATCGAGCATGTGGGATTTTGAACACACCTGAGCCCATCTCTACTGGCAATAGACTCCTTGTTTTTTATTTTGCTTTTGTTATTGTTTTTTTCAATTTGCGTACAGACTGATCAGAAGAAAAAAAAAATTCCCATCCACACATGTGGATGGCTGTGCCATTTGTATTCTGAAAGTGTCAGAATTCATTAGTCAGTGGCTGCAGCTCACTGATCGACAAAAGATTTCTAGCAGTCAACATAAGTTGATCATGAATAGCCATAGATTGATTGGCATGTAGCTGGTCCCTACTGAACCGGCCACATTTCGATCTATCTATGGGCAGCTAAAGCTACATTGAGCTGATGAGCCTGGCTTGAGCTACTTCCTCTTTTAGACAGATTACGCCAGGACCCAAGAATAGGGTAGCACCCAGGGCAGATCATTTTTACACCTTCCTCATCCTTACAACATTACTTACAACATTATTATTAGTTGCAATGCAACTAATAATAATGGCCAGAAAAGAAAAGTAGACAGTAAAAATTGTACTGTGCCTTTTGCTTTTCTGGTCAATGGAGAATTACCCAATTCTATTGGTGGTTTTCAGTGGAATAGAGCTTCACTTACAGTGAAGGTCAGTGGAAAAATACTTACTAACATTGGTGTAAAAGTGCCCTTTGCAAAGGGAAATTGGAGAAAACTCTCGCTTTACATTAGTGGTTGGTAGGAAAAGTGCCCCCTTACAATGTTGGCCAGTAGAAAGAATGACTTGATGCTTTTGTAATGGTTAGAGTAGTGTCCACTGCTAAGTGTCTTCAGTACCAAAACTATGCTGGAACTGTCAGATGGGAAAGCAATCATACCACTGAATAAGGAACTCCTAGACATCTCTAAAGGAACCCCCAGGATTCCAAAGATCCCTGGTTAAGAACTGTTTTATAGGATGTAGAAAGTTCTGATCTTTTATTTTATTATTTATTTCAGGTATTTATAGCGCCGTCAATTTACGCAGCGCTTTACATATATATATTATACATTCACATCAGTCCCTATACCCTCAAGGAGCTTACAATCTAAGGTCCCTAACTCACATTCATACCTATACTAGGGCCGATTTAGACAGGATCCAATTAACCTACCAGCATGTCTTTGGAGTGTGGGAGGAAACCGGAGTACCCAGAGGAAACCCACGCAGACACAGGGAGAACATGCAAACTCCAGGCAGGTAGTGTCGTGGTCGGGATTCGAACCAGCGACCCTTCTTACTGCTAGGCGAAAGTGCTACCCACTGCGCCACTGTGCCGCCCATAGATCTGGCACACAATCTGATTATCTGTAATATTGCTTCCTTTGTGTGAAATCTCTGATGTTCCTGCCAGTCCCTTCGTTTTTTCTGTTAAAAATTGACCACGCTTTACTCCTCTGCAGTGACTCCTGTTACATTTCTTCAGGTATGAATCCAACTATGAGTTCCTGTTCTCATGCCATATCATCCTGAAGGTTGAGAGGGAACAGGAATCTCCCTTATATTCCATTAATCCTTGCACTGAATTTGTACGAGAACTGAGTGGAGTGTATGGAATGTTGTGGTTTTGTTATTCAATAAGATGGTAGTTAGCAATGTTATGTTTTATATGCCTGCTAGCTGTAGAATACCCAAAGGCTATGCTTTGTATCTGCGCACTTTAGATCTCTAATAAAAATAAAAAAAAATTTCAACCAAAAAAAAACTGACCATGCTAGGCATGAGAACACAGCTTGGTCAGTTTTCTGGCTGTGTTAAAAGGATACACACACACTCACTAGGAAGATCAGCAGTGTGCTGCTGCTTCTTTTCTTTTTCTTTTAGGAGTAGGACTTGGATGGGGTAGAGTTGAGCCTGGGGACACATCAGAAAACTATATTACAAACCATGAGGACTCTAATATGAACTAGAACTTCAGGATGAAGGCCCCTTCTTTGAAGTTGTAACACTGAGGAACAGGCAAATAGGAATCCCAATTGATATGCAGTCTTGATTGCAGAAAGTTGTAACAATTATCAGCAGGCACATATGAATCCCAATAGAGATTCAGTCCTGAATGCAGAAAGTTGTAGCTCAGGATCTTCCAGAGGAGTTTAGGAAAGACTCTAGATCAGAGACTGGCACTCATTGTTTTTGATTTCCAGGCAGCCATGTGCAGGGTCAGCAAACTTCAGTATTCCAGCAGCCTGTATTGTGGATCTGTAGTGGACTTTCAGAGAATACTCCAGGAAAGGTAGGGCAGAGAGGTCCCCCAACCAAGCCATAGCTGGGACCCCACAATAGTTCTGCAGTCCAAGGTGAAACTCTTAGGGGTGCCACAGCTCTCAGACTGGGTTTTACTACCCCAGGACCAGAAGACCTCTGCTCTAGCCCATTTATACCTCCCTTGGCTCCCTGTTGGTCACCTGCATACCAAGCAGGGATTGGCTGAGGAGATATTAACAGGCGGACTGGGATCTAAACTCTCCTACCCAATATGTCCTAGGATCCCTTAGGATTCAGGGGGAAGCAATTGAGCCTAAACCAGTAGAGCCCAGAGCAGACCTGTTGATTGATAGGTGCTTTCCCTGGTTACAGGGAGGCCAAACTCAATGTAGAAAAAACACTAAACGCAGTAGCTTTAAGGGCGCTCCACACATATACTTTATTTTAAAACCATGTTGATAAAATGATTTTATAAATACAGGGAATGATTTGCCAGTGAATCCGCAATATGTTTGGTGAACTTAGTTAGCAGGCAGCCTTCCAGTGACAGAGCTAAAGAAGCCTGGGTTGTTGTACAGATTTTGGGCTAGAGTCCCAATTCTGGTGTGACCCCCTCCTTTACAATTCTCCCCCATAACTTCCCTATATGAAAATGTCCACATGGAAGCCAACTTTTCTTTTTTTTTTTTTTTTTTAAACTAGTGCACCACAACACATGGAAGGTGGTTATAGTGTAATGCAGTGGAGGTACGCTGCCTGCTACTGTAATATTGGCATGGCAGTGTGTGCCCTACTGTGCCTTAACATAATACACAAGTTTATTCTTTTTATTTTGGGATAATAAGGGTGAGGGGAACCCTTCCTCAGAGAGCATTCAGCAAGTTTTTAGGATTATGCACCAAGTGCCCAATTTTTACATCTGTGTGTAGATAGCCTTTCACGTATTGCTGGTTAGATTGGATTGACTTTAAGGGGGTTAGGGAAGCTGTTATTAAAATAACAAATAAGTCTAGCCAGACAGTTAATTATGAATCATTCATGCTAGGGAAAATTATATGTAGCACACCCCCCTAAAGAGCCACAGATAACTGGGATCCCCCACCCTGCTAAGCCAGGCATGCCAAATTTTCACAGACACTCTAGAGACAGTGAACAGTCCGTAACTTTATTTTTTGTTTATTGAGGGTATTAACTTGGATAGGGAGGGGAAATTATGGGATACCCACTTAACTTTAGCAGAACGTCAGGGACATTCTTCCTTTATACAATCTCCGTAAACAACTCCATTTTTTCCTCCAGCACACACATGCTTGTGGAACCAAGCTGGACCACTGTGTGAAGATCTGACAGTCACTCAGATTAAAGGCAATGACCCGTTACAGACAGGAACCTGAGGCCCCTTGGATGTGTAGCAAAAAGATTAGTGTCCAGCTTGTATTCTTCCTCCTGTGGCTACTGATCCCAGCACCACCTCTTCAGGCACTGCCAACCCACCTAGCTGCAGCTGCCCCTCCAGGCTAACTTCTCCACAACAGTCCTCCAGACTGACACTCATCAACCCACCCGCATGACTCTCAGATCTCCCAGTAGTGCTGACCTGCTCCTGCTGTCCACCCTCCTTGCTCTTCTGCCTCCAGGAAGGGCTTCCTCTGTGTGTTATGGCAGGATCCTTCCAGCACCCAAGCCCTGCCCAAGGTCACCCTCCACCCCCAGACTAGGGGGCACCCTTGAGGGCCACGACAGCCTCCTCAGCACTCCATCTTCCCATCATCCCACTGCCCTTGCCTATGACTCATGCCTATTTATGAGGTGGCCTGCCCCCTGCCAGCCTTTTACTGGGGATTGGCTAAGGCCCTTATAAATATTCCTAGGATGAGTCATCTAGCCCTGAGTCACTGAACCCTGACCCAGATTCACAGTTTAGGGTTAGCCCTAAGCTAAAGGAAAAATTTCTACACTAACACCTAGCACAACTAGAGGGTGGCACATATATATAAAAAAATGAAGACCACTGCTTCCAAACCAATCAAGCATACTTTTCTGCAACATACTGTCAGGCTTTTCTACTCAGGCTGTGGCTGGTTTCTAAAGAAGCCCAACTGTAAAGACATCTTCTGTTTTGATGCACCTAGAATGTATTTAGCTGATTAAAAATGAACGTTCATTTGGGCTTTAGGTTTATCAATCGTTGGATGAATTTGTAAAGACTGTCCACATTTGTAGAAAGGAAATGTTCTGTAAGATAGAAACGCTGAGGCTTTTGGAGGGCCACGTGTGTCCCATGTTGAGAAGTTTGAGGAAAGTGAAGATGGCACTTCTAACCCTAGTAATAACAACAGCTTGGAGTGCTGATAGGAAATGAGCATCTATTGTATCCTCAGTGAGGAGCACACCTATCTTTTTGTACATGAACTGTCTGCTGGAGAAAAACAAGCTGCAGTTTGTACCCTTAAGTCCTCATGCACACGGACATTTTTACAGCTGCTTTTTTGAGCTTTTTTTGCAGCTTAAAAAGGCCTGTCTATGTTAGTCTATGGCTTCATGCCCACCTAGGCGTTTTTGAGCTGCAAGTGGCATAGGCGTTTTTAAGCTGTAAAAAAAACCCAGGACCAGTGGGTTCTGAGAGAGACGTTTTTCAGCTGTAAAAATGCTCTAACGCTGAAAAACGCTCAAAAACGTCATTCACCAACGTTTTTTAGCGTTTTTGATCCATTGAAAAAAAAAAAAAAATTTGAAAAAAAAAAAAACGCTAAAAAACGCTATTGCAAAAACGCTGAAAAAAGCTGAAAAAATTTTTAAAAAATCACTGCAAAGATACTGGCGTTTTCATAACGTTTTTTTAACAGCCTGTGTGCATGAGGGCTAAATATTGTATTTTTTTTTTAAAGTTCATACAGTATCTTCAATTGGCAAATAGAAAAGATACTTTTTTTATTTCCAATTAAAGGGCAGTTCCATCCAAAACCATTACATAGACCGCTTTAGTGTTGTATGGGAGCTATGTTACCCTGCAGTAAAAAATATACTGTACATAAAGGACAACTCCATTCAAGCAGCTTGTTGAAAACAAAGAATGTGATTTATCAGCCCTTTTGTGTTGGCAGTAAAGTTAAGATAGAGTATTTTTCATTAACAAAAAAAGTTTAATAACTGAAATTGAAGAAAACAAGCCTCCGGCCCCACTTGCACAGATATGTGAATGCAAATATAGAGTGAAAATGACAATTGAGACACATATATTAGATATTGTCTCTCATTCCAGGGTGACCGCAGTAATTCTAGGGCCGTCGTTCACTGTTAAATTAATGAATATTCGCTTTCCTAACACTAAACTGCCTCTCTGCCAATCAGGTGCTTGGGTCTGTTACCTGTCACCTGATTGGCTGAAACGACAGGCGCTGCTATTGGATGCCCAGCAGGAGGAGAGGACGGGAGTTGATGGCAGGAGACGCATGGAGGACCCCGCTCGTCGCTGTCACCTGCTGCCCCACCAAGACAGGGTAAGTGCCAGGCAGAGGGTGGGCCGGGGGTCACACTGGGGGCATTTAATGGGCACACTGGCAGCATATGATGGGCACAGTGGCTGCGTTTGGGCACAGTGGCTGCGTTTGGGCACAGTGGCTGCGTTTGGGCACAGTGGCAGCTTTGGGCACAGTGGCTGCTTTGGGCACAGTGGCAGCATTTGGCGGCACAGTGGCAGCATTTGGCGGCACAGTGGCAGCATTTGGCGGCACAGTGGCTGCAATTGATGGCACAGTGGCTGCAATTGATGGCACAGTGGCTGCAATTGATGGCACAGTGGCTGCAATTGATGGCACAGTGGCTGCAATTGATGGCACAGTGGCTGCAATTGATGGCACAGTGGCTGCAATTGATGGCACAGTGGCTGCAATTGATGGCACAGTGGCTGCAATTGATGGCACAGTGGCTGCAATTGATGGCACAGTGGCTGCAATTGATGGCACAGTGGCTGCAATTGATGGCACAGTGGCTGCAATTGATGGGCACAGTGGCAGTGTTTGCTGATGGGCACAGTGGCAGC
The DNA here is from genome assembly GCF_042186555.1 of Aquarana catesbeiana. Taxonomy (NCBI): domain Eukaryota; kingdom Metazoa; phylum Chordata; class Amphibia; order Anura; family Ranidae; genus Aquarana; species Aquarana catesbeiana. Next base: position 570,622,578 of record NC_133326.1, read on the forward strand.
GTTTGGCACAGTAGCGGCAATTGATGATTTTTTTTTTTTTTTTTTTAATTTTGGGCCACCCAAAAATTTTGAGCACCAGCCGCCACTGGTTGTAGTATTTTGCTTTTTCACAGACCTGCACAATTTTGAGGCATGACCTATTTGGTATTAAATTACTCGACACAACCTCTTTTTTTGTAGTTTACAAAAAAAATGGGCATTATGTTGTGTTTGTATGCAATACAATTAATTTGAGTGTATGTCTTAATAATATACGTTTAATAAAATATAGCACAATTATCATGTGACAACTGCCATAATTTTCCTCTACAGGGTCATTACTTTCAGAAAATATATAATAATTTGGCAATTTTTAGTAATGTTCAGACCTAAAATATGCTGTATTGTGTGCAGGAAATGGAAAAATATTGACTCATGCAGCAAAAGGGTTAAAAATTTTCTAAAAGGGGAAGAATAAGAAAATGGGGAACCTTTGAGAATGTGAAAGAGACCTTCTCATCTGAAAGTGAGGTGAGCAGTTCTTGTTGAGTGTAAATACTACCGCTTTTCCCACCTAAAACCTTTTCTGTGTGTGATTTCAGATTGTGTGTAAAGGACAGGGCATGCATGCATGTGTGTGTGTGTAGATGCAGTGCATCTGGAATACTTCAAAGCACTTCACTTTTTCCATTTTGTTATGTTAGAACCTTATTGCAAAATGGATTAAATTCTTTATTTATATGAAACTTCTACAAACAATAATACCCCATAATGACAACCTGAAAGGGGTTTGTTTGAAATATTTGCAAAATTATAAAAAAAAACAAAAAAAGAAATCACTTGTAAAATAAGTATTCACAGCCACAGTCCACCTGTGGTTAATTCAGTTTACTGGACATGATTTGGAAAGGCACACACCTGTCTATATAAAGTTCCACAGTTAACAGTGCATGTCAGCGCACAAACCAAACCATTAAAGTGGTTGTAAACCCTCTGGGACAACTTTCACCTACAGGTAAGCCTAGATTAAGGCTTACCTGTAGGTGCTTGCAATATCTCCTTAACCTTCACGGTTTAGGAGAGATTTGCAAAAAAAGACTGTACCGATGTCTACAGTGCATGCGTGCCGTAGAGAACGGCGCTGGCGCACTGAGCATGCCGTTAGTGAAGGCGAGCATGCCGTCACTGACGGCTCCTGCGTGCATGTGCCGGAGTGACGTTATCGCTGCTCTGGCTAGTCACAGCACCGGAGCAGCAATACCCGGAAGTCACTCTGGCTATCATGGCGCCGACAAAGGACGTGAACGAGGGTCGCTACGGGGGCTTCGATCTCAGGTAAGTAATTCATAATGAGCTAGTATGCTATGCATACTAGCTCACTATGCCTTTGTCTTGCAGGGTGCATGTTTTTTGTTTTTTTTTTTGTTTTTTTTTTTCTTTAGAGGCTTTACTTCCTCTTTAAGTCCAAGGAATTGTCTGTAGACCTCCAAGATAGAATTGTATCGATGCACAGATCTGGGGAAGGATACAGAAACATATCTGCAGCATTGAAGGTCCCAATGAGTACAGTGGCTTCCATCATCTGTAAATGGTTTGAAACCACCAGGATTCCTGCTAGAGCGGGCCGCCCGGCCAAACTGAGCGAGCGGGGGAGAAGGGCCTTAATCAGGGAGGTGACCAAGAACACGATGGTCATTCTGATAGATCTCCAGCGTTTCTCTGTGGAGAGAGGAGAACCTTTCAGAAGAACAACCATCTCTGCAGCACTTCACCAATCCACATGGTATGTATGGTATGGTGGAGTGGCCAGATGGAAGCCACTCCTTAGTAAAGGCACATGACCTGGAGTTTGCCAAAAGACACCCAGAGGACTCTGACCATGAGAAAACAAAATTCTCAGGTCTGATGAAACAAAGATTGAACTCTTTGGCCTGGATGGCAAACATCATGTCTGGAGGAAACCAAGCACCATGCATCCCTTGGCCAGTACCATATATTCCTTTAGTGAAGCATGGCGGTGGCAGCATCATGCTGTAGGGATGTTTTTCAGCGGAAAGAACTGGGAGACTATTTAGGATTGAGGGAAAGATGAATGCAGACATCCTTGATGAAAACCTGCTCCAGAGCATGCTGGACCTCAGACTGGGGCGAAGGTTCATTTTCCAACAGGACAACGACTCTAAGCACACAACCAAAATGACAACGGAGTGGCTATGGCCAAAATCTGTGAATGTCCTTGCGTGGCCCAGCCAGAACCCAGACTTGAACATCTCTGGATAGATTTGAAAATGGTTGTGCACAAACGCTCCTCATCCAACCTGATGGAGCTTGAGAGGTCCTGCAAAGAAGAATGGGAGAAACTGCCCTAAAAATAGGTGTGCCAAGCTTGTAGCATCATACTCAAAAATACTTGAGGGGTATTTGCTGCCAAAGGTGCTTCAACAAAGTAATGTGCAAAGCCTGTGAATACTTGTCTACATGTGATTTTTTTTTTTTTTATAAATTTGCGAAGATTTCAAACAAGCTGCTTTTTCACATTGTCATTATGGGGTATTGTTTGTAAAATTTTGAGGAAATAATTTAATCCATTTTGGAATAAGGTTATAACATAACAAAATGTGGAAAAAGTGAAGCGATGTGATTACTTTCCGGATGCACTGTAAACATATCTGAAATCTGGGTCAGATTAGGTCTGCTTCAAGTGAATCATTTAAAAAAAAAAAAAGTCCTATGAAAATAGTTAATGTTTTCTGGCGCCTCTCACTGCAAGGCACTGCAAAGCTGGTCAGTTAAAGACTGTATGTAAAGTCAAATATCATTAATGCTTTAAAGATGAATTCCAGGTAATGCATTCTATGCATTAAGGTGAAAAAACTTTTGATAATACTGCCGCCCCCAGCCCCCCCGTTTTACTTACCTGACACCTCGAAACTCGGCCGCTCGTTCCCGACCTCCATTCAGCCGATCAGCCTGGTCGCTGATTGGCTATAGTGGATGGATTGAAAGCAGCGCAGCCATTGGCTCGCGCTGCTGTCAATCACATCCAATGACGCGGCGCGCCGGGGGCGGGGCCGAGTGATACAGCGAGCGGCTATAGCCGCCGGCTGTATCACGGGAGCGCGCCCGCAATAACTAACCACCATGCGAGGGAGCTCGCATTAAGGTGGTTAGTTATTGCGGGGAGGAGCTGAGACAGCCGCTGAAGGACCCCAGAAGAGCAGGTTCGGGGCCACTCTGTGCAGAACGAGCTGCACAGTGAAGGTAAGTATAACATGTTTGTTATTTTTAAAGAAAAAAAAAATGTATACCTTTACAACCCCTTTAATTCATTTTTTGCAATTTTACTTTTAAATATTTATTTATTACAATTCATTTATTTTTTTCAACCCTCTTGGGTGAGCTTCGGTGAGAGATCAGGGGTCTAAACAGACCTCTGACATCTCCCCTTTGAGACAGGGAAAGGGACTAAGGACACAGATTCCCCAGTCCCTTTCACTGACAGTGCATTCGGAAGGAGCCAATAAATGACAGATTTACTGACTCCTTCCTCTGCTCTCCATCCTGACAGATCCAGGGCGAGGGGGGGGGGGGGGCACCAGAGGAGGACCCGGGGAGGACACGAGATGATCGGTGCTTGTAATTCCCGCACCGATCATCTCTGAGGCTGCCCGGCCCTCCCTGCAACACTGAGGATGCTGGATGTACTGGACTCCTGCCAGGTATCGGGTCAAGCATCGGAGCATTTGCATGAGTACAAGTACTTGTGCAATTGCTCGGTATCAGCACCGATACTAGTATCAGTGCAACCCTACTCTTAAGCCTAGTACACACAGGCTGGGCGACATTCGGATAGTTAGTACATCGGCTCTGACCTAAACTGTCAGGTTTTCTTTTGTTCAGCCTTGCTGGGTTTAACATGAACAAAAATACTAGTGTGTACTAGGCTTTAGGGGTTGATTTACTAAAAGTGGAGAGTGCAAAATATGGTGTAGCGCTGCATAGAAACCAATCAGCTTTCAATCTTTTTTTGGTCAAAACTTGATTGAACAAGCTGAAGCTAGAAGCTGATTGTCTACCATGCACAGTTGCACCAGATTTCGTACTCTTCAGTTTTAGTAAATCAACTCCTTAGTTTTTACACTTGCTTTAACTGTGATTGCAACTGCATGCATGGGTTGCACACACACACAAAAATGAGCAGTTGGTAAGAAATCTTACAGTATTTCAAACATTTTCTGAAGTTTGAGAAGTTGCAATTGTATCTTCCATTGGCCATGACTTGACATTGCACCCTTACAAATTCAGGGTTTGAACATTATTTTGCAGGCTATTGTGTTCAATGTTGCAGTTTGTTTCAGTGTGACAGAGCACCAAAATACATCCTCTTTCTTTCTCATGGCCGTATCGGTTTCTTGTAAATCATTCTTCACACGTCACTAAAGTGATAGTAGGTCGGCGATTACTTCCTCAATACAGGTTGATTTTCAGTTGTATTTTTTGCAATTTCTGGTCATTGCATTGAGCATAGTGCTAATTATGTGTATTGTTAAACATTGCATGCCTTCATGGTTTTTTGTTTTGAAAATTTAGATTTAGTTGCTCAATAACCGATTGAAGCAAAGACCCTGTATTAGAAACATTTGAAATACAGTTTTCCAGTAATTTAAATGGTCCAATGACCATTTTCTGGTGGTGGTTCTCGATCCCGAGCTGCCAGCCAGCATGTCTACCGGCTAGTCGGACACCCAAACAAGCCGGGGTTAGCTTTGATCTGGTCTCCGCTGTGGTAACCCGGAAGCGATGATGTGACATCACTTCTGGTTTACCTGGATGTCTTGGTGCCATTTTCAACAAATGACAAAAGTATTCAAAAACAAGGATCTTAAGTGCACAGAATTGATTTGACCCCAGATCCTTCCATAAAAAGTACCTGTCACATGCCTATTGCTGTCACAAGGATGTTTACATTCCTTGTGACAGCAATAAAAGTGATTAAAAAAAAACAGTGTAAAAAAAATAAATAAAAATTAAAGTGCCCCGTTGCATGCAAAGATAAATGTATGCGTCGCTCCCACAGGCATGCAGAGAGCGATCTTCTGTGAGGTATCACTGCGAACGTCAGATCATGGGCAGTAATTCTAGCGTGTAAAGGCTTGTAAAGCATCACCTATGGATAGTAAAATTGGTAGTTTGTCGCCACTGCACAGGTGTGCGCAATTTTAAAGCATGGCATGTTTGGTATCAATTTACTCGGCGTAGCATAATCTTTTAGATTTTATTTAAAAATGTGTTTATATATTGTGTTTTCTTGCATTAAAATTTTAAAAAATGTTTTTTTTTCCCAACAATTTGCATTTGAAAAACCGCTGCGCAAATACCGCGTGACATAAAAAAATTGCAAAATCCATCAATTTATTCTCTAGGGCCTCTGCTTTAAAAAAAAAAAATATGTAAAGTAGCGGTGTGTTGCCACTAGTTACTAACATCCACGCATATTCACCCTGCTGCCAGACATCCATACGTCACACTTGTAGACAATGAAAAGTCTTTTGCTTTGTTTTGGTTGTTTTATTTGGGGAATTGAACTTGGTTGGGGGAAAGGTATATCCAATGCCCGTAGAACAAAATGGTATTTACAATAATACAGCGATTATGACTAGGCCTCCCTCTGAAAAAGTCCTAGGATTACTTTAACTTGATGATTTCTAATAGGCCAGGGGCCTGCAATAGCCCTTCTTGACGGCCCTGAACATTTTGTTGAAAAATATACTTGATGATGGACTACTGATCCCAGCAAGCCTGACTGGCAAAACCTGCATCTGCAGGCTGCAACAATTTGGCACAAAACCCCACAGTCTCTACTCTGGCTCTGCACCCAGTTCCCCTGGCATGCCTCTTCCAGATCTCCACTGTGCCTCACTCACCAACTCTGGCCTTGAGTCCCTCCTGAAGGATTTTCCCAGATCATGCGGACCGACTGCTTCTCCAGCTCCTGTTACAGGACACCCCTCCATGACCGTGTAAGGAGAGGCTCCCGAGCTCCTCCGCCTGAGTCGCACCCCCCCCCCCAAGATGGGGGTTTTCCTAGCACTCCATCCTTCAGTTCACCCGGCCAACAACTCCTCCCCAGTGGGCTGACTATATGTAGGAGGCCTGCCCCCTGCCAATCCTAGTTGGGGATTGGTCAGGGCTCCTCACATGTACTCCATGCCACACCAACTTTCAGCTCAGCCACTCTTCCAGAACATTCTCACTGAAAACAGGGGAGGCGCCCAAAAGCTGAATTACATGTCAGTCACACCCACTGCTATACCAACCACTCCCTGCCCCCAGATCAAAAACAAACAGGCCTAGCTCACAGCATAGGTCTGCTTAAATTTACCTGTACTGACAGAACCTACAACACTACACCTCTAGCACCTACCTATGATAGAGGGTGCTACAGTAATGTTTGGGGGTTCTAAGTAATTTTCTAGTAAAATGTGCTAGAAAAAGCCTGGTCCAGTGGTTAAGACCAACTCTGATCTGTGATACAGAGGAATGCCCATACCTAGACCGGGCTGTAACTGTGCTGGGAAACTGTCATGTATGCTGTATCCCCTGCCTCTTTTAGCTGTCGGCGGTAGATTTCCCAGCTGAAAGATAAATGTAAGCAAAAGAGCCAGGGATACAGATGATGCCATTGCCCTATTTGGGAACTGATTTATCACTAAGTGGGGGGAGTTTGATGGGAAGCTGGAAGACTAATTCCCTAACAGGTCTGCTTCACTATTGAGTGACAGTGTTCCCCAGAGTAGGTGGACTCCAAAGCCATGATTGGACTAAACAGTGGCTATGGATCCATGTCTGTGTGTTGAATTGGGTGCAGGTACTGACACTTTTGATTCTGTGCCCCAACAGAATTCTAAGGGGTGCAGACGATGCTCATTATAGATTCCCCAGATAGCGTTTAGAAGCCTTTGGATTTCTGCGACAGCTAGATAACTAGCAATTTAAAAAAAAAATGAGATTCAGCACTGTCAGCCTATGGGCTATATTCACAGTAGGTTGTCCTAAGTACACCTAAAATATGATGGCCTTTTGTAGTTTTGCCTATTATGTTGTGTAATTTTTTTAATTAAAAATGAATGCTACAGTTTGCTACTAGAAACCGTGTTGTATGCAGTACTACCTTAGGTGTTAAGGCCAAGATTGGACAAGGTAGTGGCATCGCAGTCTCCACTTTATGCAGTCAGAAAATGCTTTCGTTCATAGAGAAAAATGCAAGGCATTCTGTAAATGCACCCATGCCAAGCAAGTGATCTCCCGTTTTCATTATGCAGCCAAGACACCTGTGGAAATCACTGTAGTAGTGCTGACTACTACAGAGATTCTTCCCTTCAACAGGGATCTTACAGGTATGGCATATGCTAGAATTCAGCATTAATTTAGTTTTAAAATAAAACGAAAAAGTTATACAGTACCAATTTGTCAATTTTGAGGCTTGGTGCTGACCCCTCTAACACTGGTACCATAGGCACAAGTGCTAATATAGCAATTACTGTCAATCTCTACAGGTTTCCTTAGAGCGGGTCTGTAACTGTGCCTCAGCCAATGGGTCCCTTATCCACATGCTTTGGCGCTGCTATTTGTCTTTGTACTGACAAAAAAATGTAATGTAAAAAATTACCTGATTGAAAAAAAAGAGAGGGTCTGTGAACTGCACCAACATTTGACCAGTGCCTGACCCTCTCTTGATGTACTCTTGCATGCAGCAAAAGCAAGACCGTGATGTAGTATTACATATTGTATTCAGAACAACTTCAGATGCGATAAAGCTAATTATTAGATCTCTGCGGTCACCATGTGATACTCATTTTCAGCTGCAGGTGGTGCTGCACACAAAATCAAATTTGCACTGTTAAAGAGGCGGGGGGGTTATTGGGTGGCCAGAGGAACACCTTGATGGATAACGTTTTTGCTCAGCTCGAGAAGAAGAGTTTAATTGGAGCTTTGAAAACCTGTTTAAATTTCTCCCAGTTCATTTAGAAAACCAATATATACTCTGTTCACTGGTCAATTTATAATTCAGAGGATGCTGCTCCGGAAGTCAGGGTCTTCCTCTTAGAGGGGATTATCTGTCCCTGAGTGGGACGGTAATGCAGTCTGAAGGGACTTCCATTAACCTCCGTAAAATCCAGAATACGACTTACCCATCTCTCTCCTGGGAGCTGGGATAATAGCAGATGAATGAAAATGGCTGTATCAGGCCTGATTATTTGCAGATGAGGCTTTCCTCCGTGTTCTGTGTAGAGGTGTTCCCTTTGTATGTGTATTATGTATGTGCGTTATGGCCGCAGCACGTGGTTAAGAACAATCTAATCATTAATTCATTAGATAATTGCTGTGGGCTAGGCATAGGATTCACTAAAGGCCTCAGCTGGAGCCTACTCAGGCAATAAGTATGGTGTAGTCACCCATAGCAACCAGTTCTAATTCCCCTTTCACTGACCTGACTGTTATAGCTGTAAAGGGAGGCCAACGCCATATTCACGCTCATGGTTTTAGTATGGGATGCCCAACAAGCCCATATAGTGTAAAGTGTATGTAAAGGTCAAGAGTCCACAAACATTTGGCTCTGTAGTGTATCCAAAATTGAGGTTAAATCAAATTTACAATGTATACTTCCCTTTTAGTTCTGTGCAGAAATGCAGATCTTGTTGTTGTTATTGTTGTTATCCCAACTTTTATACTACCTGATGTTCCAATAAATAGTATCATTAATGTTCCCTATCTTGTTTTGCTTTAACTTTATTTCATGTACTATACTTTATGTCCAGGAAGCAAAGTTCTTGATAGCTGGGTGAATATGTTACTAAAGTACCATAAACCACACAATGTAATAGTTGTTCTAAAACATTGCATCACTTATCACCGGAAAGGTTGTCTTTTTGTATTCTCAGTTCTTACTCTTTTCATACCTTGGCATTTATTTTCTTGAGTATGTATATGTGTAGTGTGTGTGTATATAGATCTAGATATATATACTGCGCTTTGGATATACTGAATGAGTAGTAAAATTCTGAGTGCAGCACGGAGTTGAAGGGGAACTAAACTCCCCTCCTCCCTCTTCCTAACCCGTGCTGACATGTTCAGGATCTTTAGACATCTTGATTGGCCAGGCTGGAATGACATAACTGCTATGGATGCTCATGGGAGTTCATTCATTGCAGCCGGCACCAAGGTATGCTGAGAATTCTAAAGAGCATTGCAGATAGGAAGGTACGTTTTGTTTTATTGCAGAAAAGACATGCTATGCCTCTTGTGCAATAAAGAGCCTGCCTGATCACATTTTTTTTAAATCTTACACCTAAGTTCCTCTTTAACACTATGGTGTCTGTTGAAGAGCTGATAGTGATATCCATTGTACACAAAGGGGTTAATTTACTAGAACTGGGGAGTGCACAATCTGGTGCAACTGTGCATGGTAGCCAATCAGCTTCTAACTTCAGCTTGTTTAATTGAAGCCTAGTACACACAGCCCAATGTTGGATTGCATTGGTTGGTTCAGTGGAATCCGGCTGACATTTGGCCCTGTGTAGGGCAGCCTGTCCAGCTTCTGTCATAGGGGCATGACTGAAAAAGAACTGCTGACCTTCTCCCGGTCAGTGCTCTCAGCCAATGGCTGAGAGTGCTGACCGGAGTGTTCTGGTAGGGGTGCTGTCCTTCTGTCAGAACACAATAGCAGAGCAGGGGAGATCGCTGTACTAACATCGGATTGTTGGTACAGCAGCTCCAACCTAAATTGTCCGTTTTCAACCACTGGGTTGAATGAAAAAAACTAGCAGTGTGTATGAGGCTTAAGTTTTGACAAAAAGAACCTGAAAGCTGATTGGTTTCTATGCAGAGCTGCACCAAATTTTGCACTCTCTAATTTTAGTAAATCAACCCCAAAGTGTCAGTGTTAAAGTGAAGCTGATTTACAGGCAAGCAATGTGCAAGGTTTTACCCATCAAAAGGTTTTGTAATTCTCTTTAAGCGGAGCTCCACCCAAAAGGGGAAGCTCCACTTGTCTTGGCACCTTTTGGGGAGGGGGGAGCGGATACCTGGTTTTGACAGGTACCTGCTCCCCACTTCCAGGTGTGTGTGCTGCGGCAAACTTAGCCAGAAGTTCAACCCCATCCTGCACTGACCTTGACAGTTGTCAGTGGCTGTCTGTAGACCTTCATTCACTTCTATGGTAAATGTAGTTTATCGCAGGTCACATCACATATCAGTGAACAGATTACCAGACACCTGTCTAAAAACATCCTTACCCTGCTAAGCTAGACACAGGAACACAAGTGTATAGTTTTTGTTCTGTTCTTTGTACTGCTCTTCTTATGTGGCCATCATCTTGTGTGTTTGCAGGCAACAGCGTGCCGTGTCCCCGCATCCTCCCTCTCTGGAAGCCCATTTCCACCAGCACAGACCGACTAGTGGAGCAAGATAGGCACACGCACAATGATAACGCTTCGAGAATAGGAAGCCGAGAATACGCCAAAACCAGCCAGAAGAGCCCAAGACCCACAGGTGAATATTTGATGGTTAATTTTTTTTCCTCAGCTTTAAAGTAAACCTGTATTCTATTTTTTAATTTTACATTTTAAAAACAGACACCATCTAATATGCCTGATATTTTATTAATTACCAGAAAATCTATCCTTCTGCCCCTCACTAATTTTGTTTCACTTTATTACTGGGGCCTGACTTTCCATGACTTCATTGCTGAAGCCTGTCAGCTGCTATGACCTTGTCTACTGAGAATGCTGAGGGGCATAGGAAAGACTTTTATGGCCGATAAAGGTAATAGCGGGCATCCTGTAGAGTCTGCTTTTAAAGTGACCAATTACTTTATAAGTTTGCATAGATAACTCATTGGCACGTCACATATACTGCAACCACATCATGCTTCAAAAACACTCTACTTTTTATCATTAAAAAGACATCCCTGAACTTCAGTCTAGTGACTTTACTTGGGTTGAGATGATATCATCAGTCTGCTGCAGGTGTTCTATCAGAATACCACTACCCATCAGAATACGCAACGGAAGTGACGTTCCGTCGCTGCCATCTAGGTACGTGCGTCCACAGTAAGCCTACTTTTAGCAGGAGGTACAGCGGTGGGGAAATTGAGCAGGAGGGGTTTAGAGATGGGACAGAAGAGCAGGAGGGTACAGTGGTGGGGCAGATGTGCAGGGAAGTACAGTGGTGGGAGAGATGAGAAGGGGGTTCAGCTGTGGGACAGAAGAGCAAGGGGGATTTCAGTGGAGAGACAGAAAAGCAGGGGGGTAGAGCAGTGGGGCAGTTGTAAAAGGAGGTGTATTGGTGAGACAAATGAGCAGGAGGTTACAGTGGTGGGGCAGGAGAGCAGGGGGGGTACAGTTGTGAGACAGATGTGCAGGAGGTACATTGGTGGGGCAGATGACAAAGCGGGTTACAGTGGTGGGGCAGATCAGCAGATGGGTTCAGTGTTAGGAGAGATGAGAAGGTGATTCAGAAGTGAGACACAAAAGCATGGGGATACGGCGGTGGAGCAGATGTGCAGGGAGGTACAGTGGTGGGGCAGATGAGAAAAGGGGTACATTGATGGGACAGATGAGCAGGGGGTTACAGTGGTGGGACAGATGTGCAGGGGGTACAGTGGTGGGAGGGATGAGAAGGGGGTTCAGCGGTGGGACAGAGAAGCAGGGGGTTACAGTGGTGGGACAGATGAGCGGGGGGGGGGGGGGGTTCAGTGTTGGGCCAGATGAGAAGGGGGTTACAGTAGTGGAAAAGATGAGCGGGGGGGGTCAGTGTTGGGGCAGATGAGCAGGGGGTTCAGCAGTGGGACAGAAGAGCAGGGAGGTACAGTGGTGGGGCAGATGTGAAAGTTGCATTGGAGGGACAGATGAGCAGGGGGGTTATAGTGGTTGGGCAGAAGAGCAGGGGGTACAGGGGTGGGACAGATGAGCGGGGGGGGGGGGGGGGGTTCAGTGTTGGGCCAGATGAGAAGGGGGTTACAGTAGTGGAAAAGATGAGCGGGGGGGGTCAGTGTTGGGGCAGATGAGCAGGGGGTTCAGCAGTGGGACAGAAGAGCAGGGAGGTACAGTGGTGGGGCAGATGTGAAAGTTGCATTGGAGGGACAGATGAGCAGGGGGTTATAGTGGTTGGGCAGAAGAGCAGGGGGTACAGGGGTGGGACAGATGAGAAAGGGGGTTACAGTGATGGGGAAGATGAGCAGATAAGTTCAGTGTTAGGACAGATGAAAATGTGGTTTAGCACTGAGACAGAAGAGCATGGGGGTATGGCAGTGGAGCATACGTGCTGGGAGTTATAATGGTGGGGTGATGAGAAAGGAGGGGGAACATTGGTGAGGCAGATGAGCATGGGGTTACAGTGGTGGGACAGAAGAGCAGGGTGGTTCAGTGGTGGGGCAGAAGAGCAGGGTGGTACAGTGGTGGGACAGGAGAGCAGGGGGTTACAGTGGTGGGGAAGATGTGCAGAGGGTTACAGTGGTGGGGCAGTTGAGAAAAGGGATACATTGGTAGGGCAGATGAGCAGGATGATACAGTGGTGGGGCAGATGTACAGGGGGTTACAGAGGTGGGACAGATGAGCAGGGGGGTACAGAGGTGGGGCAGATGTGCAGGGGGTTACAGTGGTAGGGCGGATGAGCAGGGGGGTACAGTGGTGAAACAGATTTGCAGGCTGGACAGTGATCTGAGGTGTGAAGGTGCATGAATTGGGACTCATCTGAGATGTGGATTTGTAGGAATTGCGGCTGATCTGAGGCGGGAGGGTGCAGGATGTAAACTTCTCATTACTCAAGTAGTTTACAGCATTTACTTTATAAAAAATCCTTTTCGTGATTGAGAGTGTGAAGTTGACATTTTTTTGTTATAAAATCGGCACGCTCAATTTCTTTGAAAACATTTTGCGGCACACTGTGCTCAAAAGGTTGTCTACCCCTGGTCTACACTGATTAAGTATGTGTGTTGAAATGTAGAAAAAAATTGATACATTGGAGCTAGCTACAGTTGTCAGGAACAGCTTATTACATTGTGTCATTATTTACCTAGAAGTTGATGAAGTTATCCTTTCGTACACATGTTTTGTTTTTGTGGGGTTTTTTTGTTTGTTTTTTTTTTTTTTTTTTTTATTCCTTTGTTAGTTTTGTGTAGCAATAAACATTAAAGTGGAACTATAGGCAAAACTTTTTTTTTTCTTTTGGATATCCCTGCACATTAAGTGAATTCCTTGGGAACCCCCAGGTCACCAGAACTAGTATCCTCATTGGAAGATTCCCCCTTCATTACTTTTCTGGGGACAACCCAAAATTTGGGATTTCTTTTACTTTCACATTCAATGATAATGGTAAACAGGACAAATAGAGGGCGTGAATCTCCCTAATGGGGACACGGACAGCAATAAAAACTGACAGAAGTTGTAATCTAATCTCTGCTCTATCCAAAACTAAAAAAAAAAAGAAGTACCTTTAGTTGTACTTTAAGAAAACACATATGTGAAGTTTTATAAGCCTTAGGATTCATGCAATTTTCTTTGCCTAGCATAACTTCCCAGTGCTTTCCCTTTCCCAGGGAAGCCATATGTGCCATGCCATACAAGTGAAAAACTTCTGCAACCATGATTTTGAAAACGCCAATACTTCAGCATTTTAAGGACGCCGGGAAGTGGGCTGGAGCTTATAGCCATGTAACCGCTGTGATTGGCTGTCACGGCGGTCACATGATCAGAAAACTCCCTATTACAGGCAGTGAACAGGAGCTTTCAGTTCGCCGCTGGTAACTATGTCGGGAGCATGCACGGCACGTACTCTTGTCACAGCACTATCGGCGATATTGCACACAAATATGTGGCCACTGGGCGCCAAGGCCTGGTCGCCCAGAGGCCCATATTTGCATGCGCTCAGCGCCTAGGGAGTTAAACATGTATGCGTGTATCATGTGTTTTCCAAATGCCCAACTTTCACTTTCAGAAAATATGTTGGGTATGCAGGCACAAGTAAGCATGACAAACCATAGAATGAAATGATCACTAAATATCTAAATAACTTCTTGCTTACTGTTAAAGTTAGATTTAAAGCGGAACTATACTCTCCTCCATTCCAGCAATGCAGTGTCCAGGAGCTCACTGCTGGGCTCTGATGTCTTCAGACAGTCGTCTTTTGGGTTCCAATCTTTGGCCATTTTGATTTGCCAGGCCAAGGTGATGTCAATCTGGAGAATATGTGGGCATTCATTGATCTGATCTCTGCAGATGTTAAAATTGAGCTGTGCGTTTACATTGTAAATAGCCAGGTGAGGATACTTTGAAGTAGTATGCCAGGCTAAGCCTAACTAGTCTTAAAACTGCTCCCTCCCCCATTATAACACCTATACAGGAAGTTCCCGAGTTACGAACACAATAGGGACTGTAGGTTTGTTCATAAGTCGAAGTTGTTCATAAGTCGCTACACTACATTTGTAAGTGTAACTTCCGGTCGGAACACTGCATTCGTAAGTGTAACGTCCGCCTGTGCATGGATGTGGGATGTTCCGGGCGCTTGTTATGTTATCTGGGGCTCTTCTGGCCATGCAATACATGTAGTACTGCAGTATGGGATGTGTCCGGAGGTATCCAGGACCAGCGTGGAGCACAAGCGGCCGGCATTTGAGGCCGTTCGTAAGTAGGAGTCGTTCGTAACTCGGGGACTGCCTGTACTGACTAACCTGTGTAAGAAAGATGTATATAATTACCTATTTTCAGCTCTGGTCTGATCATGTGATCCAGCTCCCCTGTGTAAATCGGTGGCAACTGCAGGGGAGCAGAGAGAGCGTGCCAACAATGAATGAGCCATGGAAGCCTATGGGTGAGGTCACTGCTTCCAGGCATTCCCAGCCATTGTTGAGGGCTCTCTCATCTCCCATGCATCATGTGATTCCACAGGAGCAGGCTGAAAATAGGTAATTATATACATCTTTCTTACACAGGTTAGTCAGCATAGGTGTTGGGGGTGGAGCATTGTAAAGACTGGTTATATTTAGCATGGAATTCCACTGTTTACCTTTTAAACAGACTTGTGAAGACTTTGTACAGCTTTATAGCAGTTTTCTGATTTTACTAGATCCAGCCTTTCTCATGTTTTGGCACAGACCATTCACCCTTCACTTTCTTCACCTTCACAGGACAATAAGTGACATCTGGGTGTAGACAGCACAGTGCTGACCTATGACGTGTCACAGCCGTGACCCACTGTGGGCACCATGCCAGTTGCCTGCATTAAATGTCAAACTCGGGACATGTTATTTTTTGCCCTGGGCATGTGTGTTCTCCCCGTTTTTGTTTCCTGACTCTCATGTTTGACTCTCATGTTTATTTGGCTGGATGCTTCTTTCCTTATCTTTCTAGGCTGAGGGTAACCATTTTAGTTACAAATGTATTTTTGGTGACAAAGGAAAATCACCGACTGCAGTTTGCCATTAAAGTGAATCTATTATCCGCACACTGTGTAGGCAGCCATGAGCTTGATTAGTTTATAGGTTTTATTCGCCATGCACAAGGGACAGCTCTAAAGCACAAGGCCCAGTGCAAGAAAATTCATTGGTTTAATGACTTTACCTACTCGGAAGCAAAGTCCATAAACAATATGCTATTGGACGGAAGTCTCAGATCTCAGACAGTAAGGTTTTCAAAAGAATTCAACGCACGGGCTACTTTTCTTTTTCCTCTGTGTTTCCCTTGATGTCAACGTGAGCTTCATGGACAGGTTGTGATTTGGAAGTCAGTCCACATAAAACTGGTATTTCAGTGTTTGGCAGATTAATCATTTAAAATGGTTGTAAATGCTCTTTTGTTTTTTTAATAACAAAAAGGTTTATACTTGCCTGCTCTTTGCAATGGAATTGCAGAGAGTGGCCCCGAACCTCCTTTTTTTGGGTTCCCCGCCAGCGCTTCTGCCCTCCGCAAGAGTGCCTCCATAGAAAGCTGCTTTCTATGGGATCACTTGTGCGGGCTCGCTCCAGAGCTTCAATGTCTGCATCTATAGACACAGACAGTGGGGGTTGGCCCACCCCCCACTCCCTTATCACTGGCTTTGACAGTAGCTGAGCCAATGGCCCCGAAAGCAAAGCCCGAGAGACAAGGAAATGAGGGGGAGAAGAGCTACGGATGTGCACAGTGCTCAATCAAATGAGGGGGGATACTGATGCCCAAACATTTTTTTTACCTTGAAGCTTTATAACCACATTACCATTTTTTTTAAAGGTGTTCTAAGCCTATGTGTTTTTTCACCTTAGTGCATCCTATGCATTAAGGTGAAAAAACACCTGGCAGTGACCAGACCACAAGGCCCCCCCGTTTTACTTACCTGAGCCCTTGAACTTGACCCATGGGGATGCGCTGTCTCTCTGCCCGGGGTTCTAGGCTCTTGATTGGATAGATTGACAGCAGCGCAGCCATTGGCTCCTGCTGCTGTCAATCAAATCCAATGACGCGGGGGGCGGGCCCGAGTCCTGCATTCGGCCTCCGAATGCTGGACTCAGGAGCGTGCTTGCAAGGTAACCCCCCAGGAGAGCGCTTCACACAGGGGGTTATCCGATGTTGGTAAGAGCCGCCGAGGGACCCCAGAAGAGCAGGTTCAGGACCACTCTGTGCAAAACGAGTTGCACAGTGGAGGTAAGTATGATATTTTTGTTTTTTGTTTTTTTAAACGAACCCTTACAATCACTTTAAGGCAGTGGCTTCCAAATTGTGGCCGGGGGGGAGTAGGGGCTTCTGCGGACATTTGCTTGCCTTTGTCCGGCCCTTGGGACACTATTTCTCCAACTGACCACAATGATGAGACACCATGACACCATTCTTCCCACTGACACCATCAATGATGCACTATTCCTCCCGCTGACACCAACAGTGGGGCATTATTCCTCCTGCTAAAACCAATGATGGGGCAGTGTTTACTTCCACCGATGCTGGAGCATTTTCAACTCCCACTAGCAACCGTCTGGCATCCTTAATGCCTGAAGGACCATAAAGTCAGCTCTTTGTTTAGCAAGGTTTAAGATCCCCTGCTCTAGGGGAATCTATCGGTGAGATCTCCGCATTGGGATCCCAGGTCTGTACACCAGCTCTGGCCATTAAGGAGGGGTTCCCCCAATCCTTGCTGGATTCAAGTAGCCAAAACTCCCAGGTGGACCGAAACAAAACTTGGAGTTATGGCACAGAGAATCTTTGAGAGTCCAAGATATATAAAAAGCCAGGGTCTGATTTGGCCTGCAAAGCTATAACTTTAGGTAAAATTTTACTTTTGGGTGCACTGCTTCTTTAATATAGAAGTATATTATTTTTAAATACATTTTTTAATTAATCCAGATATGCCAAAAAATGACACTACACCAGTTACAGCATAGTCTGAGCAGAGAAAGCTTCACAACAATAGAAAAAACGGCACAATCATCAATCGCAAACCTCCAGACAGGACGGTATTAACATTTCTTCATGAATAAAGTAGAATAGAAACTGCTTTCCAGGTAATTTCGGAAAATAGGGAAGGAGAACCATCAAATTCAGACATAATCATGAATTGTGCTGTATCAATATCGTGACTAACCTTAAGAATCTGCAAAGGTTAGCATCCCAAATGGCTGTAAAATATTGGGCTATATATGCACTAGCGGTTCTGAACACCTTCTGTTCTAAGAAGCCATGCTACCCTATTAAAAATTGATTGACATCTGCAAAAAAAAAAAAGAAAAGAAATTGGATGCAATACTTTTATCAATGAGAAAATGTTCTTACCACTGCTCAGCCCAAAATGGCCATCACTTTGCTTGCTTTCCATGGGGCCCCCTATCTGTCAGGTATGCCGGACCTTCAGAGCGCTTGTTCCGGTAATGTCACAGGCTGCATCCAGGGTGCATGTTTAGGAGATATTCATTTTACCTCCAGGTAAGCCATATTATAGGCTTACCTGTAGGTAAAAATTACAAAGCGGGCTTTACTACCGCTTTAAGGGGTACCCTCCATTTTGTGGATAGCTGCAAAAAAAAACACCCTTGTGCCCAGTGATAATTTAACTCACCTACCACAAACCTGTGTCCAAATCCCCATGTTCATCTCAACCAATCATTGCCATGACACAGGCTCTTGCCTCGGTTGCCAAGTACTTGATAGATGTGCCATCATTCAATTAGACCAAATTTTGACCAAAGAACCTGGGAGTGTTTAACTTAACCTTTAAAGCAGACCTAGCAGCAGATATGCTTTTATATGAAGTGCATGCATGCTAAGTAATGTGTAAGTGTAACACATCCGGGCATTTATTACCTCTCTAAGAGATCACCGTACTCAACCTGACAATGCCACTTTCTGCTTTTTTCTGCAAGACTACAGCGCCATCTTTGTTTGGGCATCATCCGTGGTCATTTTCTACTTTCTAGACCAAGATGCCAGCTCAGAGATGACACGATCCTATAAATCCTGATGCCTGTGCAGTTCTTGGCTGTGTTCACAAATGTCTGACATGGGTCAGCTGCTACGGCCTCTCATCCAGTGACTGGCTACAATATTTCATTGTACAATCTGATTACTGGGGGAGAGATACTGAGGAAATGCTTCCTCCTGCCTGCAGCAAACTGAGTCACAAACTGGAGCTTACAGCGGTATTAAACCCAAAAGCAAACCTTTATTATATTGCAGCTTACCAATTCTTAGATGTGATGGCTACATTAGTTTTTTTTTTTTTAGGCTTTCTTTCCTTTATTTTCATCTGGTGATTTGGCCAGTAAGTCTGTTTTTCAACAGAACACACACTGCTGCAATTGTATCGGTTAGCATGTTGAGACAAACCATTTACCATTGACAGGGGTGCTTACAAAGATCAGCTTTTGTTAATGTAAAACCTTTATCCCAAAAGGGGAAAAAAACTGCTGTAACTGCAGTGTGAGTTGGAGTTTGGCTCCAAATCATTAGTGAATTTAAATCTGCTAGTACATCTAACTTTCACCTCCATCCAGATCCACAATGCTGCTGCCTGCTGTGCCCCCTGTGCTCTTTCATCCAGAGTGGAGGCACTCTAATACAGGTGGAGTATTACTGGGCAAATGACTAAGTTAAAAACAGAGGGGAAAAAGGACTAAAAAAGGATCTGTGTGTGTAAACACAGTTTCCAGTTCTCTGAACAGCGATCTGTCATCTCCCCTGCACAGTCCCCTCCCCCCTTCAGTTAGAACACAAACTAGGAAACACATTAACCCCTTGATCGCTCCCTGGTGTTAACCCCTTCATTGCCAGTGACATTTTTACAGTAATCAATGCATTTTTATAGCATTGATCGCTGTATTAATGCCAGTGGTCCCAAAAATGTGTCAAAATTGTCCGATGTCTCCGTCATAATGTCGCAGTCACTATAAAAATCGCAGATCGCCGCCATTACTAGTAAAAAAAATTAAAAAATAAAAATGCCATAAAACTATCCCCTATTTTGTAGACGCTATAACTTTTGTGCAAGCCAATCAATATACGCTTATTGCGAGATATATATATATATATATATATATATATATATATATATATATATATTTTTTTTTTTTTTTTTTTACCAAAAATATGTAGAAGAATATATATCGGCCTAAACTGAGGAAAAAAGTATTTTTTTATATATATTTTTGGGGGATATTTATTATAGTAAAAAATAATGCGTTTTTTTTTTTTTTTCAAAATTGTTGCACTTTTTTGTTTATAGCACAAAAAATAAAAACCGCAGAGGCAATCAAGTACCACCAAAAGCTCTATTTGTGGGAAAAAATGGACGTCAATTTTGTTTGGGTGCCACGTCGCATGACCGCGCAATTGTCAGTTAAAGCGACGCAGTGCCGAATCGCAAAAAGTGCTCTGGTCAGGAAGGGGGTAAAATCTTCCGGGGCTGAAGCGGTTAAGGGCGGCTTTTTAATGATAAAATGTAGAGTTTTAGTCTTGTCAGCTAAATATTAAGCTAATATGGACAAAAAAATTTGCACTGCACGCTGTACCTTCTTTTCTACTTGTCACTCTGACATATGTTTATCGGTTACACAGAGTAAGATACGAGAGGTGGGAGGGGTGCGATTTCCTCTGCCCTTTTACACCATGTCTGCAGAAGTGCAGAGTCTGCCTATGAATCTAGTCTCTCCCCTTCACTGGCGTTTTTTAAGAACAGGGCGGGAGAAAAGGGAAAAAACGAACTGTATGATCTAGCTGAGAAATAAATTTGTCAAGAGCTTTAAAGAGAGGAAACTGTTCCCTGCTTATATCCTCACACCTGCCCCTGGCATGAAGCACTGTAAGACCTGCGTGCATAAAAATGTAAACTTATTGTATTACACTTTCCGTAATTTGCTTACCTGGCAAAAACTTGCAGCAGACAGTTTAAATGTCAGGCCTTAGCTGTGCTTAATTTATACTTCTAAAACACAGAACACAATATTTTTAAGGGTATTTTATACTAGGTGATGAATTTTCAAAAAAAAAAAAAATTACTGCATTTAAAGCGTTTGTTAACCCTGAAAAAAAAACAGATCCTGTTCCCTTAAAGCATGTTATACAGCACAGTGCTTGCCCCCTGTAACACCTAAAAACCAGGCTGATCCTGCCAGGCTATGCCCTCCCCTCTGTAAACTGACCACAGTGTCTCATGGCTGCTGAGCCCTGACACCGTGCCTCCGCCATCCGCAGCCCTGCTCACTGTCTCTTGTGTCTTCTCCTCCGTCCTCTCCCCCCTCCCCTCCCTGATATTTAATATTAAAAGCTCCCATCCCCTCTGTATTATAACAATACGTTCCCCTGTGTTTGTGGTATGTAATAAATATGCTTCTCTGTACCGATAACACAGCGCCCCCCCCCTGCGATCATGTGACGACTCTGCTCTGTCTCTCCTCTCCAGCTGACGTCAGCGCTCAGCCCCGCCCACTGGAACTGTCAGCCGGCAGAGGAGAGAGAGGAGGCAACTGAGCCAGGAAGATGCTGTGTTATCTGTACAGATAAGCATATTTATTATATAACACAGGCACAGGGGAACTTCTTGTTATAAGACAGAGGGGATGGAAGCTTTTTATAGAAGTGGCTTAACAACCACATTAAGTGGAAATGAATCAATCAACATTGACGATTTTTAATGCTTATGCTGATTAGCATTAGTAAATAGATAGGATATTATATTTACGGTAATTGTTTTGACTGTTTAATTTTTTTTACATCTCTTCAATTACTTTCTGGTTTCTTGCCTAGGTAAATGATGCTATACATACCAGGGGTCTTCAGGGGGGGGCTCTTTCTCATCAAAGCACACCCTCCTGCCTGCATGCCTGACCTATAAACTGATATATTCCAGGAAGTAAATGCTACATAAATCATCTACCCTTACTCAAGATGGCTGCGGCCAGAAATGCTAGGGGGGTGTTTTTCACAGTGATTTCTCAGCAAAATAAAGCATGGAGACATGGATGGATGGGGGAGTTTTCTTTTGAATGTGAAAAATGAATTAAATAGTGTTTTGTGCTGACCAGATGCAGCATAGTTCCACTTTAAAATAAGAAGAGAGAGTACAATAAAGTATACAAAAAAGTGCTCTTTTTTTGGTCTGTTAAATGTACTGTACAATTGAAAGTGTTTTGTTTTTTTTTAATTTCTGATTAAAGCATAATCTAAACCAAAGAACAAACATTTTAAATATTGCAGCTTACCAGTCCATAGTTTAAAGGGGTTGTAAAGGTTCATGTTTTTTCACCTTAATGCATCCTGGCAGTCACCGGCCCCCTATTCCCCCCTCCCCCCCGTTTTACTTACCTGAACCCCCTTATCTCTTCAGCGGGGATGCACTGTCTCTCTCTCCCTGGGGTCCCAGCTCTTGATTGGATAGATTGAAAGCAGCACAGCCATTGGCTCTCACTGTCAATCAAATCCAGTGACACAGGGGGAGGCCGAGTCCAGCATTCGGCGGCTATGGACGCCAAATGCTGGACTCGGGAGTGCGCCCGCAAGGTTATTCCCTGGGAGAGCGCTTCTCTGAGGGGGTTATCTGATGTGGGGAGGGGCCGCAAGTGCTGCCGGGGGACCCCAGAAGAGCAGGTTCGGGGCCATTCTGTGCAAAATGAGCTGCACAGTGGAGGTAAGTGGCATGTTTGTTATTTAAAAAAAAAAAAAAAGAACCCTTACAATCACTTTAAGGTGGCTACATTCGTTTTGTTGTTGCCAGGCTTGATTCCCTTTTTTTTCACCTGGTGATCCTGCCAGTAACACACTTCCTGTCCTGTGGTGACTACCCTCACTCCTACGCTATATCTTTCAAGGGAACCATGGTTGTCACCCATGTCTTCCTCTCCATTATATGGGGGGTAGGGAGAATAGTAGCATCCAGAATGAAGATAAGATGTATGCTTCCAGTTTAACTAGAAAAAAAACGAAAAAATAAAAAGCAATCCAACCACCACGCCAAAGGACTGGTTAAGCTGCAATATATTTGATTTTATGTTTGTGGGTTTAGATGCATTTTAATCTTTGTGACCAGTTGTCATTGAAGCCTAGGTGCCCAGGCCACATTTAGCAGCATCAGTTAACTTGATTATAATTCTGTGACTAATTTGAATATCTAAATATTTTTAAAAGGACATATAAAGCTTTTATTTTTTTTTCAGCCAAACCTATACACAGTGCCATCTTCAGGCTGCTTGTGGCATCTGCATGCTGAAGGTTAATTTTATGAATAAAGATTCCACCCTGTGTGTGAATACATAGCGGACATAGTGATCACGTGATTAGGAAACACTCTGATTGGTTCCTGATCATTCTGTCAATAACAGCCAGTTCTGACAGGTAGCAGCCATGCACTTTGTCAGCTGCCACAGATGAACTGGAACTAAGATGAACATTCCCTCAGCATGGGATATTGTGCAGGGATGATTAATCTACAAATTGCAGGCAGAGTGCAACTTGTCCTTTGCTCACTATTAGGCCTAAATGTGCCACCTTTTCTTGGGGAAATTACTATTCCTAAAGCCTACATCCATCCATATTTTTTTCGTTTTGGGTAGACTTGGAGAGAGTTAAAAAAACATTTTTTTTTTTTTTATTATTGGAAAAATTTTCTCTGTGGAGATTGTCAATGTGACGCCCATATAAGAAATGAAGGGTTTGTCTATCATTGAGAAATGCACATTACCCAAACAAATGAAGATTAGCACTCTTGGAGCCCTCGGCTCATAATTCAATGGTTCCTGCCTATGTGCACACCATGTGTTGGATGCTGTAGTAACATTACTATGCTATGGCACGAACCTAGAATTGTCTTGACTATTTTCATTTTCTATAGTTTTAAATATTACGAGGTGTTGATCTGAACTATGTACACTTTTTCAGGGTATATTCTGCATTGTAACTACAGAATTGTTGGCTCTGTTTAATCAAACATTAAAGTGGATGTAAACCTGAAAAAAATTAAGGCTTGTACCTTGTACAGTATAGGATTTCATGTCACCTGTGCCCAGTCTTGCTACGAAGAGTTAATCCAGCTCTGAGCAGTCCTCTTATATTTTTTCAGTGAGATAAAAACTGACACAGAGAAATAAGAGTCAGTTCTTCCCCCTTGCTGTCAGTGACAGGTGATTTACATATCTCATGCACAAGCCTGAGAGTGGCATTCTGTGTACTTCAGATCCCCTCCTCCTTTCTTCTCCAGCTCTCCCAGGATTGGGAGATCCCTCCTCCTTTCTTCTCCAGCTCTCCCAGGATTGGCTGCTCCACACCTCAGCATGATTGGACATGCTGAAGTCATGTGGTGGCTTTTCTTTGTTTTGACTGGATGTTGGTGATCATAGAAGTTCAGTGTAAGAAATACATAGAACATGCACGTTGACAAGGGGAGTGTAGAGGTGGGCGGGGAGTCTACTGACATCACGACTCCACCCACCGAGCTCTGGACAACAGACCCACCCACAGAATCTGCAGTTTTTCGGGTCTCATAACAGACAGAGGGGAGACATTTGACAGGTAAAGATACATGTAGGAGGCATGTATATCCTTATAGATAACCCCTATGGCAGTAGTTTAGAAAGGATGAGAGTGGGTTTACATCCACTTTAATAAAGCCTTTTGTAAAAGATTAGCACCCTTGTTGAATGAATGCTAAGAAAATCAATTACAGGCCTGGTCAGCTTATAGTTTTCATTTAAGCTGGCTATAGATGGATCAAAGTTTGGATGATTCAGCATGGACTGGGCCTATTTTGACCTGTTTGTGGCAGTTTCCACTTGAGAGACGTTGATCAACTTCAAAAAGCAATGTCAAAAAGAAATGTTGGAAAATGTTAATTCAATCATCAGCTGTAGCACTGATCAGTTTGTTCTGACAGCGAAGAAGTCCCCACTGTCAGAATACAATAGCACAGTCCAGAGGATTGGCATGGATGGGGGAATCCGTTTGTGTTTTTCTAAACAGCAAGCTGGCTGGTTAAAAAAAGAAAACAACCCATCACTCATCTATGCCCAGTCTAGCATTACAAAGGAATAGTATGGAATTTTGGCTCCTTAAGGGTCGTACACACATGATGAGAATATCGGACGAGTGATTGTCTGTTTAGTATTTTTGCATGCTAGCCTCCATATCGAAAATAAAGAGGTTACTCAATCTACGAAAGTTCTCGTACAAGAGAATACCACTTCGGAAGTGATGTAATGTAGTGTATTGTATTTTTGGATGAGAACTGTACTGATTAGATGAAAATCGTACAATCTGGTATCGTATGAGAAAAATGTATACGATAATATAACGTGTCCAGCTAATACTTCTATTTTGTTTTGTTTTTGGCAGTACCACCAAAGCCTACAGATCTGCCTCCTTCTCCTTCACCATACAAACACCAAAATCCTAACTGGAGGACCTTTCCCCGGGGCCGGCCCAGGATGGACGATGGTACATCACCACCACTGGCTGAGAGGTCGCCCAAAATCACTGATCTTATCAGCCGCTTTGAAAGCAACAGGTGTGTATTGTGCATTGACAAGGTGGGAATGGGAGGGATTTGGGGGGCGTGGTGGTATCACGTGGCATGCTTTTTAGCCAGATTTTGTCCAGCAGATTATTTGTTGGGTTTTACAGAACTTGCAGTTTTTTGTTTTTGTTTTGTTTTGCTTTGTTTTTTTTTTGCAATGGCAACTTTTTTTGAACTGTGTGACAAGGGCTAGGGAAGTGCTTTTTTTTTTTTTTTTGATTGGAAAGCTGTTGTTGGAAGCAGATTGTCTGATAAGCAAACATTTGTAAATTCCGAAGATTCTTTATTTTGTAGTCTTTGTGCCATTTCTTGTGGAATGTTCTCTACATTTCATAAGATTACAGTTGAACTCCAGGAACAACATAAATAAGTGTGTAAAAACACAAATAACTGTACCTGTGTAATTATAAATCACGGAAATTATTTTTTTAAGTGTAAGTATCTAAAATTGACATGCTAGAAGCCTCTTGCAATCCCCTGTACAGCAGAGCTCAGAGTGATGGACAGGAATGGGAGGAATCAACTGTGCTGCATAAAAATGTTGTTAAATGCAAACACAGTAAACAGTACTTGTGCTTATCCCAGAGGTGACCCATAAAGAGAAGTCCAAAAACATACAAAAAGGTGTTCCATCCTTGAAGGGGTTAATTCATTTTAAATAGCACCACCGTGCAGCTCTCTAATCAGAGGGCACTGAAAACTGTGGAAACACAAGCAGAGAGAAGAGCGCACAGTGGGCTCTGGTGCAAAACTTTTTATTTAATAAGTAAAAAAATAGATAAAATCAATGCACTCACAAACATGAGTAGGTACAGGCATTTCACCTGCTAATCCCCCTCCTCTGCACAGCAGTGGTGGCCCATCCATTAGGGGTACACAGGTGCCACCCCCTCCCCCCCTATCTATGCGTCCGGCCCCCTAATCTACATGCAGGGCGCCGGACGCATGGATTCCAATAGGGGGGTGTTTTTTTGTTTTTTTGTTTTTTTTTTTTAAAGCATGTGATTAGAGTCAGGGGCTCTATTAGGCTTCAAAAAAGGAAGGGTGGGCTCTAAGCCCACCCAGTTGTGTGACAAAAGTGAATAAATATTGGCAGAAAAAGAAACCGAGGATAAGCCTTGTGGTACTGAATAAAGACAAAAAGCAAGGGGGGCTGGGGGTGCTGGATATCAAAAATTACTATAATGCAATATTAGTATCACAGGTGTTAGAATGGGTGAAAATGAATAAGGAAAAAAGATGGGTTAAATTGGAAAACACGATTAGCAATGTAGCACTGGGGGAAATAATTTGGATACCACCTGAATATAGAGAAATAAATGAAAATACACATATA
This sequence comes from Aquarana catesbeiana, assembly GCF_042186555.1. Classification (NCBI taxonomy): domain Eukaryota; kingdom Metazoa; phylum Chordata; class Amphibia; order Anura; family Ranidae; genus Aquarana; species Aquarana catesbeiana. Next base: position 570,648,907 of record NC_133326.1, read on the forward strand.
ATAACAAAGAAAATCTGGGATTTGATACACACAAAGGAAAAATGGGAATTTAATTCACCCCTGATACCATTAAAAGAAACAAATTTTTTTCCACCGGGGAAAGGGAAATTGTTTGGGGAATGGATAAAAAAAGATGCACAATTAAAAGATATCACGATGAAAGGGAAAATATACACATTACAGGATTTAAAACAAAAAAAATGACTTAATGGTAATAGACGAATGGCGGTACTCCCAGCTGAAACCAGTAAGATCCGAGAAGGACTTACGGCCATTTGAGTGGCTACGTATGGCAAAAGGAACAAAGAGGGGGATCTCAAGGATCTATAAAGTGCTTGTGAGATTGAAGGGGCCGGAAATACCACCATTCATAACAAAGTAGGAAGAACTGGGTAGGAGCGAGAAAGATCAAGATTATGGGAAAATCCTCAAGATGACACATTCCACGGCAATAGACAGTAACACCATAGAAATTAATTGTACATTTTTAGCACGCTGGTATAAAACACCAGATAAGGCACATAAATGTCAAAAGGAAGTTTCACGACTATGCTGGTGGGAATGTGGTGAAGTGGGAACAATGGCCCACATATGGTGGAAGTGCCCAAAAATTAAAAACTATTGGAGAGAGGTGTTGCAGGTAATTACGGAGATTACCAATATAGAGATTCCAGAGGAACCATGGAGGTGTTTGTTTCATGGGGTAAGAATGCCAATTAAACATTACCTGAGATCATTGGTTCCCCATCTAATGAATGCAGCCAAAAATGTAATACCTCGGCAGTGGCAGGAGATAGAAAGTTCTAAGATGGGAAGTTGGTGTAAAAAGGTGGATGAGGTTTACAATATGGAATATCTCAGGTTCTGTGGAGAGGAGGTAATAGAACGATTTGAAAGTAAATGGAGGGTCTGAAGAGAGTTTAGCTGTCAAGGAGATATGTAGAATTAAAGAGAGCAGAGGAAGGGGGGAGGTCGTGAGTCACGGCAGAGGTTTAGTAATATAAGGAGTGGGGAGGGGGTATAAATAATGGTAAATATTATTTGGTGGTTAAGTGTTGTAAAAAAAAAAAAAAAGTACCCACGGGCTCTCACACTGGGGCTGCAGGGGAGGCATTTTTCAGGCGCTTTGCAGGCACTATTTTTAGCCCAAAAGCGCCTAAAAAACGCCTCCGTGAAAGTGGCCTTAGTGACACTTTTTGGGTACCAGTGACGCTAATAGAGAGATCAGTGCTAAAAAAAAATGCACTAACGCTTCATAAATGATACTGGCAGGGAAGGGGTTACCATTGGCAATCAAAGGGTTAAATGTTTTCCCTATGTATGATTTCTAACTATTGGGGGAGTGCTTTGACTAAAGGAAAACAGATTTGTGGTTCTGCTTAGCAGAAACACAAGATCTCCATTTTTCTCTCTGGCAGAACTGCGTTCTGCCTTGTTTACATAGGCAGACCGTTGTTCTTCCTCTTTATGTACGATCGCCGGCTTCCCAGTGGACGTAGTGTCCGCCGGTCCCACTGATTGGCTCCCGCTGTTTCCAAACACAGCAGAAGTAAGGCTCCAGCGAAGAAGATGACGACGTACGGGTATGTGATTTTGCACTTAAGGGCCGCCCTGCCGCAGTACATGTACGTGGAGCGGTCCTTAAGTGCTTGAGCTTTAACATTAAGGCGGCTTCACACAGATCCACTGCGCTTTGGCGAAAGGGCAATGTACCCCGTGTTTTGGTGCGGTTAGCTGAGCTTTCCCATAGACTTCTATTATGCCCTGTGGTTTTGGTTTGTTTTCTTTACAGTGCACCAAAAAGTCGCTGCGAGGCTGAGCCAGATGCCTTTCAAGGCTCCTGAGTGGATCCCGACTCACGATTTTTCCCCAGCCAGAACCGGCTCTGTGATGTCAGCCGCTGAAAAGCGGTCACAGGAGTGCAGAAGAAATGCACTGCTGTGATCCACAGGAGAAGTACAGCCAAATAAGCTTTTTTTTGTTCAGCTAGTGGGGTGAATAAAAAAAAAAATACATTCCTCCATCCACACAAGCGAGGTGTATGGTGGATCTCTTCCCTCCCAGGCTGAGACATTGTATTCTGACAGTGGGACTCTCTGCTGGCAGTATAACCCCGATCAGAGGCTGCAGCTAAGACGCTTTTGGCAAAAGTTTTCCAACATTTCTGTTTGGCAACGTCAACTTCTGTTGAACAGGGAAGGCCACACATGGATCAAAATTTTGCTGGCTCTTGCTGAACTGGACAAATTTTAATCCATCTATGTCTAGCTTTACTCCAGTCATCTTTATTTTTTTAAAGTACAGAATACAGTTGGATAGAGTTAAATTTCTGTCAGATTCAATTTTCTGTCTGTGACATTTTCCTTCACTTACTGTTCATGTGACCTCCCTACAGAAATGAAAAAATACATTCAACTGTTAAAAAAAAAAAAAATCTTAAAATGTTTGCCTGTGGTTCTTTTGTGGGCTTTTGCGGGAATTGTAGAGCTTTTCTCAGCCGACACCGCTTGTTGATTCCTTTCCAGAAATCCATTAGCAAAAGCACACAACTAAGGTCCATCAAATAGTTGCCCATCCCCCTACTCCCATTTACACAAAGTACTCTAGTTGGTGAGATTTTAATGTTTAGCGTTTAGAATGATACCGCTGTAGCTTAAAGCTTAAAACAAAATAACAAATACACCTACATTAATATTATGTACTTTCACCAGTGATTTTTTTCTTGGTGAGAGTCCTCCTTTAAGTCCGATCTGTACAAGAGATGGGATATAGGTGGGGCCGAGGAAGAGAGTGTCTCTTCTGGTCTTGCCCTTTCCCTTCACTCATGTCTGACCACCTGGAAACTGTTGGCTTCCTATGTAGAAAGTCTGTTCCTGTGTGTGTGTGATGGATTACTGGATGGAGGACATATCGGTGGCTTGGTGCCATGGATTGAGCAGTGGCTCAGTGTCTTTACTGTCTGCATCGTGTTTTATAACCAAGCTGCAACATAACACAGCCAATCAACACCTTCATGCCAGACAGAGCCCAAAGCCTGCCAGTAGTGGACTGGAATTAGATATTATGAATTGTCCTCAGCCATGTGTTTTCTGTATATTCTGTTATGCCAGGTTTAGTAGGATTGTGTACGGTTGAGACTGATGGTACTTGTTTCAAAAATGTCATTAAAAATATAAATAAGTCAAAGGAGTGGAAACAATTCTCACATACAAGTATATAAACCGTTACCAAAGGTTAGAAGATTTTGGTGTGTGATGACCCTTTATGATCCCCTTTGGCACATCTACATGGTAGGATCCTGCCCCTTGTTTGGACGACTTCATACACTTGGAAGGTGGTCTGCCTATGGAGGACTTTAGGGGGTAATTTGTGACTTATTGCACACTGAGATTTTTTTTTATCTGTCACTATTTATAAATTCAAAAGCATGCCTGCAAAGAGAAAGGGTGATGCCTACTCTTTCTGCCGCTTGCACTTTGTCACTTCACAAACTACACTCGCAGAAATATATTTAGCATCTGGCACATCCAGAATTGCCTGGTTCACTCTGTGTTCCATGGATCCTATCACTAGCACCTACATCACTACTGTGTCTTCTAGCGACTTAGGGACTGGAAGAAAGAACCAAAGAACCAGTCTTCCGACACTCTCAGGAAGAGTTGAACACTGGACGTTTTTCATCCAGTGGAGCTTGTGAAGACATGCTTTCCATAGAAGGGGTAGGTATTAAAACTTTCCTGGCAGGTATACCTTTTGGTTTTGAGTTTTAAAACTGTGACAGAATCCTTTTAGGTGGTCATTTTAAGAGTGGTGTTAATTTTGGCCAATGCGTGTGTGCTGCTTCAGCCTGTTGGCTAGGTATTAAGATGCTGCTCATGGGTCCATATACATATGCAACTTCATATCTTACTAGACATGTGCAATTCACTTCAGTCCGAATATAAATTCGGATGAATTTTGGGTTATTCAGAGATTTGGATTTATCGTAGATTCGTATGCTTCGTTTCGCATATTCGTTTTCTAATGAATTCGAAATTTTCGGAACAATTCAGATCGGTCGAAAAATGATCAGCTGTTTCGAATGCATTAAGATAAAAAGCCTTCTGTGTGTAGCAGCCCCGCTAACACTTACCTGAGGTCCCTCTCTGTCCACGAGTGTCGCATCCGTACGAGATTCTCCCTCCTGATTGGCTGAGAATCAGCCATTTAGGGGAGAGAGGGGGCGGGCCGGGGCTCAGTGTCTGAATGGACACAAGGACCTGCGACTCGGCTTGGGTGCCCCCATAGCAAGCTGCTTGCTGTGGGTGCACTCAACAGGAGAGAGGGGCCAGGATCACAGAGGAGGATCAGGGCTGCTCTGTGCAAATCCATTGCAATAGAGCAGGTAAGTATAACATGTTTGTTATTTTTATAGGGAAAAAAACAAGACTTTACAATCACTTTAAAGCCTAAATCAGAACTAAACTTTCTCAATCAACATTTACTATTTTTTCATGCTGCTAGTAGTAAATAGATAGGAAAGTATATATTATAATAACTGGTTATAAACTTTTTTTTTTTTTGTTTTTTGTTTTTTACATTTCTTTAGTTACTAACTGATTTCTGGCCTATGTCAGAAATTATGTCATACATCCCAGGAGTCTTCATGGGCAGTTTTTTCCTTTCATCGGGAGGAGGGGCTCCATCCTGTCTGCATGCCTGAGCTAATGGCAAATGGATTCCAGGAAGTAAATGCCAGATGAATCATTTGCCCTTAGTCAAGAGTGGCTGCAGCTACAAATTCTAAAGCCTCGTACACACGATTCGATTGTTGGAAGGGGATTGCCTGTTGACAGACTGTTGTCATAAATTCTTACAGTTAGTACGCTCCTTTAGACAATTGTTTTCCAATTTTCGGCCAACAAATGTTGGATTGCAGGCTAGTAAATTTTCAGCGACAACGGCTCTAAGTCTGATTTTCGTATGATCAGTACAGAAATCCGTCACACAAAAGTCGAACGTACAAACACGCATGCTCGGAATCAATGCTCACCAAACACTAAATTGTCAGAAGGGGCCCAAAGGGTGGTGCTCGAGCTGAAATTCCTCGTAGTACGTCACTACGTTCGTGTTTGTGGCACAACAATTGTGTACCGTTAGTATGCAAGACAAGATCCTGGCACACGCCCTTTTGTCAAAAATCAGACGCTCGATTGGCCAACAACCGTACCGTGTGTACGAGGCTTTAGAGGGGGTGTGTCAACAAAATAAAGCATGGAGACATGGGTGATGCTTTGAATATTCAAAAAATAAAGTTTGTGATGCTCAGATACAGTTGCGTTGTACTTGAATTTTTTTTTTTCCCCAAGAGATGGTATTTACGTTTTCTGAGAAGTGTCCCTTGTGCTGTTGGATGCACTGTTCATTGAAATCTTTATTCTTCTGCCCTCCATACCCTGCAGCTGTGATCTTCTGGTGCTGTAGGGGTTAATACGAGCTGCCGATCCTGTCACAGGCATTCATCAAAGCAGCAAACTATGTCTACCCTTTCTGGACCCTCCTCTATTCACAGAAGTTGTACTATCACTTTCCACAATAAAAAAATGTGCTCTATGTATGGAGGATGGGCAGATGAATGAAAGGTCCACCTCCCCCATTCATAGCGCACTTTTCATTGTGGGAAGTGATGTTTTCTGGGGGGGGGGGGGGGGGAGCAAGGGGGGCAGAAAGGGTGGGCATAGTTGTGACTTTTGATGACAGGTCCAGTTACACCTACAACAGGGAAAAATCACAGCTGTAAGGTAAGCAGAGGAATGAACATTTCAACAGATAGAGCAACCACTGGTGCAAGAGATACTTCTCATTCAATGTAAGCACCGTCTGTCCCCAGTACGGTTTAAAAAAAAAAAACGGCCTTCTCAAGCCGAGTGGTGAAAATGTGGTAATGGTCCTGCACTTGCCAAGCTTTTCAATAACATGCTTTTATTTTCTATGACCCCCCAGCCCCAGTGATGGCAAGAAAGAAAGCCCGGATGTGAACAATGGGTCTCATCACATAAGTAACCACAAAGTAGTTCTCCAGCAGAGGCCATTCACGGAGCATCCGCTTGTCCAAAAACAAGGCTTGAGTCTGGATTTAACTCAGGACCAGCCCAAACCAAAGTGCAATGGGATTGTAACTTCAGAAGTGGTGGAAATTAGTGATGGATTGCCTACTCCTAGAATACAGACTGAAAGTTGTGACACTGATGCACCTTCTTTTAAAAAACAAGAGCCTCCTGCTCCCCGATCTCCCTCTCATGGTACAAGAGGCCCTCCTTCCCCAAAACCTTCTTTGCACAAACCGCTAGCTCCCAAGTCTGGGCCAGAGGACTCTCCTCCATTTAGTACTCAGAATCCTTCTAATGGATCAGCAAGTCCCCCTGCTCTTATAGAACGTGATTCACCTCCTTCATATGAGGCTGCCATACAAAACAGGTTAAATGGAAAAGGACCAAACCTAACTGAGGACAGACCCGTATCACCCATCTATAGAGGGCATACCAACAAGGGGTACCAGGAAAATGAAACCCCTAGTAGATTACCATCAGATGACAAGGAGAATGAAGACAGTAATAGCACCATTTCCTCTCCAAGAAACTCTGGAGAAATTAAGGTATGTACCACCCTCTATTTCATCTCGTTATTATCAGACTGGCTGCAAAGAGGCTGCAGGAGATCAGCAGCACTGATATGAAAAGATTATGAAAACTGAAGAATAATAAAAAAAAAAAAAAATCACCATTGCTTTTTTTTTTATAGAAAATACAAAGTTCTGTAGCATCCCAAATGTCATCTAGTAAAGATTTACATTCCCTTCAGTCTTGCACAGTTGTACAGGCTTCTCTTCTGTACTGAAAATGCTTAGTCTGATTTCATTGCACACTGTGAACTTCTCACAACTTGCATTAGAAGCTGCAGCATGTCACACGGAGCCCACCTCTTTTCCTGGCTGGGGGACATTCAGCATCATTTAGCCCAGAAAATGAGGCCCGGGGACCGGATGTGGCCCTTTTCTTGCCTATTGCACTATTCTTCCTGCTGACACCAATTATTGGCCACTATTCCTCCCACTGACACCAATGGTTGGGCACTATGCCTCCCACTGACACCAATGGCTGGGCGCTATGCCTCCTACTGACACCAATGGCTGGGTGCTATGCCTCCCACTGACACCAATGGCTGGGCGCTATGCCTCCCACTGACACCAATGGCTGGGCGCTATTCCTCCCACTGACACCAATGGCTGGGCGCTATTCCTCCCACTGACACCAATGGCTGGGCGCTATTCCTCCCACTGACACCAATGGCTGGGCGCTATTCCTCCCACTGACACCAATGGCTGGGCGCTATTCCTCCCACTGACACCAATGGCTGGGCGCTATTCCTCCCACTGACACCAATGGCTGGGCGCTATTCCTCCCACTGACACCAATGGCTGGGCGCTATTCCTCCCACTGACACCAATGGCTGGGCGCTATTCCTCCCACTGACACCAATGGCTGGGCGCTATTCCTCCCACTGACACCAATGGCTGGGCGCTATTCCTCCCACTGACACCAATGGCTGGGCGCTATTCCTCCCACTGACACCAATGGCTGGGCGCTATTCCTCCCACTGACACCAATGGCTGGGCGCTATTCCTCCCACTGACACCAATGGCTGGGCGCTATTCCTCCCACTGACACCAATGGCTGGGCGCTATTCCTCCCACTGACACCAATGGCTGGGCGCTATTCCTCCCACTGACACCAATGGCTGGGCGCTATTCCTCCCACTGACACCAATGGCTGGGCGCTATTCCTCCCACTGACACCAATGGCTGGGCGCTATTCCTCCCACTGACACCAATGGCTGGGCGCTATTCCTCCCACTGACACCAATGGCTGGGCGCTATTCCTCCCACTGACACCAATGGCTGGGCGCTATTCCTCCCACTGACACCAATGGCTGGGCGCTATTCCTCCCACTGACACCAATGGCTGGGCGCTATTCCTCCCACTGACACCAATGGCTGGGCGCTATTCCTCCCACTGACACCAATGGCTGGGCGCTATTCCTCCCACTGACACCAATGGCTGGGCACTATTCCTCCCACTGACACCAATAGCTGGTGGAAAAAATTCCTCCCACTGACGCCAAGGATTGGCCACTATTCCTCCCACTGACACCAATGGCTGGGCATTATTCCTCCCACTGATACCAATGGCTGGGCATTATTCCTCCCACTGATACCAAGGTACAGCCCCCTTAAGGTCTGAAGTAAAGTAAACTGGCCCTTTGTTTAGAGAGTTTGAAGACCCCAGATTTAGCCCTTTCCTCTCCAGCCCAACTGCCCCTGGTCTGCCCTTTTCATTCATTGGATTTCAGTTCTGTCATTCATGGAGGCTCAGCTTCACCACTGAGTGTTACCTAGGGTAATCTGCATGCAAATGTAGTCTGTCTAGTAACACTCTCTGTTCCAGACTGACATTCACCCATCTAGACATTTTGATATTGGCATAACTCCTTCCAAAATCCAGACCACTGCCTGCATCAGGGCTGAGGACTTTTGAGAGGAGTACTGAGTTAATGTTCTGTAATGGTATGCATTGCATAGAGAAGCAAAGAGACTCAATGATATCAGTGTCTAAAATAATTTATATATATATATTTATATTTATTTATTTATTTTATTGAAGGGTTTTATTTAAAAACTTAATTAGCTTGTTGGTGGGCAGGGAGGGGAACCAGGGAAAGCCATATATAAGCAGATTAAACTCTAGCTTTAATTGAACACAGAGTTAAACAAAAAGAGGATATAATATAATATTGTCTGCAGTGGAGCAATAAACAAGTATATGGAGAATTCCTGTGGTTTCTGGATTATCATTAGCAGATCTGAACAAAATGTCAAATGGCCTCCTAATTGGGAAGTTATTTTCAGATGTTGCAGGATCTTTGTGTCATGCTGCTCTGTGAAGGCTCGGGCTCTCATTATGGTGCCCTGGAGATCAATGCTTTTCCCCTCACCTCATAAATCACAACATTCTTCTTTTCCAGGAGACCAACGAGCAGAAGCTGCACAACATCGCCAACGAGCTGCTGCAGACAGAGAGGGCCTACGTCAGCCGCTTGGAGCTCCTGCAGGTAATAAAGAGACTTTCTGTCATTAGGTTTTCTCCCGTCATTTTCAACCTAGAAGAAAAAAGGGCAGAATTGGATGCAACAGGCTAAGAAGAATTTATCAAAACTGGAGCAGAAAGAATCTGGGATTGCTGCATACGACAACCAATTGGCTTCTATCTTCAGCTTATTTCGTTTAGCGGAGACAGCTGGGTGCTGCTGAGGCAAAAGAAGCTCCGACAGTATCTGCACCACCCACAGTATGGTACCCAAGGCAAGGCGTGCTCTGCCTCTGCTATAGACCTGACCCTGGCTGGTGGCCATACGTCGGAAAAATTGGTTCATAAAAGAGTAGTGCTAGATGCCTGTCCCAAGTTATTGCCCTGACCTGATAAGCCTCCTGACCCCTCTGACACTGTAGGTTCAGTCCTATTTCAGCATTAGAGAATAATGGAACAAGAGACACAATTCTTTAGTGACACCTATATTAGGTTTGGTCAACAAGCATACCAACGAAAATATTCAGATAGGCAAAACAGTCTTTGCTAGAGCATAGAAATAGTACACACCAATTACAGTAGCAGCAATCAATTAGCAATATACAGCCGGCCTAAACAATGCAATGTAACCAGATACAACCATTTGAATGCAACACTGGCAATGAAGAGGGGGAAGAGAGACTTACTAGTCGGGCCACTGGTGCACCAAAGAGCGTACACGAATATATATATCTATATACATAGATATAGATATATATATATATATATATATATATATATATATATATATATATATATATATATATATATATATATAGATATATATATTCATATAAACTAAGGTCCCCTTTTATGATAGCCTCAGAGCGTTTCCTTAACTAAAGGAAAAGCAGTCAGAAGTCCAGGATAGCTGAGAAATCCTGATGTGGTGGTATCAGTTCATACCTCCCAACTCAGCAAAAGTATGCAGGCATAGGACACACCCCTTGCTGCGCCCCCTTAAAGGAGAATTGTACAAAAAAAACAAGATTGGGAGCTATGTCAGTTGTCTTCTGCTAGCAATGGTGGGGCCTGTGAGCAGTATTGAGTACTTCTAGGTCAATGAGGTTAAACAGATAAACAATCCATGCTGCTTGCAAAAGAGGGTTCTCAGTAACTGAGGTGTAAAGGTGTCTGCATGCAGTGTGTCTAGACTGATGGATAACAGAGGTTGGGCTTCCGCCCGCTGAACAATCCTGAGGATATCCCCCCCCCTCTTCTCCAAGGAGACAGGGTGTCCTGTGCAGACTCTTGAGTGTCAATAGGGAGTTGATGGTTAGTCACCTAATAGACTGACAGCGGGAATGGAACAATGACAGATGTGATGAGATGGATAATGGAAGTTTCAGGGCAAGGTTGTACAGATGTGGTCCCGATCTAGTGATCTGCGGTACAGAAATGCAGATCCGCTGAGCTGAATATCATGGTGGAGACCCACTGTGTCCACTTGAAGAAGACAGCCCCAACTGTCCTGCAGAAAGTCGAGCGCTCCAAGGGAGATGTTGTGATGACGCTGTTGCACAATGCATGCTGGGAAGCCTGAGACTAGCTCCCAGGGGACTGTGGGAGGTCTGGGAGAGGCTAGAAACACACCTACTCCCATGGGAGGAAAACCAGGAAGTGCTAAGAAGATTAGAAAAAAAAGGTAATTACGCCGATTTAATTTTTTTTACACAGCATGTCAGCATCTCAGCATCTAGGCAAGGAAGAGAATGCATAGAGATAATGTTCAAAATTTGGGTGGAACCCCACTTTAACCTAATACAAAACACTAGAAGGAAAGGCTTAATCCCCATATCCTAGCTGACACCTGGCTACAAAAGCTTTAACACATTTTCCATACTATGTAGCTGCACAGCACAGGATCAGTGTGCAATACTTTACAGCCTCTTAGCAGGTAAAGAACCTGTATATACTTTTGAATAGCCCTGTTGGTTGTTGGTGATCTTCAATATATTTTTTTAATATGGTCTATATGAAGAACATATATACATGACATAAGCCAAAAAAAGTAATAAAGTCCAGCATTTCAAAATGTTAATATTTTATTGTAACAATTGTGTTTAGCCTGATATAAGGGATTGTTCTGTTTTAAAAAAAGAAAAGCTCCAAATAAATTTGGATCCAAGCTCCTAACAAACCCAGGAGTCATGATTGTAGTTTTCCCCTGTAGCGCCACTTTCTGTTCAGTGGAAAAGCCCAGTTCAGGGGGTCTATTTATACATGTGAGAAAGGGGAGAAAAAAATATTGTTGGCCACAGTGACCAATCAGAACCCTTATTTCATTTTCCTGAGCTAGTAATTGTTGAAACCTGATTAAACAACAGCTCAAGTTTGTTCCGATTGTGCTTTTCTTGAATTAAGAAGCTGGTTGGTTATTCAGAGCCAGCCTGTTCCCATAACTGGAATATTGAGGGTAGGGTGATCAGATCTTTAATGAAACATAGGCTGATAATCAGATAGTGGTAACTGATGTCTGTGTGCTTTTTTTGGTTTTATTGAAGTACGCACCTCTTCTAGCGGAGTGGCTTAGTGGTTAGCACTTATGCCTGGCAGCACTGGGGTCCTCTGCTCAAATTCCCCATGGAGTTTGTATGTTCTTCCCGTGTTTGCGTGGGTTTCCTCTGGGTACTCCAGTTTCCTCCCACACTTTAAAAACATGCCAGTTGGTTAATTGGCTCCTTTCTAAATTGGCCTTTATATGTATGTGAGTTAGGGACCTTAGATTGTAAGCTCCTTGAGGGCAGGGACTGATGTCCAATATGTAAAATGCTGCATTAATTGTTTATATAAATGCCTGTAATAAATGAAAGCTCTGATCTGTCTCTTTATGCTCTGCAGACGTTTAATACAGCACTGGATAACGAAGCCAAGAAAGGTTCTTTCCCCGTTGATGTTCCATACAAGATATTCTCTAATATTGTGTCCATTCACAGCTTCCACTCCTCTTTCCTCCTGCCTGAATTGGAAGGCAGAATGAGAGAATGGTAGGTAGCAGGACCTGGATGGGGGACGCCTATGGCCAAATATTACAGGTGTAATAACACTGATTACCTCGCTCAGATCACACAGTCTCTCTGAAGATCAGACTGGTAACTGAACAGTCCAAATTTGTGCTCCACAATCAGTAACCTCCAGCAAACCTCCATGCAGGTTGATCATATAACATCCATTTAAGCTTCAGTTGAACTTGATGAAACAATATGAGATCTGTTTTACCTGCCAAAGGATTTGTACTTTTGCCCATCCAGCTCTGATATACAATCTTTTGTCCTGTAATGCCCGGGCTTAATTACAGCCTTGAACTGCTGGCACTGCAGGGGTTAATAACTTTGAGTCTGACATTGCAATGCATTTCAGAAGCTCCTCTCCTTCACTGGCGAAAAGTTAATTTATTGATTTCATTAACCATTTAAGGACCGGAAGGATTTACCCTCTTAATGACCAGGCCATTTTTTGCCATACGGCACTGCATCGCTTTAACTGACAATTGCATGGTCGTGCGATGTTGTACCCAAACAAAATTCATGTCCTTTTTTTCCCACAAATAGAGCTTTCTTTTGGTGGTATTTGATCCCCTCTCTGGTATTTATTTTTTGCGCTATAAACAAAAAAAGCTAAAATTTTGAAAAAAAAAACAGCATTTTTTAAGTTTTGCTATGATAAATATCCCCCAAATAAATATATAAAAAAACAAATTTCTTCCTCAGTTTAGGCCAATATGTATTCTACATATTTTTGGCAAAAAAATCGCAATAAACCTATATTGACTGGTTTGCGCAAAAGTTATAGCGTTTACAAAATAGGGGATAGTTTTATGGCATTTTTATTATATATATATATTTTTTACAAGTAATGGAGGCGATCAGCGCTTTTTAACAGGACTGCCACATTGCTGCTGACAGGTCGGACTCTTTTTACACTTTCTTGGGACCAGTGACAGTTATACAGCGATCAGAGCTATAAAAATGCACTGATTACTGTATAAATGACACTGGCAGGGAAGTAGTGGACACTAGTGGTGATCAAGGGGTTAAATGTATTCCCTAGGTGTTTCTAAGGGTGTGTGTGTGTGTACTGACTGGAGGATGAGAGAGATCGCTGTTCCTGATCACTAGGAACAGACAATCTCCCTCTACTCCTGTCAGAACGGGGATCTGTTTGTTTATATTGACATCTTTGCCATTCTGAAGCTTCCCTCCAACCACTTTGCATAATATTTTATATATACTGTGATTCTGTACTTGCCAAATATGCTGCAGAAATCTCCCTCCACTAAGTCTGGCTGCATCCATTTTTACTGTGGGCAGCTGAAGCTCACTTCCTGGGTTTACACAGACACACACAGGCACACCTCCAGATCTGCAGCCCTCATTGGCCCTCTTATGACTCATGCCCCCTCCCTTCCTGGCAAACTCACTCAAGAGTGAGAGAGAGAGCTGTGCATGAGGTCATAAGCCTAAACTTTTTACTAGACAAGAAACAGGAAGTGGGCTGTATAAGGTATTTACTGGCAGAAAAAAAATGTTTTACTATCCAAAGTTAAAACAACAAGGGCAGAGAATTAAATAGATGATAAGATGAAAAAATGACTAAAGTTCTGCTTTAAAGGTAACATGACGAGTGGAGGAGGGGCAGATAAATGATAGAATCCTTACAACCCATTCACAGACAGTGTTACATTCAGTGAAATCAATGAATGGACTTTTGTCAATGGAGGAGAAGGGGGACAGGGGTGGGCCAGCAGCTTCTGAAATACATTGCAATGTTAGACCCAAATCTATTATTGCCTGCATGTTCTGGAAGTTCACAGCTGTGAAGAGGACCGGGCATCACAGAACAGAAGATTCTTCATTACAGCTATGTAACTGCAGCAGTAGGTAAAAAAAATTAAACTCCAGACATTTAATGATGTGTTAGGCTCCATGTACACTTGCAGTTACTAAACTTGAGGTTAGGAGCTTTTGGTGTTTTTCTGCCAAAGCTCCCAAACTCGACTCCATGAAAGCCTATGCGTCTATGTACATTGTACACATAGGCTTTTAGGATCGTTTAGGAGCTGCTGCACTTGGGGGAGGTTCTACCTCCCTCTCCTGAATATCTCCAAGATAGGAAAATTTTGACCGCCGGCTGCAAACTGTTCAAAATCGCAGCAGCGGTCAAAGTAGTTCAAGTGTACATGAAGCCTTAATAAATTAAGAGCTGCATTCATTTAAGTCTTTTATATCTGCCTGGAGTTCCACTTTAACCATTTTCTTGGAGACCTTTCCCAGAGACAAGGTCAAGGTCAGCCTTGATTTCACCTATGATGACTCCTTTCCTGAGGTTTTCTTCCATCCATGTGTTTGTGACTGCAATAGTGTGTGGCAGTATGCAAGGCTGAGAAGCAGGTTAAAGCCCATCTCCAGGGAACGTAAAAATCCTCCCTTGCAGTGAGACTGCCCCACACCAAAAGGAAGTGAGGCTGCCCCACACTGCAAGGATTAAATGCTTGTTTAGATCTAGGGTACTGTAAAACACAGATTTACCTGCCTGATATTCTGCACCACTGACAACCAGCGCTGTCCTGTTCTCCCCTATGCTCAAGCAGTGAACTGTCTAGATGTCTGCCTAGATGTCCTCACATTCAGTAAAAGGCTATGGGCCCTGTATTGTATTTGATGTCAGTGGACCTACAGCTACCGGAGGACAGGGCAGAAGAGGTTGCAAGGACCGGTATAGCCGTGCGAAGGAAGCCTGCAAGAATGGGGGAATGGATAAGTAAAACTGCTTTTTCTAGTCCCCTACACCTAAAGGAGCATTAAGCCCTTGCAGTAGGGATGCCCCCACCCCAAGTGAATTTTTACTTTTCCCAGAATTCAGCTTTAACAAGTTTTTACATGAGCATTTTTTCACTGATGTGTGTGTTTCATAGGGAGTCAATGGAGGTTGTTTAAATATGAAAATGCAGTTTTGTTTGGAATTAATAGTCACAAATTGAAGGGTCATTAAAAAAAAAAAAAAAAAAAAGTCAGTAGCAACAAATACTGTATCTGCTGAATTTTAAGAAACCGACACTCACCAGCTTAGAAGTCTAGCGCTGTGGTCACCTTGACCAGATATTCGCCAGTCTTTGGATCCCTAGCGACGCCATGTTGGTAGTGGGAGCTGGCTGTGACTTCTGCTGAGACAAGCTGGCTCCCCACTGCACATGTGCAAGATCGTGCTGCCCGGTCAGTTTGGTTCTGTAGCCTCCTGGGTAGTGCACAGGGGAGACAAACCTGTGTAATGTTTGCCTAGGCTAGCATTGCGGAAGTGGTCATGGTCAGAAAAAGGTACCTGCTCCTGGAAAAAAATAATAAATACGGTGGGGGGTGTGATTTGTTGGGGGAATTTAAGTGAAGATCTGCTATAATTGAAAAAAAAAAAAAAAAAATCAGATTTAGAGAAGCCTGGCATACGTGGTATTATGTCGTTAGGGATGTATGGGTTAATGAATTCAACTCATTCATAGAATGAATGATATTAACAACAATGGCAGTTAAGTGGTAAGACAGAGAAAAAGCTTTCAATTGATTATACAGTAAGTGTTTGTATAGCCATGTCTGAGCAGCAGCTTGGGAGAAAACTTTGTTACTGGCTAGACTGTCCATCAGGTTAACACAGCGAGTGATCATGTACTAAAAGCGATAATCCGTTTTATTGAATGATTTTGGTAGATCTTTGTTGTATTTTTGCTTAGAACAGAACACTTCTCAAGCAGTCTCTGCTTCTAGCCAGCCCTGACTCTCCCAGTGTTATCCTGCAGTGTGACATCTGCAGTGGGTGGAGGTGCTGGAGAACAGGACTTGTCATCCGGCGTCAACCGATTTGTCATCCTTTTGTAGCGTTTGGGAGAGCGGGGAGCTCTGGTCTTCTGCAGCTGCATCTCCGTCTTCTGCATTGTGGGCTCAAGGCTCTTTTTTTTTTTTTTTTGTTTTTTTGTTTTTTTGTTTTTTTGTTTTTTTACAATTGTATAATCCATAGTGATGTCTTTCAGTTGAACATTCTTTGTGGCCTTGTCTAATTTTATATGCGCAGACAGATCATAGTTATTATTAAATTTTATTAAATTATTCCCTTTGATTTTCCTGTGATGCGAGATTTCATGTGATGAGACAGATTTCAGTGCTTAGATTTTTTTTTTTTTAATCCGTTTTCATCTGTGCAATTTATCAAAGGCGTTCTTCAAATCTTTGTTGCCTCAGATAAAGAAAATCATCTGTACATCGGCCTTAATCACTGGCAAAGGCAGAAACTCCACTGAATTCAGTGTAATCTATATATGTGTATAAGAGGCATATTTATAAATTGCCGAATGTGACATTCCCCAAACATTCTCTGCAGGTGAATCTTCCAGTGGTTGATTTTCCACCAGTGAGGCTGCATTCACACCTGAGCGTTTTCAGCTCCTAAAACGCCCAAAAAAATGCCCAACAAGCAAAATCCCATTAATCTTAATGGCACCTGTTCACATCTGAGCGTTTTGTCACCTGAAGCAAAACGCCTGAAAAATGCCTTAAGCTCAAAAAAGAACATGAGCTTCTTTGGGACAGATTACAGGCATTTTTCTGCTTTTTACATTGGTGACCTGTACAAAATTGCGGAAAAAACGTGGTAAAAATGCTCAACTTTGAAACGCTCAGGTGTGAATGCAGCCTGAATGTTTTGTTACAGCCACTTTATATTTTATAAATATGCCCCAAAAGTGTAACTAGCAGTCAGATTTAGGAAGTATGTCACAGTGCTTCTGGTTAAGGCTGGCCATAAAATAGAGTAGAACTGTAAGCAAAACCTTCTTTTTTTTTTTTTTTTTTCAAATTTTTATCTCAATGCTGAGACCTGATTGGAGGGAAGGGACACACCCCCTTCACACAGGAACTGAGCTAAGGCTGTCAATCAGCTGGAGGTCCCTCCCCTGTCACCTTTTTTTCTCTTGGTGTCAGGAAAACTTGTCAGAAGTGATCCATGCTGATAGCAGAGGAATGAAGCAGCAGAGAGAAATTACACAGTGCTCAATTGAGACAAGAATACATTATAGAGGGAAATGCTTTGTTCATATTTCATGTCTGAGGTTTACAACCACTTTAAGTGAAGTGTAAACTTACTTTGTTGAGGGAACAGCCTTATATACTCCTTTTAGTAAATCCCCCATTGTGTGTAATATCAGCTCAAAGGGCAGCACCATTTACCAAATGTCCATCAGACAGTCTTGATTTCCAATGTTATTTGTAGACTGTTTCTCATGTGTTCATACTGTATTGTCAGGTGCAACAATCCGCGGATTGGAGATATATTACAGAAGTTAGCGCCATTCTTGAAGATGTATGCTGAGTATGTCAAAAATTTTGACAACGCTATGGAAACGGTAAAAACGTGGATGGAGCGGTCTACACAATTTAAACATGTCGTGGAGGAAATCCAGGTGAGGATTTGTCTGACCATATAACATAGTCCTAATACAACTTTAAAACTGACCTCAAGCCTTCCTTTCAGTCTTGCAGTTGTAGAGGGTCCCCACCCTGTAGAAAAATTGCTTCTGATTTCACTGCACACTGAGAACTACTCACAATGTGCTTTAGAAGCTGAAGCAAGTCAGATAGAGCCTGCCTTATTTCCTGGCTGGAGGTCGTCCAGTATCATCTAGTGCTCTCTGCCCAAGCTGCACTTATTGGCTCGTCCCTTTTTATTAATTTACCCTTATTGGCCTGCCCCTTTTTATTCATTGGATTTCAGTTATTTCAGTAATTGAGGCTCAGAATTACTTGTGGATGTTACCTATGGGAGTCTACATGCAAATGCAGCCTGACAAGGAACACCCACTTGACTCTTCCCATCAATAAAAACATTTATTCCCCGTCATGAGAAGACTGTGATTTTTGTTGGCAGCAATAGCCGCCACTAGGGATAATCACAAGTAAATCCGGGCTGATTGTACCCAAGTTGATCGATAAACTTGGTACAATCAGCCTGCCCACACAGTTCAAATCTCTGCCGGTTCCTGCTGAACCAGCCAGGATTCAAACCTTCGATGACCGGCCTTACAAAAGAAAAGAGAATAAATATATGCTGTGAAAATTAGAAAAAAAATAACCCTTTAAGAATGTAGAATAAATGTATGTTCCTTCCAGAAAAACATTAAGCAATAATTGTGTACATTTTCTGGCAACTTTTAACCTGACTAGAGCCCCACTTTAACCTGTGAGCTCAGTCCCTTCCTCTGGGGGACATACAATTTCACACATAAAAACTGATCCCCTTTATATGGAAGGCAACAGCTCCACATCCCTAAGGCTATGCCTTGACAGTCTCACTTGTGCTCTTGCCAACGACCTAGTTTGCAGTGCCCTCTAGTGTTGATAATTGAAGTGGCATGGTGCATTTGTATTAATATTTGTAAGTGGGATTGTAGAATTTTTTTATTTATTACAGGCACCGTCAATTTACGCAGTCCTTTACATATACGTTGAACATTCACATCAGTCCCTGACCTCAAGGAGCTTACACTCTAACTCACATTCATACATACTAGGGCCAATTTAGATAGGATCCTATTAACCTACTAGCATGTCTTTAGAGTTTTCGAAAGTATTTATTATGTAGCCAACCAGAAACCAGCTTTTATTCCTCTAAGGCTATTGCTGGGTGGTGGTTGGCTGCTCTAGGTTGCTGGACCTGCCTGCAGTGCGTACCCTGTAATGAAATAAAGTCACTGACCTGAAGTTCTGCATGTCTTTTTTTTTTAGAGGGAGGGAAAATGTGGAAGTTTAACCCTTCAGCACCATATGTTAGAGCCTGTGCAGAGAATCCCGCGATATGAGATGCTCCTTAAAGATTACCTCCGCAAACTGCCGCAAGACTCGTTCGACAGGACAGATTCAGAAAGTAAGATTTTGTAATGACAAATATTTTTTTTTGTTTTTTTTTTTAAAGGGACTCTTTGTTTTGTTTTTTCATCCAATCGATGTGGGACTCATTTAAAATGGTAGACTCTGTAGACAATTGATTTAGATTCTGTTTAGATCAGATTGAAGCAAACAGAGTCAATCAGCCAGAACAGAAAATGATAGATCGTTTTGCATCACTTGGCAGCACCGAGATACTTTGCTGATTGATACGATCGTATTTTGATCAATCCAATTATAAGATTTATAAACATATAAAAATAAACAACTATTTTGTGCTTCATACACAAAAGCAGTTACCAAAAAGGAGTGATATATGAAACCTTTATTAAAATTGATTGTAAATTGCATCACTTTAAAATCAAAGTATACAGTCAGGTCCATAAATATTGGGACATCAACACAATTCTAATCTTTTTGGCTCTATACACCACCACAATGGATTTGAAATGAAACAAACAAGATGTGCTTTAACTGCAGACTTTCAGCTTTAATTTGAGGGTATTTACATCCAAATCAGATGAACGGTGTAGGAATTACAACAGTTTGCATATGTGCCTCTTACTTTTTAAGAGACCAAAAGTAATGGGACAATTGGCTGCTCAGCTGTTCCATGGCCAGGTGTGTGTTATTCCCTCATTATCCAAAATACAAGGAGCAGATAAAAGGTCCAGAGTTCATTTCAAGTGTGCTATTTGCATTTGGAATCTGTTGCTGTCAACTCTCAATATGAGGAGATCCAAAGAGCTGTCACTATCAGTGAAGCAAGCCATCATTAGGCTGAAAAAGCAAAACAAACCCATCAGAGAGATAGCAAAAACATTAGGTGTGGACAAATCCATTGTGGTGGTGTATAGAGCCAAAAAGATTAGAATTGCGTCAATGTCCCAGTATTTATGGACCTGACTGTACGTATGTGTTATATGTATTTATCATAGCACTGCGAATGATTGAGGTTACATTGAGGAAACCGAGATGCAGGCAAAAATTTACGATCGTAAGTTACATAAATATATTAAATATCAAACAATATCACTTTCCTGCGTGTGGCAGATCGATCAAGTGGATTGCTGACTATAGATCGATTATTTTTATTGGAAATGATCCATTCGGAAAAGAAATTGATCATCTATCCAGTAGTGTATTTAGATTTTGTCCTGCCCTAGGCCTGACTAAACTCGTGCACCCCCTAATTTACATATGACCCACCCCTTCTTGTCAAGGCCACACCCCTTGCTGTGGGGACACTAGTTCTGAGGGCCTAGGGGGGGGCAATGGATTCCCTTAATTTGCATAGATTTCCTCTCACTTCCTGTTTGGCTACTATGGGGCAGTAAGTGAAGGGAAATCTCTCCAATGGGACAGGGATGGTAAAAAATAAGCTGACAGGGGCTATAACCATCCCCCCCCCACAGTTGCAGAATGCCGGCCGCCCGCATACCGGAAGCAGTGCAGCCGCTTTATGGGGGCGCTACACTAATTTGCCTCTAGCGCAAGCCGGCGGGGACCCTTTTCCGTGCTGCCCCCCTGCAAAGTGCTGCCCTAGGCCTGGGCCTTGTCAGCCTAGGCCAGGATACAGCATTGCATTTAACATAGCATGTATGATCAGCATTACCAGAAAATGTCATTCCAGACTAAAAGTGCCACCAACTGGTTTGCAGCCCATTCTCTGTGAAGTGGAGATGGCGTATAAGGGTTTTATTTAACATTTTGTTTCAGTGTCTGTACTGATTGCAGTCCCTTTTCCTTTAGAGTCACTAGAGATTATTTCAACTGCTGCAAGTCACTCCAACACAGCGATCAGGAAAATGGTGAGTCCATTATCATTGCATTTTGTTTCCATAAGACGTGCATATGTATACTACTCACAGGGACATGTGTACAGAAAGCATCAATAGATATACTGGCCTATGTTTGATATTAAGGATGAGCTCCGGCGTGTTCGCATGCTGCATGTGCCGAGCCCGCCAGGAAGTCGGCACGGCGCAGAGCTAATCACAGGCAGTGAGACATTTCCCGATCTCTGCAGCCGCAAATTGGGAAATGTCTCACTGCTTGTAATTAGCGCTGCGCTGTGCCGACTTCCTGGCGGGCTCTGCACATGCAGCATGCGTGTGCATGAGCTCATCCTTATTTGATATATGTACTGAACTACAATTGTCATATAGTTAGGCACACTACTAGGCCAAATTTTGAGACTTGTAGTTCATTGGCAGCTGGGGACCCACAGTTTTTACGCTATATATCTAGAATGGATGTTTAAAGTGACAGCTCTGATTAACTTGTATCTGTAGGTGTGGGGCAAATGGTATACTGCAAACTGGAAGAGTAGGGAGGATAGGCATTGTCCTTGTTTTTGTAGATATGAAGGTGTTAGGATGGTTTGCAAAAGACAATCTAGCTCTACATCTTAAAATCTCTGATCCACCTCCTCTACTATTAAAGTATGTTCAAATCTAAAACCATTTTAATAAGATAGGGAAGGGTTAAATCTCTTGTGTTTTTTCTTTTTTCTGTCTGTTCCCCACCTCACCTCAATTTCAACTGTAAAATATTGCATTTCTCATCCCACCTTATGTCCCAGTGACAATGGTCACCAGGGCAAATAGAGAAGGTGAATCTCTTTAGCGGGACACAGACCACAATAAAAAACTTGTCAGAGGTTCTAATCCCTCATCGTTTTATACAAAACTTGTATAAATACAAAAACAAAATTTTTTTTCAGATACACATTAACTTAGTAACTTGAAGCAAGAGACTATGGGGATGATTTACTAAAACTGGTGCCCATAGAATCTGGTGCAGCTGTGCATAGTAACCAATCAGCTTCTAGGTTTTAGCCCTTGTTCACACTGAAGGTGGTTTTGCATTTCAGTGTGAGTTTGGGGGCAATTTGAAAGACATCTGTGTGGGTTCATGCACAGATGTCTATTGAAATCACCCCCCGAAGTCGCTAAAAGTAGTGCAGGAACTACTTTTGGAAATCGGTGCGGCGCCGCACAGTCAGGGTCGCACCGATTGGGACAGTGCCGTTGCCGGCAATAGGCTGCATTTTGGCATGCGATTTGACATGTTAAATCGCTCCGATGTGAACACCAGCTTATTGTTAAAGCTTAATTGAACAAGCTGAGGTAAGAAGCTGATTGGTTACTACACAGCTGCACCAGATTCTGAGTGCTCCAGTTTTAGTAAATCTCCCCCATGTGATTGAATCCTAATGGTTTTAATCATTGTTTATATCACATGCTGTTAAATGGTATAGAAGGGTTATTTTCTATGCTTTGATCTTCTACCAGTCCCTTAAGCTATCACACAGATTATGCATTCTATTTTACATCTTTTGTGCTGATGTTTTAGGAAAATTTGAAGAAGCTACTGATGGTGTATGAAATGCTGGGAGAAGAAGAAGACATTATGCACCCTTCCAACGAGTTTATAAAAGAAGGACAGATCATGAAACTTGCTGCTCGCAACACATCAACCCAGTACAGGCATCTTTTCCTGGTATGTCCTGTTACTTAAAATGTACCTTTGGGATAAATAATAGGAGTTAAATATAATGTTTGACATCTCAGCTTGGTTGATCTCATGCCTTCAAGATCAGGAGCTTTAATATTTTTTCTCTACAGCACATCCCTTAGACCCCTTTCACACGTAAGCGTTTTTTCAGGCACTTTTGGGCTAAAAATAGGGCCTGTAAAGTGCCTGAAAAATGGCTTTCCTGCAGTCTGTGTGAAAGCCCGAGTGCTTTCTACACTGAGGCGAAGTGCTGGCAGGACGTTAAAAAAACTCCTGCAAGCAGCGTCTTTGGAGTGCTGAAGGAGCTCCTTCCCATTGCTTCTGGTCATTGCTGCAGCAAC
The DNA here is from genome assembly GCF_042186555.1 of Aquarana catesbeiana. Taxonomy (NCBI): domain Eukaryota; kingdom Metazoa; phylum Chordata; class Amphibia; order Anura; family Ranidae; genus Aquarana; species Aquarana catesbeiana. The sequence continues at coordinate 570,671,851 of NC_133326.1, forward strand.
ACCCGCAAAAACGCTGGGAAAGCGTCATTAAAAATAGCGGCGCTTTACCGCCGACGCCCCAGTGTGAAAGGGGCCTTATATCCAGTGCCAGGAAGCATGTACAAAGACAAATGGTGAATAGCTGAATAACTATGGCACCCCCAGCATCACTTTACATTAGCATTACCCAGCTGATCCTGGCAGTCAGTTATAAACAGACCTCAAATGTGACTGCTCCAGGAAAGCCTTTTTTTAATCTTTTTTTATTAATGACTCTTTTGTAGTTCAACAACATGTTGCTGTACTGTGTGCAAAAGTTCAGCCTGGGTGGGGGGAAGTACAGTGTCCGAACAAAGATCGGTCTGGAGGGGATGAAGGTGGTGGAGACGCAAAACGAAGATTACCGACACACGTTCCAGATCTCCGGTAAAGAGAGAACACTGGAGCTTCAGGCTGGGTAAGACAGCAGAATATTTTTTGGGGGGGGGGGTGGCAGTTGCATTTTCTGTAACACTCTTTTATGCTGCAGCAAGTTGCAATGCATTCCAGCACCTTGGAACGTACATTGTAACTTGTCCTGTTTTTTTTTTTTTTTTTCATATCTGCGCATACCAATGAGCATGTTTGTATGAACTGAAACCATAAGGTATAAGGCAAATTGCCTTAATGTGTCAGGACTGCATTTTGTTGCAGCCACCTGTGTGAGTGAGCCCCGAGTAGCTGCGACACAATGCAGTTCCAACCCATGCTTATCCTAAGGGATGCACATTACAGAATATACACACAGATTGTAAAACATTTCACTACTCATTTATAATAGTGCAATAACATCAATTTATTCATATGAAAATCATCAATAATAAGGAAATATACTACATAATTGTCACTGTTCAATTACAAAATTACTAAATGCTTTGTACATGACCTGTAGCACTTTGACAGCTACACTCTGGTATATGAGCAAGGTTCTTACAGGAAAGGCTTGAAGCTAAGTGCCTCAGATTATATATCCACCTAGCCTCCCTCTGTAGTCATTTTCCGTCAACATTTCTACATCTTGGGTCATCAAGGACCCTTTCTAAAGCCAAACTGGACTATAGAGGTGTCATGATTATGTTTTAGGGTCACATGTCTACCTATCGGTGTATATAGTAGTTTTTTTATATATATATATAATAAATGTGGTCGTATATTCTCCTCCAAAAGTTTCCAATTGTCTTGCTGACATAAAATGCCGCACATTTACAAAACATACATAATATACATTTCGCCTTTAGTTTGGCAATCCACATATTGTCTATTTTTGTGAGTGCATCCATTGGGAAACACTAAGGAGGTCCACTCCAGGATCCACTGACAGTATACACATGGTCCACATTTATATGTGCCCTTTCTGTTGTCCTCTATACGAGGTGCCTCTACAAAATGACTTTTGAACAATTGGTTCTTACGTGATCTAGCTTTCTTATACGCTATTTGAGGGTATTCTTTAATGTACTTCCTAAATATAAGGTTTTGAAGCTGCGTAGATGTAAACCGCCACTTATCCATAAGGAAAATCAGGCCTAAGAAACAAAACAAAACTAAATCAGGGAGGTGCGAAGAAGACTCATTTCTGGCTAAGTAGTAGGCAACTGTAGTTTCTTCTTTTATCCAGAGCTTTTGCTTTTAAAATTGAAAAACAGAATACAGAATCCTTTAAAATGAGTCAAAGTCTGCATTACTTCTCTCCACTTCATCGATGCGATATTCACAAGCCTAGCACTAACATTGACCTATTCACGTGGTGTTCTCCTGAGTTCAGCATCTTGCGCCATCATAATTGGCCAACCTGGAATAGTATACCTCCTGTACAGCACCAAGGCATGCTGAGGATTTACACAGAATTGTGCAGCTCGGTGTACATTCTAAATATAGGCCACCATACCTGGCTCACTGTTTTTTTTTTTTCGTTCAGCTTGTAAGCTGATTGAAAGAACTTTATCAATTCCCTGGATGAAGAAATCTCGTCTGTCAGCTACTGTACTCAGACAGCTATGGTACGCGTTGCTGCCTGAATACACTGCATGTAATAGGATGCAGTCACAGTTCGGCTGATATATTTTTTTCACTTGGTTCTGTCGATCTAAAAATCAACTTTTGTTAAGCCGGGTGGTGCTTGTATGGTTATCCACAGTTTGCATTTTGGCCACAATCTGAGCCGTCTTTGGGGACCTCAGGGCCAGTTCATCTGCATGGTGTGTTTTTAACGCATTGTGTGTTAGGTGTTTTTTACACACTGTTTTGACATGCTACCAATAAATCCTATAGAAGCCACGTTTTGATAAAAAGCTCATCAAAGATGCAGCATGCAGGACTTTTTCTTGCTGCACTGCATATAAAATGTATGTAAAATGCACAGGTGTTAAAGGGACCTTAATGCCCCGTACACACGGTCGGATTTTCCGACGGAAAATGTGTGATAGGACCTTGTTGTCGGAAATTCCGACCATGTGTAGGCTCCATCACACATTTTCCATCGGATTTTCCGACACACAAAGTTTGAGAGCTTGCTATAAAATTTTCCGACAACAAAATCCGTTGTCGGAATTTCCGATCGTGTGTACACAAATCCAACGTACAAAGTGCCACGCATGCTCAGAATAAATAAAGAGATGAAAGCTATTGGCTACTGCCCCGTTTATAGTCCCGACGTACGTGTTTTACGTCACCGCGTTCAGAATGATCGGATTTTCCGACAACTTTGTGTGACAGTGTGTATGCAAGACAAGTTTGAGCCAACATCCATCGGAAAAAATCCTAGGATTTTGTTGTCGGAATGTCCGATCAATGTCCAATCGTGTGTACGGGGCATAAGTTTGCAGGCAGATAAGGAGTATTTATTGCAAAAGTGATATATTGTGTCTTTTCTGCAATAAAAAGCCTTCCTGCAAGCATTATTTTCCAAGTTCCACTTTAAGTTTCTATTTTGTGTTTACCAAGCATTTCACTTCATTATGTACCAAAAGTTTAAAGGAGAAGTATGGTCAAAGCTTTTTTGGTCATACTTCTCTTCTAGGTCAGAGGAGTGCACTTATTTCTACACTCCTGTTACCTAGAATCAACTGAAAGCAGGCTAAAGCCCACTATCAGCTAACGTTACAGAGCTACTCTAGAAGGTTCCCGACCATATTGCCGGGATCCACCCAGCTGCCTGACTGATGGGCTCCGGGTCTCGGCATTGAAGTGAACATGTATGTTTGTTATTAGGTTTTGTTTTTTTTCATTCCCATACTTCTTTAATTATCAGGTCAGTAGACTGACCTTATGAACTGACCATAGTACTGACCATAGTGTAATAGATTACAAGATAATAAAAAAAATTGGTAGTGAGGCCCAAAGTTACTTATATAGGAAGGTGTTTATTTTATAATGTATTCATTACAGGTATTTATATGATATTCTGTATAACTTGCAATACTGATTTATTTATTTATTTTATTCAGTTCAGAGCAAATCAAAGAAGAATGGATTAAGGTACTTTTTGCAGTTTTTTTTTTTTTTTTTGCATGCTAGTCTCTCATATCAAAAATGAAGAGGTTACACACCATTTACAAAAATTCTTGTAGGACAGAATACAGATGACAGAAGTGATGCGTAATGTATTGTATTTTCGGACGAATACTGTACTGATTGAATGTAAATTGTATGATCTAGTATTGTACGAGAAAAATTTTCCTTTGTGTGCCTTTGGATAATTTTGGATAAACTGGATATTTTGGATAAACTATTGATCGGCTCTCGAAAGCACTGTACTAACGATCCGATTATCGTATGATTGCTTCGAAAGTGGTATTTTTTGTATAGTTTTCTGATTGTGTGTACTAGGCTTAAGTGGCTGAGGAAGGTTGGATGAATAATGAAACGTATTCAGTATTACAAAAAAGGTAAAGTTGGGCAATCACTAGTAGATTCTCGAACGAACAATTAAACAAAGATTTGTATGTAAAATCTCAGTATATTTGATAGGCTTGACAAATGCCGTTCAAAAGTACTTGTACTTTGAAACAAATAGATTTTACTGAATGACAACCACATATACACTGTTAGATATTTGTTTGTTCATGAAAATTTTTCCATGCTGTGTCACTGTAGTCAAAAACACTAAAGGTTAGAAAATTGAAACAAATGTTTTTAAAGTGGTTGTGCCCCCCCCCCCCCCCCCATAGCAAGTGGCTTGCTATTGGGGGGCACTGGTCAAGGTGAAGGAGCCAAGAGCGCCGGTGAGGGACCTGAGAAGAAGAGGATCGAGGCTGCTCTGTGTAAAACTATTGCACAGAACAGGTAAATATAACATTATCTTTTTTTCTTTATTTTTTTAAAACAAACCTTTAATACCACTTTGCAAAGAATTTCAAATGAAATTTTACTAGTGTATAGCCAGCTACTACTAGCTGTACCATGACCTGGATAGATCTCCACAGACAACTTCTAGCTTGGCTTATCAAAGGGCAAACGCAAGAGATCAGAAAAGGTTTTTTAACCTGTCCTCTTTATTATATTACTGTATGGGATTTATATAGCGTCAATAGTTTGCGCAGTCCTCTTGCTATTTTCCATGAGACCCCTTGGTCAGGAGAGTCTTTAGGTGCCCCTAGATGAGTCTCCCAATATGCATATTTAGATTTATATGTCGGCATTATTGCATGAACCTTGAATCTGAATTGTGGGCATATATAAAAGACACAAATTAGTGCCGTTGGCCATAAACTAAAAGAAAAAAAAGTTTTTGTTTTGTTTTTTACTGACAAGCAGCTTAAGTACCTGATTCTGGCTAGGTTTTAGATTCTTAAGCTGGGTATACATGCCAGCTGAACGAAAAAAAAAAAAACTGATTCCCCCATCCACACAAGTGAGATGGATGGAGGCATCCTCCCCGCTGCGACATTGTATGGGTGAACAGAAATAAAAATCCTTTGTCAGGTAAAACAGCACACATATATGCATTGCATCTGTTTTTTTTAGCGGTTTGCCTTGAGTTCAGCTTTAAGGTGTTTTTTGCTTTTAATGCAGGCTTTGAACGACGCCGCTGCGAACTTCCAGCAGAGGAATGAGACTTTCCTAATTGCTAAAAAAGTGGAGGAGGCTCCTCTGGAGGTTCCGGTGAGTTCTGACTTTTATTTATTTCATTTATTACCTTGTCTCTCAAGACTCTTTTCACACTGAGGTGCTTCTAAACTGCTCATAAAACGTTGAGTGCTTTTAAGGTGCTTTTGAGGCATTTGCGGTGCACTTTTTAAAGTATACGTGACTCAAAAAACATCTCCAAAAACCATTTTGAAGTGCTTTTCAGGCACTTTTCAGGCTCTTTCCATTCATTTCAATGGAGAGGGGAGTTTTTTAGGCACTTTTTTTAGCTCTCCAAAGCAGCATCTTTGAAGCGGTGAAGGAGCGGTGTACATACCACTCCTGCCCACTGAAATGAATGGGCATCGCTGCCGAAGCGCCTGCAAAGTGCTTCGGTAGCAGTGCTACACGGGCGCATTTAACCCTTTATTCAGCTGCTAGCGGGGGTTAAAAGCACCCCTCTAGCGGCCGAATAACGCAGTTAAAATGAAGGTAAAGCGCCGCAAAAACTAGCAGTATTATACCGTCAACACCCGCCCACTCCAGTGTGAAAGCAGCCTAAATGACACATGAGAATGCAAAGGCTAACTTGTGAAGGAAATATTTTACCTTATATTTGAGCAGTAGTGTTTGAAAATAAAATGGAATTCCCCTTTTGTTCATTTAAGAGGAAGTTAGTTTGTTTTTCACTCTTACTCATTATGGTAACAGCGAGCAGCTTGTCGGTGTTGGCATGCATGTGTTTAACTTTCACTCCCAGATGTGAATTCAGCATTGCAGTGAGATTCCTGATCCAATTGCTATGGCTGTCAACCCTAAACTTCTGAAACTTAAAATGAATGTCCAGTCATTACCCAAATGTACTGCCAAACCTTCCTCCTCCTCCTCTCTAGAATATTTCAGCATTTTTTTTCCTTTTACGTTACACCTGTAGTGATGAACAGCTTTTATTTCTCCCTATAACATCATATCCAAGCCTGGGCAACTTCTTGTAGAGACAGCTGTAGGAGGTCAATTCCTATTGACTTAGACATGCCCCTAAAACTACATCTCCCAAGAGCCCTTGAACTACAAACACTTTAGAGTCAAGGCAGCAGCACTTGATTTAAAAAAAAAAAATCAATGCATGCATGTGGAGAGGGACAGAGGGCAGCAGAATGGGTTTCCAAAGTTCTGTAGTCCAGCAGGCAGGCTGACAACACTGCTTGGGATTTCAGTGCAGCAGAGACACTGGGGTTGATTTACTAAAACTGGAGAGTGCAAAATCTGGTGCAGCTGTGCATGGTAGCCAATAAGCTTCTAACTTCAACTTGTTCAATTGAGCTTTGATTTAAAAAAAAAACAAAAAACTGGAAGCTGATTGTTTTCCCATGCAGAGCTGCACCAGATTTTGGTGAGTTTTAGTAAATCAACCCCACTGTGCTGTCAGTCTGTTCGGGAACTTATGTACTCACTGAATTTCTGGCACATATTTTCTGTGCTGACAGCATTTTAAAGGGATAAAACATTGGGGTGCATGTACTACATGGATGGAATTAGGAGACTTATCTGCATAAATTGTCAGCACTATATCAATACCTGTAATAAGAAAAAAAAATACTTCTTCCTATTTCACATACTGTATATACTCGAGTATAAGCCGAGTTTTTCAGCACATTTTTTTGTGTTGAAAGTGCCCCCCTCGGCTTATACTGGAGTCAAGCACTTTTCTGGTGCAAAGAATGACATTTCCCAAACCAACTTTGGGGCCCCATATCTCGGGGCCACTTGGTGCTAGGAACCGCAAATTTGGTGTGCAAACCCAGTGGAACTAGCACTACAACATATCCTAGCACCAAGTGGCCCCAAGATATGGGGCCCCAAAGTCGGTTCGGAAAATGTCATTCTCTGCTGCAGAAAAGTGCTTGACAATTTCCGAACTGAATTTGGGGCTCCGTATCTCGGAACCCCAGCGATACAGGGCCCCAAAGTCGGTCAACTGTGTCCATCTGCAGCAATGTCATTTTGGGACCCTTTGGGCCAGAGACCCCAAATTTTGGCTGCAGCTAGGGGGTATCTAGGAACCCTTAACTACCGAGTTTGAAGTTCGGGGGACCTATGGCTGCAAATGAGCACAGTGAGGCTGCAAATGGGCACAGTGAGGCTGCAAATGGGCATTGTTGACCCTCTTTTCCACTTATAGTAGCTGCGCATTTCATACCCTAGGCTTACACTCGAGTCAATAAGTTTTCCCAGTTTTTTGTGGTAAAATTAGGTGCCTTGGCTTATATTCGGGTCGACTTATACTCGAGTATATATGGTATGTCAGATTGAACAGGAAGTAAAATGAAGATCTCTGATTTCTGTCTATTTAATGGATGTCAGAAACTACAAAAAGCTGGTAAGTTAGCAATAAAAACAAATATTCTAGTAGAGGTATGAAGGCTGAGTGAGAACCTCTGTTGGGATTCATTGCGGTCTGTCTCCATAAGGGATATTTTCCCTCCCTTCCTTTCTAGATGTGAGATGGGGCAGGAAGAAAATCTCTTGTCTGGGGACACACTACGTAGGGTTCTATCCCAATGGGAAAAAAAATCAGGGCTATTTAAACCTACCAGTCAGGTCTGACTGACTAAAAACATTTATTCTCTGTTGTAGCTGAAGTTTATATTAGCACTTATTGGTTAGCTAAATTGTAGTGAAAAATAGGTACACACTAGAGTTAATTTACTAAAACTGGAGAGTGCAAAATCTGGTGCAGCTGTGCATGGTAGCCAATCGGCTTCTAACTTCAGCTTGTTAAGTTTTCACAAAAAAAAACCTGGAAGCTGATTGTTTTCTATGCAGAGCTGCATCAATTTTAGTAAATCAACCCCATTGTCCACTAGAGGGAGAGTTACTAAATGTGCGCAAAAAGCATTTATGTAAAAGTCACATTTTTATATAGTAATATTTCTTTTTACACAATGCACCACAACAGTATATGCCGTGTGGTGTGCTGCAGTGAAGGTCAGCGCAAAGTGTATAATGTGTTGGTGAGCCACATTGCAATAAAAACACGATGTAGCTGCAGTGCATGGAAGGAGGTCTAAAGATGCTTCAGCATTCATCATATTTCATAGCTGCCTGTACAAGCTGTATCCTAATACTGTGTCACCTTGATCTTGATTCCAGAGTGCTGAGCTGGGACTCCGAGCGCCACGGTGGATCCGGGACAATGAAGTAACAATGTGCATGAAATGCAAGGAGCCATTTAATGCCCTGACACGGAGGAGGCACCACTGCCGGGCCTGCGGCTATGTATGTTATAAAGTGAAATTCTGTACTTGTTTAATCAGTAATGCAACAGCAATCTTATGGGCCTATCACACCCAGTGGCGTAGTGAGAAGTTTTTCGAAGCTGAAAAATCTAGGTTTGGTGTCTAGATTAAAGAGGTAGTAAACTGCAGCTTAAAAAAAAAAACTTTCCCTGCAAGTCAATGTCACAATGTGCTAGTATGCATCGCATACTAGCACATTATGAGAGACTTGCCTTAAAACGAAACCCTCCAACAGCTGCTGACAGGGCTTCCATCTTCCCCCATTCTTCCTTCTGGGTTCATGGTGGCCAGGACCGCAATGTCAGCTACGGCATGGGCTCCGAAGGTCCAGCACGGTATGCCGGACCTTCAGAGCGCATGCGCCAGTGACGTCACCGGCTGCACACAGTGTGAATATCTCCTAAAAAGTGCAAGTTTAGGAGATATTCACAGTACCTACGGGTAAACCTTATTATAGGGTTACCTGTAGGTACAAGTTGAAAAACGAAGTTTACTACCACTTTAAATGGAATCTATTGTCTTTTATAGTACTTCCCTTCCTCCCCAAATTGCCAGTGTAGCACTGATCTTGAAAATCCTATGCAATGACTGACTTTCTGAAGGTTGGTATTTGCATAAGGTAAACATACACCCTATGTGACAGCCCTCAAGCCTGGTGATTGGCTACTCAGACACCAAATTGTGGAAGGCAGCCAAAAGCATCCAACATGGCCCATATACCCAGAAGTATTGGGTTCTATTTGTAGCTTCATTGGTGGATCTAAACAATCCATTCAAATTGTATCCAAGAATATAAAGACTATCCAAGGACAAGTTTAAAAAAAAAAAAAATACATATCCACCCAAGTTATAATGTAAGATATTTGTCGAAGTGTCATTTAGATATGATTATAATTTAATCCAATTATTCTCTTTCCAGGTGGTTTGCTGGAAGTGCTCTGATTTCAAGGCTTCTCTGGCATATGACAGTAACAAGTACAACAAAGTATGCAAGGATTGCTACCATATATTACGAGGCAGTAGTGACAGTGAGGAAAAAGAGAAGAAAAGGGGAATACTGGAGGTAAGAAGGCAACATGGAGGCCAGATCCTGTGCTATGAAGACATTCAAAGCCTAAATGCCATTGATATCCCTCTCCCCCAGGAGTGGCCACCTAAATGAGCCAGAGGAGTGACTCTCTTTCCTTGGCTGTTTCAGTCACCACTACCACAGTGACCTCCATTAGCCTCCGGGTCCTGAGCGGCTTCCCTGCTGCTTAGTAAACACAGGAGGTTGCTCAATCAGCATGGACACAATTCAGTGAACACTTTGTATTCTCTGACTCAATGCAAAGCATCCTGTGACTGGAGGAGGTGGAGCAGTGATGTCACGATCTCCAACCTGTCCAAGCAGAAAATGCTTTGCATTCATTAAGAAAATGCAAAGTGTTCTCTAATTGCCACCCATGCCAAGCAAGTGACCTTCGGTGTTCTTTAAGCAGAAGGGCAGCCGCTTGGCACAGGACCCAGAAGCTAGTGGCAATCACTGTAGTAGCAGTGTCTACTACAGTGATTTCCAGTTTTTATAGCAGCAAATCCAAAACTTTTCTATGCCCCACATCCCTAGTTAATGTTTGATTAATGTTTGCATAATTTACCAAATGAATATGTCATTTGAGGATAAAGACATCTAAAGCTAACCGCAGACATAGTTATCAAGCTGAACAAAAAAAACGAACACATTCCTCCCTTCACACAAACGAGGTGGATGGAGGAATTTCCCAACCCCACCCCTGCAGGGTCATTGAATTTCAAGAGCAGGACCTGCAATTGTCAGAATGCACCTATCAGCTGCTGATAAAAGTTTTTCCAGCATGTCCCTCATCTGATCAAATTCTACAAGCAGGGACAGCCACACTGATCGAAATTCGGGTGATCCCGGCTGAACCGGCCGAATTCCAATCTGTCCATAACCAGCTTATTTTCACATTTTTGAACCACATAAAAGGCTGCAGGTGAACAAATTGAAAAAAAAAGCTTTTATAACATATAAAATGCAAATATAAATTGAGCAATTAAATTCTAATTCAGAAAAAAAACATTTTTGCTTGCACATGATTATAGATGATGGAAATCAGCAGAGCTTCACCACATTCACTAGGATCTGGTGAAAATGAATGCAACTGCATTTGCAAAATACACAGTCTGTTTGCCTTTAGTAAATCAACCCCAATGACTTCTTTGTTCCTGCTTCTCACCCATTATTTTTTCAAAACGTTGAACTTTCTTGTTGAATGAGATCTGCAGGTCTGCCTTTGGATCTCTTTTGTCACACAAATATGCTGTTGCAAATGGAGTGAGAATACGAAGTGCTTTTTCACCAAGTCTTGGGAGCACATCTAGTGCTGCAACCCCCACAATTTTTTCAAAGTTCTGCATTCAAATTGCATTTCAAGAGCTCTGTCTGCAAATCTGTATGTTTCTTCAGCTCTTCATCACCAGACATTTTCTCCAAATTGTATCCAGACATTTTCTCCAAATTGTAGGATTATGGATTCATGACCCATTTTTCTGAAATCTTCCAGTCTCCAGCAGCAAAATATCCAGTGAGTGAAACAATATACAATGAATATAACAGATGTTGCATTTAATTGATTTTAAAAGCAATACTCTGACAATCAGTTACTTACTTTACCTATATGTAATTCTGTTATTCTCTCATTTTGATTAAACAGCAGTACTACTATCTACAGAACACAACTACCTACCACCACTGCACCAGACAAACTGGCAGCTAACTGAGTGATGACTTGTCTCAAGGCCCGGTTCACACTGCCGTGGCTTCAAAGTCGACATCCCAGCACAACTTCAGCACGATTTGCATATAATTACTTTAACAGAAGTCAATGCAAGAAGTCGCACCAAAAGTAGTGCAGGAACTTTTTTCTACGTCGGAGCGACTCAAAACGTTCCTATTTGAATCGTTCCATTGCACTTAATGGGGCGCAACTTGTCATGCGACTTGTGCCCCCCCCCCCCCAACAATAGTTTGCACAACAGGTGGCTCTCGCTTGCAGATCACTGCCAGCTTCAGGCTGCAGTGTCCTCTAGACATAGTTCTATTCAAGTAAACTGATGCTGACGCTGCTTAACATGGGCTGAGTATCTAGACTTTAATGACCTCCAGGCACAATAGGGTTAATATTGAATGAAGCTCAGAAAGCATGCTAGGATGTTGCTGAATTGGATTTCTGGCGGACTATATAACATTTTAACTATATTATCCTCAGATAGGGTTAAAGTCTTTCTGACATCAGCTAACTGTTTTCATGTGTTATACAAAGTTGCTTCTTATTGCCATTTTATTAGCAACTACGGCCTATTTTATTGTACAATCCCCTTTATTTTTCTTTCATGCCATCAGATCGAGTCTGCAGAGGTATCGGGTAACAGCGCCATCTGCAGTTTTCTCCAGTATAATGAAAAATCCAAACCATGGCAGAAAGTTTGGTGCGTGATCCCAAAGCAGGAGGCACTTGTGTTGTACATGTTTGGCGCACCACAGGTATGGTACCCTCCAAACATATGCTGAAAAATTAATAAGAGAAATTGTTGGTTGTGAAGTTCTGCATTATATGTGAGCACTGTACAAATGCTGAAAATATATAATATTATATAGATTAGTGGAGGATAACATGGTTTGTAATTTGTTTTGGATAGAGTAGAGCAGTGGTCTCAAACTGGCGGCCCTCCAGCTGTTGCGAAACTACAAGTCCCATCATGCCTCTACTTGTGGGAGTCATGCTTGTAACTGTCAGCCGTGCAATGCCTCATGGAACTTATAGTTTCGCTACAGCTGGAGGGCTGCCAGTTTGAGACCCCTGGAGTAGAGAATGTTTAAAACCAATATAGTTGTCCCCATTGGAAGATTTCTCTCTTCTTGTTCCAGTAAAGAACATAAAATTTGGGGTTTCCCATATTTTTCTGTCTTCGTGACAATGGTCTCAAGTACTAAAAGAGAGGGTAAATCTCCCCAGTGGGGGTCACAGACAGCAATAAAAGCTGATAGAGGTTCTAATTCTCTCTTAGATTGTAAGTCCTAAAGAGCAGGGCCCTCTGATTCCTACTGTATTAAAGTGTATTGTATTTGTACTGTCTACCCTCAAGTTGTAAAGCGCTACGTAAACTGTTGGCGCTATATAAATCCTGTATAATAATAATAATCCTTCCCTACTATATCTTGAAAAAAAATGTGGGTTTATATACACGTTTTATATAGAAATACCTGTAAAGGTAGGATTTATACCCCTCCACCAAGCAGATGATAATACCCGGAGAGTCCTAGATCTTACAGAGGTTGCAAACAGAAATAGGTCAGAGGCACTACTTCTCAGTCTAGATGCGGAAAAAGCCTTTGATAGGTGAGCTGGCCTTTTCTGTTTGCAACACTCCACCGTGTCAGAAGGTCCATTCCTTCGAGCCATTGCTCGCCTATACTCGTCTCCCTCGGCCCTAGTCCAAACCCAGTTCGCCTCCTCTCCCACATTTCCGATTACCAACGGGACCTGACAAGGCTGCCCACTCTCCCCTCTCCTATACACCCTATGTATTGAGCCCTTGGAAGCCGATATTAGAAAGAACCCAAACATACATGGCATCCTTGTCCGCATCAGGGACTTTAAGATATCCCTGTTTGCGGACAATGTTTTGCTTACCCTTACGCAACCCCACATCTCCCTCCCGAACCTACACGTAGAGCTAGATGGATACAGCGCCCTCTCAGGATACAAAATTAACAATTCAAAGACAGAAGCCCTCCCCCTTAATATATACCCCACCAGACTCTGTCTGCCCTCCCACAGTCATTCAACTACACGTGGAAGGCTTCTTCCTTAAAATACCTCGGGGTCTACCTCACACCCCACATATGACACTCTCTATAAGGCCAACTTCCCCCAACTATACACCTCCATCAGGAACTCCCTGGCCAAGTGGAAATCTTTACGGTTATCTCTCTTTGGCCGCCTTGCGACCATAAAGATGACAATTTTACCTAGAGTTCTTTATCTCTTTGAGACACTACCCATCCCCATCCCAACCACGCACTTTAAGAATCTTCAGGGAGACCTAATACATTTTTTCTGGAATTATAAGAGGCACCGGATTGCTAGGTCAGTCTTGTATGCCCCACGCGATCAGGGCGGCCTTGCATTCCCCAACATAGCTTAGTACTACCTAGCAGCTCAGATACACCCTGCAGCCTCATGGTGTACCCTCCATGCTTACAATCGATGGACACAAATTGAGAAGCTGTGGCTGGCCCCCATCCACCCGAATTCCATGTTATGGAGCTCGGATACTCCGCTTGGCGGGTTACAGTTACTGGGTCCAATGGCGCTTCTACGAATGCTATGGCGGCGAGTTATAGCGTTCATTCCTATTTACACCCAATGTCCCAGATAGCTTGACCTCGCAGATGTCTCACTTTTGGATGGATAGGGCCTTATTTCGCTATGGTCAATTGGTGGATATCAGAACCAGAACCTTGTGATCCTTTCAGGACCTGCAAGAAGCCTATGATTTGCCCAGACAGGCCTTTTTTAGTTACCTACAAATACGCCATTATGCGAAATCTTTCGTAGCGAAACTTCAGTTCTCCCCCTTAACCGAATTTGAAAAAATTTTTCTAGAGGGCTCGTCCCCTAAAGGTATGATTTTGCGCACCTACCAGCTCCTGACCATGGATATGTCACCAACCGGACCTCGACATGCCTATATGCGTAAGTGGGAACAGGCCCTGGGTGAGGATATACCCTTGAAGATGTGGCAGCTCATATGCTCACAGGCCTCCAAGAGCTCCATCTGTAGGCGCTATAAAGAAAATCAATACAAGATTTTACTCCACTGGTACCAAACCCCAGACCTGCTCCACTCCATATACCCCTCTGCTGATTCCCGCTGTTGGCGCTGTAGTAAAGAAACGGGGACGCTATATCATACCTATTGGACCTGCCCTCTAATCATCCCCTAGTGGCGAATGGTACATTCTTTACTCCACTCCATCTTTGACTCTTGGGTGCCCTTCAAGCCGAAAACTTTTCTCCTGGGTCTTCCACCCCCCTCTTTTTCCAAACTGTCTAAAAAGCTCTTAGCCCAGGTGCTAACAGCAGCGAGATGCTTGGTGGCCCTGAAATGGAAAAGGAGGGAACCCACCACACTGTTTGAACTGCATTCCAGAATCAGAGATGTTAAAAGGATGGCGTATCTGACAGCCTCCCTAAACACTCTTGATACACACAATCGACTGTGGGAACCATGGGTTATGCTGGAGATCCCCACTATCTGATATCCCAAGGATCCCTGACCTCGAGGGGGTCGCCAGTGATTGTGTTTGGTGCCTCTGGGCAGAGCAGAGCCCCTGGAGCGGTTGGTTGTCCTCTCCCACCCTTTCTCTCTCACTTCCCCCCCCCCAACCTGGTTTTCTTCCCTCCTTCTCACTTTTCCGACCTTTTCACCAGGCTCTTTACTTCCTCCACACACTCACAAGCACTTATACAGCAACTCTGAATCCTATCCAACCAACTTGAGGATACCACCGACTGCCTATGGATATATGTTTTGCATGTCCTGACTGAGTTTTATCACTGGCTTTAATCTATATTGATAACTTGTCAGATATATGCTGTATACAATGGTGTGCTTTTTCTTATTTTTTTCTTATGTTGGAAATTTTTGAAAATAAAAATTGTCAGTTTTCAAAAAAAGAAATACCTGTAAAGAAGATCCAGGGATTATGTCTTAGTCTGCCCAGAGTTGAAGTATACTAAATGGCCAAAAGTAAGTGAATGTCCCTCCAGATTATAGAGTTTAGGTGTTTCCACTGAAGGGTACTGGTAATGTTTCAGCATATAGAGATGTTTGCCCTTCAAACCTTGGGCAACAGTTTGGGGAAGGTCCTTTTCTGTTCCAGTATAGGTATTTCCCCCTGTACAAAGCCAGCTCTATAAAGAAAAAGTATGTGTTTGGTGTGGAGGAACTCAAGTGTCCTGCACAGAACCCTGACATCTCAACCTTTTTTGAACACCTTTGGTATAAATATGGAGTCAAGTCTTCTCATCCAACATCTGTACCAGACAAATGCTCTTTTGGCTGAATTGGCACAAATTCCCACTCACACTCCAAAATCTTGTAGAAAATCTTCCCAGGGGAGTGGAGGCTGCAAAAGGGACTGTTAATTAATGCCCATGGTTTTGAAACGGGGAGACTACCAAGCTCATGTAGGTGTAATGTCTGTGTCCACAAAATTTTAGTAATCTAGTGTAAATTAATTATACACTTGTTTTTGGGGAAAAAAAACATTTTGTTAATGCTGGCCAATTAAATTTTTGTTTTCCAGGATGT
Organism: Aquarana catesbeiana; assembly: GCF_042186555.1. Lineage (NCBI taxonomy): Eukaryota > Metazoa > Chordata > Amphibia > Anura > Ranidae > Aquarana > Aquarana catesbeiana. The sequence goes on from NC_133326.1 coordinate 570,687,615, forward strand.
AAAGGCCCAGAGCACCATCCCACTGCTGGGCTACCTTGTTGACGAATCCCCTCGTGGAGTAGATTTGCAGTTCAGCTTCAAACTTTCCCAGTCTAAGTCAGTTCACTGCTTCTCCGCCGACACGGAGGAACTGAAACAGAGGTGGCTTAAGGTCATCAACCTGGCCGTGAAGGGGTTAACTGAAGAAGATATAGAAGACACACACAGTACAGAACATGGACAGTCAGAAGCTTCTTAATAGCTTCCAGAGTCTTTTATCCCCTGATCAATTAGGACTAAAAATATTGTACATATTAAAGACTCCTTACGCTTAATGGGAAATCTGTGGACTTTGGACATTTGGCTGTTTGGGCCAGGTCACAAGAAAAATATTTAAGAAAAAAATCCTTTGTGCCAACAAAATCCAGTCCCAAGACTTTGTAGAGAAGTGGGTTTGCATATCTTGCTGGCAAGAGACACTAGTAAGGAAAAAAATGGGACTTGTGTTTGGCCTTGATAGCACTACATATTGTTATGCTCCAAATGTTGGAAACTCAAGTCACGTCCTCAATCGTAAAGCAGTTCCATTGGTCACACAAGTGGAGCGGTTCATACTGCTGGTTTGGAGACTGTCAACTGAAGGCTTCAGTTTTAAATATCACTTAGGTGCCCCCAGGCCTCAATCATTGCATTAATAATTGCACAATCAACCACAAAATGTAAAAAAAAAAAAAAAAAAAATTATCAAACTTTTTTTGCATATTGGACATTCAACTTTCTAAATTTAAAGGCACAAAGATTTAAGAGCATGAAAGCACATGGAGGGTTGAAGGAAGGTCTGCGGCCTGTTGCTAAACCTCAGGCGTTTTTGTCAGGAAATTAAGATTTTCTAAATATTTATTAACTGTGAATTGTACAAATGTATTAGTGTATTAAATTGTGAAATATTGCCCAATTTTATAGAGAATTTGCAGCGACCATGTTTTGAACTGCATACGGGGCAGCAAATTAATGTTTGAGCGACTGGTGGTATAAAAAACTATCCTATTTATATTCTGTTTTCTTTTTCTTCAGTAGCTATGAATGGTGGTATGTTCATTGTTTTCAATCCATTTCTCCTTCTTCTTTTCTTTTAGCCTTTTTCAGCAAATATGCGTTACCTGTAAACATTGGGGGATGTGTTAGGAGGTTCGCCAATACAAATGATCATTTATTAGTGTAAATGGGCAAGGGCATGAATAAAGAACATCCACCCTGAAAAGAAAATAGCCTAGCAACATTCGATTTATCCAGCTTTCGCAACAGTATGATCATATTTGTTTTTTTATATTTGAGCATCAAAGCACCTCAGGTTTGTCTCATATGACTTGTTAGACTACATTACATTATCTGTGCTATTCTTGATCTTCGTGTACACCCCTCCCTCCGGTAATTTTATTATGAGTTTCCTTTAAAAGATAAGTTCACCTTTGTAAAAAAAAATATATAAATGCACATCTTTTTTGGAGGTAAAGAAAAGTGCATTTATTATTTTTTATTAAAATTGTATTCTTAAAGTGCATTTATGATTTCTTAATCAAAATTTATTATTTAAAAAATGTGCATTTTTTTTATTTTTTTTTACTAGGAGCCTGCAAAGCAATACACCTGCAATCAGCAGATCACGGATGCTATGCAGGGCTCTTCCAGACGGTCAGTGTAAGCTCTCTGCTTGTACATCATACGGGCAGGCAGTTATAACCTGACAGAGAGCATCAGTGAACTACCTACAGTGGGGAAAATTAATTATTTGATCCCCTGCAGATTTTGTAAGTTTGCCCACTTACAAAGAAATGAAAGTTCCATAATTTTTATCATAGGTGTAGTTTAAATGATAGAGACAGAATATCAACCAAAAATCCAGACAAAAACACATGATTCAAATGTTAAAAATGGAGTTGCAGTTCAGTGAGTAAAATAAGTATTTGATCCCCAAGCAGACATGACTTTGTACTTGGTGGAGAAACCTTTGTTGGCAAGCACAGAGGGTAAAACATTTCTCGTAGTTGGTTGCCAGGTTTGCACACATCTCAGGAGGGATTTTGGTCCACTCTTCTTTACAGATCTTCTCTAAATCCTTAAGGTTTCGCTTGGCAACTTGAAGTTTCAGCTCCTTCCATACATTTTCTATAGGATTAAGGTCTGTACACTGGCTAGGCCACTCTATGACCCTAATGTGCTTCTTCTTGAGCCACTCCTTTGTTGCCTTGGCGGTATGTTTTCGGTCATTGTCATGCTGGAAGACCCATCCACGACCCATCTTCAGTGTTCTCGGTGAGGGAAGAATGATCTCATCCAAGATTTTACAGTACATGGCCCTGTCCATTTGCATTGAATACGGCAAACGGCAAAGTTAGCCTGTACCTTTAGCAGAGAAACAGCCCCAAAGCATAATGTTTCCACCCCTGTGCTTGACTGTAGAGATGGTGTTCTTAGGGTCATAGTCAGCATTTTCTTCCTCCAAACACGTCAAGAGGAGTTAATGCCAAAGAGCTCAATTTTGATCTCATCTGACCACAGCACTTTCTCCCAATCTTTCCCTGAATCATTTAGGTGTTCATTGGCAAACTTCAGACCGGCCTATACATGTGCCTTCTTGATAAGGTGGACCTTCCGGGCACTGCAGGATTTCAATCCATGTCGGCGTATTGTGTTACCAATGGTTTGTTAGGGGACTGTGGTCCCAACTGCTTTGAGATAATTCACAAGCTCCTCCTGTGTAGTTCTGGGCTTATCCCTCACTTTTCTGATGATCATCCTTACCCCGTGAGGCGAAATCTTGCATGGAGCCCCAGACTGAGGGCGATTGATGGTTATTTTGTATTTGTTCCATTTGCAGGTAATCGCTCCAACAGTTGTCTCATTCTCACCAAACTTCTTGCTGATGGTCTTGTAGCCTGTTCCTGCCTTGTGCAGGTCTACAATCTTGTCTCTGATGTCCTTTGAGAGCTCTTTGGTCTTGCCCATGATTGCGAGATTTTATTGGAAGAAAGAGATTTTATGGACAGGTGTCTTTTATACACATAACGAGTTGTCGTTAGGCGCACATTCTTTAATTGACAAGACTAATCTGTGTACCACACGAGCACATACTGTAGCCAGTCTGTGGGAACCAGAATTATTGTTGGTTGGTAGGGGATCAAATACTTATTTTACTCACTGAACTGCAACTCAATTTATAACATTTGTATCATGTGTTTTTTCTTCTGGTTGATATTCTGTCTCTATCATTTAAAATACACCTATGATAAGAATTATAAACCCTTCATTTCTTTGTAAGTGGGCAAGCTTACAAAATTAGCAGGGGATCAAATAATTATTTTCCCCACTGTAGAGTGCTCAACAGCACCCTGGTTGTTCACAAAGTCACAAAGGCTGTTGGTACAGTACTTGTAGTTCTCACAATCACAGAACTGTGTGAATAAATGACGTGGCCAGGTGGGCGTGTTTTTTTTTTTTGTTTTTAAATTGTGATAGCGAGTGCGGGAGAAGATCCCACGCTCTCTGTCACAACAGGGAATCGGGGGGGGGGGGGGGGGGCTGCTGCATCAGTAACATGTTACATGTTACACCCTGAATATGCGTGTAACATGTTACAAAAGGTGAATTTATCCTTTAAACCACAAAATGGCTCCCTATGTTTTGATTTTGTGGTAGACTCTGGCACTGTGTCAACTAGATAGCAAAACAAATAGGGATTACTTTGTGATTGGGCACTAAAATTCATTTCAGTGTGTGTTTTTACCAAAAATAAGTTGCGCAATATCATGCAAGATAAGTTAGCAACTACCATCATTTTATTCTACAGATCCTTTGCTTTCAGAAAAGATATAATGTTTTAGTGCCGGTTCACACCAGCACAATGCGGGAATCAGTGTGATTCTAGTGCCGGTTCCCGCATAGCATAGAACTTGCAGGCAGTTCACACTGCCCTATGCGGACCGCTGCAGGTGTTAATAGAAAGTTAATACAACCCCAGATCGGTTTGCATATCACAGTGCGAACTGTGAATTTGAACAGGAATTGGATTGCATGGGTGTGAACACCGATTCTGGTTGCGGACAAAAAAAAGGGTCCTGCACGATTTTGGTCTGAATGCGATGCAAATTCAGCCATACAATATGGCTGAATTTGCATCGCACAGACATCGCATGTGATCTGCACTGCAGTGCGGTGCGAATCACTTGCGATGTCTGACATCACATCGGTGTGAACCAGTACTTGCCAATAATCTTCAGGTCCTTTTTTTTATTTTTTGCTGCCTATGTCTCATAGGGAAAAATTCCATTCACTTCCTAATTCGGAGACTCAACAGGGAGTTAGGGGAAATCTCTCAAAGTGAGAGGAATTCTCTTCTTAGACTGTGGGGTTAATTTACTAAAACTGGAGAGTGCAAAAGTTGGTGCAGCTGTCCACTGCAGCCAATCAGCTTCTAACTTCAGGTTATTCAGTTAAAGTGGTTGTAAACCTTAGTCATGGAATCTGAGCAAAGCATGTGTATCTGTAGTGTTTATCTCTCTCCAAAGCTCTAAGGCCAGCCATACACTGTTCGAATCTCGACCGGTTCTGAACCGGCTGAGATTCGAATTGTTAATGGGCAGGCTGATCGATCAGCTTGGGTACAACCATCCTGCCAGATTCGCTCCTGATTATCGCAAGCAGCTGCTATAGCCGCTAGCAGTAATCTTCTCTTGGTGGGAACGGCTGCCCCCGCAAGGTTGAAGACAATGTCTCCCGCAGGAGGGATTCCTGGCCAGCCTTAATGTAGTTTTCTCTGGTGCTTCGTTCCTCTGTTATCAGCGTGATACACTTATGAGAATTTTTATCGGGAGGGAGGGGTGGGAGAGCTCAGCAGACAGCTTGTCTATTCAGAACACAGTTCTTCTGCTGTGTGGAGCTCTCACACCCTGTTACTGCAGCCTCTCCACCCCTCCTCTGTGCTCGTGACAGATAAAGAAAGATTTTAACACTTTTCTGCCCTTTAGAAGGGGTTCAGGGAAGAGAAGACTGCAAACAAACAAGTAAATCCTATGTAGGAGGGTTTGTTTCATCTCTGTGTATTATCTGAGGCTATTCACCTCACTAGGTATATGTGAGGGTTTACAACCAAAAAAATCTGGAAGCTGAATGGTTTCTATTCAGAACTCCACCCGATTTTGCACTCTCCAATTTTAGTAAATCAACCCCTGTATTCTCCAGAATGGATATCCCCATTGGAAGGTTTCACCACCCCTTTAAAATTTTGGATTTCCCCTCACTTTCCCTGTGAGCGTGGTCACCAGTACAAACGGGAGGGTAGATCTGCCCAACAGGCACACAGACAGCAAATACAATAGAGGGTTAAAACCCCTTCCCAACGCCATCCAAAAAATAAACAAAAAAAATTCTCCCTAGAAGACACACTTTAAATGTGGAGATTTCAGCATATTGCTTCCCAAACTTAGATTGTAAAGTCTGATTGTAACGTGCGTGGATGGCTTTAACCTTTTGTTGCCTTGTTCTTATTTTTAGATACAGTGCCTTTTCCTCGACTTAAAATTCATGCCTTTATTGCGAATCAGAATTTTGTCGTTGTACAAGAAGTTGTCATGTTGTTAAAGCCTAAATGCTTGTCTATGACTAGAGTACAGTAAAAGCACTTTGACCTACCTGATCCTCCACCCCCCACACTTTCCCTAGTGGTTTTCCCCTGTGCTCTGGCAGTGGACTTTAGCATCTTCATGTCCAATGGAGGGCTATGGTCCCTCCATCAGTCTTGATTAGGAGCCTGATGGAGCAGAGGATCAAGTAAGTAAAAGTTGTTTACCTGGTACTCCTAGGCCTAAATGAGCAGTTAACCCTTGCAGTGCAGGTGCAATCCCACTGCAAGGGAGGACTTTTAGTTTTCCCAGAGTTCAGCTTTGAACTCAAGAGCACAAGATATTGATTGGAGAAATTGAGGTCATAAAGCCCAACAGTATTAGTCAGTGTTAGAACTAGTGTACAGGGGGGTTCTGTACCTGTGTCTGATATGCATTCAGGATGCATTGACACCTGTCCGCATGGTATAAGCATGCATGCTGGTGTGCATTGTGTACGAGCAATGCATTCTTACAACAGTTGACTTTTTTTTTTCCTTTTTTTTTTAATGTTTGTCACAAAATGACATTCCATTCAACCCCAGGCACTGCTTAGTGTTGCAGCGTACAGTGAGATTTGATGCAGCACACTGCACCCCAACACAGTGGTATGCTGTGAACAGGGCACAATAAAAATGGTTGTTTTCTATATGCTCTTCCATTGAGTCTTCAGATTAGCACAGCACGACAGACAAGCCCTTAAAACAACATACATCTTTTTTTTTTTCTTTCCTTACTTTATATAAAATAAAGTGCATCTTTAAAAAAAAAAAAAAAGAAAACAAACCTCAAATGCATAGATACCAACTGTGCCAGATTTGCTAGAACCTTCATGCATCTTGGACCTCGATCCCGATGATGCTGTGTCCTGGAAAATATCCTGGGATGCACCCTTGTACAATAAGGCATTGATTACAATGATTGCGAGCTGAGAGTGGGAAGTTCTGGCATAATTTGAAGGTGGGGATTGGGCAAGCCTGATGTAGACTGTGGCTGGGGTTAAATATGTCTTGAGGACTGGGACTGAATTGTTAGTATGTATGCAAACTCAGGTCAACAGATTCCCATTGATCTCAATGTTGGAGTGTGAACAGTCCAGAGACTGTGTTTGACTTGCTTTGCATCACATTTTTTCAACAGAATGTATCAAAACTGGAGCAGACAGAACCTGGAGCAGCCATGCCTGGCAACCAATCTGTTTTGTATCTTTCATTTCCAGATAGAAGCTGATTGGCTGCCATGAACAGCTACTTTGCATTCTGTCTGCTCCAGTTTTGATAAATCCCCTCCAGCATGTCCCATTTAGTTTACAGCACAACAAACACAGCGTTATGAGTTTAAATGACATTGGCGCTGTTTTTTTATTGTAAGAATGCTGTGTTTTGACAGCAACCCCTGTACACCAGCCCTTAGCCCTGGTTTGCACCAGTGCGGCTTTGAAATTGCGCTACTTCAACGTAATTTCAAAGCCACAGATCAATACGATTTGGATCTCCGATTTCATTGCAGCTTGTGACTCCATGCAAGTCGCAATGAAATTGCAGAGTAGTAGTGCAGGAACCCTTTTCAAAGTGGTTGCAACAACTTTGAAAAATCCATTTTTGATCCATTGCTGAGAATAGGGTGCGACCTGTCATGGGATTTTGAACTGACATGACAAATCACATTGGTGTAAACGAGGGCTTAAATTGAACCTGCTCGCGCTCCAACTGCTCTGTAAGGGTGGGCAATTATGAGGCCAGGTGCACGATTCTTTTTAAGCTTGGCAGACTAAGGCCCCTTTCACACGATCGGACCGTTCAGGTCCGCCTGTCAGTTTTGACGGCGGACCTGAACGGGCGCTCCATGTTAGTCTATGGAGCGTCGGATGTCAGCGGAGACATGTCCGCTGACATCTGACCCTGTCCGATCCGCTGAAGAGCAGACGGATGGCCCTACGTCCAGGTCCGTCGCTGGCGGATCGGATCGGGGGAGATCTGACGAAAACGGACACGCTGTCCGTTTTCGTCCGATCCCTCCATAGGCGGCAGGGGCGCCTGACAAGCCCCTCCCCGCTCAGTGAGCAGAGAGGGACCTGTCATCCGCCGGCTCAGCGGAGATCAACGGACAGATCTCCCGCTGAGCCGGCGGACCGAGGCGGGCTCCGTAGAAACGGAGTCCGCCTCGTGTGAAAGGGGCCTTAGGCCTCGTACACGTAGGAAAATCAGAAGGGGAAATTCGTAAGACGAGCTGTCTGCAGATTTTTGGATCGTTAGTACGGTGCTTTCGACAGCCGATTTTGACTTTTTCATCAGACAAAAGTTGGATGTGCAGACTATAAAATTTTTGTCGGATGTGAACTCAACATCTGATTTTCGGATGGTCAGTACAGAAATCTGTCACACAAAAGTCAAAAATACAAACACGCATGATCGGAATCCAGGAACGAGCCGGAAGAGTTTGGTCTTGTAAACTACTGATTAACATTCGTGACCCGGCAATTGATGACATGTCGAAATGCAGAGCACATTCTCTTCTTTAATGGGATGATAATGAAGCTGCTTTGCATGTAGTTATGCCAAACTTATTTTAAAAGGCATTTGTTTTGTACGATCTGAAAATCGCAAATCAACACTCACCAAACTTCTACTAACATGAAATTAGCAGAAGGGGCCCAAAGGGTGGCGCTTGAGAAATGAACTTCCTCTTTATACTCTCATAGTACGCCACTACGTTCGTGTTTATCAAACGACAATTTGCGGATAGTTAGTATGCTGGACAAAATCCTGCACACACGCTTTTGACAAAAATCAGACGCTCGGTCGTGCAACAATCAGACTGTGTGTTCGAGGTCTAAGCAATGAACTGTCTCCTCGAACATACCAGACACCTTGTTAGAGCAAACTGAGCATCAGAAGGAGGACATATTGTCATGGCAGTGCCACCTCTGTTGGCATGCATGTACGTAGGTAATCGTGGGGTGAAAAAGTCCATTCATATTTGATTTTTGAAAGTCCAAACGTGGACATTTCTTTTAAATATATAGATTTCAGGTAATGGAATATATTAGTTTGTTCATCCTGTTGCGTTAGCCGTCAGTTTTCTGCTTCTCCATTCACCGTCCAATCACAGGCTGGAGGAGAACTAGACCTGATTGTTATTTAAATGCAGCCAGATGGGGCTTTTCTTGTATGGAAGAGCTGTGCCTTTGTACTTTTAAAGTCATATTTAATATAAAGTACATGTCTATCTAAGGCTACACTGTCCACAGGGCGAAAACACTACTGTGCATTTTCACTGCCCAACTAAAGCTGGCCATACACCTATAGATTATCTGCAGATTTTCTATGGTTAGATGGAAAAAGTGCAACAGATTTCTGTATGCTAAACTGTGTGGATGTAGGAATCTCTCACTGGGCCAAGCTTCAATATCTTGCCTGCACCCAATCAGAATGTTCAGGTATTGTGAGAACCAGCGGGGCCGACTAGCAAGATATGGAAGCTTGGGCCAGTGGGAGATTCTTTCATCCACACTTCAGCGTAGATGGAGGAATCTGTTCCACTTTTTCCATCTGACCATAGAAAATCTACAGATAATCTATAGGTGTATGGCCAGTCTAACAGTGTTGCCACCCTGTAAAATGAAGCGTAACAAATAACAGACATAATGGCAGGTTGAACAAGTCATAAAACTATGTTACAGGGGAACTTTGTAAAACAAAAACGAATGTGTTAGGCCGGCCATACACAGTTCGAATCTCGACCGGTTCAGCAGGAATCGGCCGAGATTCTAACCGTTAATGGGCAAGCTGACTACACCAAGTTGATCGGATTTGCTTCCGATTATGGCAAGTTGATTGATCAAATTGGGTACAACCAGCCTGCCGGATTCTCTTGCAAGCGGCTATGGCACTGTCTTCTCCTGGCGGGGACGGCTTCTCCCACCGGGAGAAGACTATTGCTGATTCCCCTGTCAACATTGCCTGTGTTTATGGGGGAATTGTGCAAATTTCTTTGGTTGCAGGAAAGAAATTTGCACTGTATATGGCCTGCCTTAATGCTAGTGTCAGACTAAATCTTGCAAGGCATTTTACTACACTAGGCATTCAGGTTGTACCCTTTTCCCACACAATGAATGCAGTGTCCTGAGAAATGTCATAGCTTCAGCATAAGTATATCCTGTAATCCCCAGACCCCTGCCAGCAAATGACAATCTCTAACAGCAAATATTCCACATATACATTTTTTAAAAATGATATTACAGTTTTAGTTGCAGGCTACCCAAAAACTGAAATAATAAACTGGGCTGGAACCAGGGTAGCCATAATACCCTGGGACAGTCTTCCACCCTTCCCTGCTCTATCCAAAACAAAAAAAAAAGAAAGGTTTTAGCTGAAGTTGGACCGTAAAAGTAAAAAAAAAAAAAGTGTAAAAAAAAATAAAAAAATCTGCTGCAGCAGAGGAAGTAAAACTCTGCATTGAAAGTGGCACATCTGATTATACGTCTGGGAAATTTATCACAATAACAGGCACCAATAACTGAAATATCAACTGAAATACACTGTATAAAAGGTACTCCTTAAGCAGGCCATAGACAAGTCGAGAAAGGAAAGTTCATTCGAATGAAAATGGCTCCTATGATTGTGCCATCAATTTTTCCAATTTTCTAAAAAAAAAAAAGCAGCATGTTGGATCAGGCACTTTCGATTGCGGCACAAAAATCACAAGTCGCAGCTGGCACATGAATGATGCAAAAAACGAACGATTTGACGATCGGAAAGAATTTCGTTTTTCAACTCATCTATGGCCTACTTTAAAGTGTTTGTAAACCCCAACAATTCTTGTTTTTTTAAATGGTTGTAAACCTTTACAATATACCCAATGAAGTGACTAGCCTCAGGTCATACACAGAGATGAAATAAATCCTCCCACATGAGTTGTACCTGTTTATCTGTAGCCCTCTCTCCTCCACATTCATTCAAAGTCTACAATTTTACAGCTTGTCTGAGCTTTCAGAACACAGGGGCAGGGAGCAGAATTTACACTCTGCAGAGCTCAGTGGGAGCTGGTTGGAAGGAGGGGACACCCCCACCCCCCTTCACACTGGAATAGAGCTAAGGCTGTCAATCACAGGCTTCATGCTGGAGCTCCCTCCCCTGTCATCTTTTTACCTCTGTTCCAGGAAAACCTGGCAGAAGTGACTCCTGTCAATAGCAGAGGAACAAAGCAGCAGAAAGAAATTACACTTAGTGCTCTGGATTAAGACAAGTACACACTATAGAGAGGGATATGCTTTATTCATATTTCATGTCCAAGATTTACAAACACTTTAATGCCTTTTGGTCTGTTAAGTATACCATAAGTAGTGTATCTTATGTCTGTTAAGTGCCAAAAAAATACCTGCTGATCTTGACGTATCGTGTGCACTCTCTGCCTTTGCCTCACTCTTATCATTCTATTAAAGTTCTCAGCTCTACTAAAAAAAACACCTCCATGTTATAGAGATGAGAAGAGGTGGAGGTGTTCTGTAGACTTTAGACACTTTCTGGCCTAGGGTGACACTGCTGCTCCTCCACAGATACAGTACGATGAGCGAGTGTTGCCACCCTAGGACAGGAATTGTGTTACCGGCAGGATGACCAGGTGATCAATTAAAAACTAAACAGTCACTTCATTTAAGGTCTGGTAAGTCCTAATATATTACAAATTCTTATTCTTTGGTTTATATACCCTTTAAAGGGGACCTGTCCTAAAGCTCTGAAAAACCTCACGCATATGCTGCCACTCTCTGAATATCTAAACACTGTCATAATTAACACTGAAGCTGAACATGTTCAGCTTCACTGTCCAGGCAACAGTTTGCGACACGGGTGTCAGAAAATGATTGCTTTCAGCTGAGGCTTCTCGCACAGGATAATTAATCAATGACATCTTGGCTTGGTCAAACTTACTGGGATTTTTTTTTTTTTTTTTTTTTCAGTGGACCGACATTGAACTCTTGGACATTGAATATTTTCTAAGCTGTAATATTTACTGTACCATATGTATATTTTGATGAGCTGTGTATGTGTTCTATAAAATAAGCACTCTAATTACTGTTAAATAGCTGCAGATTTATACCATGTACAAAAAATATAGAATAATAATCATAATATTGGCTGAATGATAAAGCAGTTTAAACTGTTGGTTTGGCTAGAAAGATAAATAAAATGTCAAAAACTGGTCTAAAAAAAAAAATGTATCATTTTACGATTTTTCAAATGGAAATGGGATTTCATATATCTGCTATTTTTACCATTAACCACATCAACCAGCATCTTGGATTAAGGAGGGCAATTTTAAAACGACCTCCCGCATTTTGTACTTGCCCCCTGGGGCGTGTAGTGGCATGTGATCAGGACACAGCACTGGTCTGCTGACCGTATGTAAACAAAAAAATGAACATACTGTCACCAAAGCAAGTGCAGTGTCACTGTGGTATGGTGATCATTTACAATGGTTGGCTGTTCTGATTTTACTGTATGTCAGTGCAGCTAGCCAATGTCACTGATCACTGCCACAGCAGTATGATGTTAATAGAACAGTGCAGCCAGTCACAGTAACGCTATAAGGCCTTGTTCGCATGTGCGGTGCTTTCTAAAGAACAATCTGTGTTCAGTTTGCTCTTCAGAGAGCAGTTGGCTGCCTGCTGTAACCCCTTGGACCCCTCACAAGCTCCCCTATTCACTTGAATGGGTTGCAGTCGAAGGACAAAAACAGCAGGGTATGATTCCTGCCACAGCTGCAAAGCATTGCAGCTGCAGCATGTGTACACCCCTCGCCACTGCCTCTAGCGGTTGGGGGCAGTAAAACCTCGGCTTATCATTGAGGTTTTACTGCCCCCTTTCTCATGTCTGAATGATCCCTAATAGTGCAGCCAGGCAGTGTCTCCAATCGCCACCACACCCATCACCAGGGCAGCCATCAGAAATTTTTGGGCCCCTTACACAGCTTTAGGCCTTGGCGCTCGCAGTTCACCTAGCTGTGTTAGAAAAGTGAATGAATATTCGCTTTCCTGAACCACCTCTCCGCCAATCAGGTGCTCGGGTCTGTTACCTGCCACCTGATTGGCTGAAATGACAGGCGCTGCTATTGGATGCCTATCGTGAGGAGAGGACGGGAGATGAGGACGGCAGGAGACGCATGAAGGACCCCGCTCATCGCCTGCTGCCCCACCAAGACAGGGTAAGTGCCGGGCAGACGGCGAGCGGGCAGGGGTCACACTGGCGGCATTCAAGGGCACACAGGCAGCAGCGACCCTTCTTACTGCTAGGCAAAATTGATGGGGTTTTTTTCAAAAATTTTGTGGGGCCCCCCAAAAATTTTGAGCACCAGCCGCTACTGCCCACACATACCTGTATAAATGGCAGCCCCTCACATACACAAACCTGTAAAAAAAAAACAAGGCTCTGGCCCCTCCCTGTACACAAACAGCCCCCTTTCCCTCACAGCCCCTACTTGTAAAGAAGGTCTTCCTACCTAGTCCTAGCCCCTTTTCACAAAGCTGACATGTTGCTGAGAAGCTCAGTAAAGAGCTTGATGTCTGAGCTCAGTGACACGAGAACAGCAGAAGCTGTGAAATCGTTTCTGTACTGCACAGCACGTCCTGCCTTCTTCTGACCCGGGCGGGCCCCGGGGCCCCTTACAGTTGTGACAGCTGGCTGTACCCCCATGATGGCGGCCCTGTCCATCGCAATGTTGTCAGAACAGTGTATAGTAGGTAGAAACAGTGCTCCTGATTTCCGCCACCTCACCAGACCAGTGCAGCCAGCAAACTTTTCCTGCACACCGCCACACCAGTCCCAGTGTCACCAAACCAATGTATGCCAGCAACAGTGTTCCTTCATACCACTACACTAGTGGAGTGTTGCTTTTGCCTGTCGCCTGTACTGACCCTGGCCTCTTAATTTACCATGTTTCTGCCTTCTGTCTGGGCCAGTCTTTCGCCTGTTTTTTTTACCATGTCTCTGCCTGCTGCCTGAACGTACAGTACCCATCTGTATGTCCCACTGACTACATTCCTGTGAGACACCAGTCCCATCCATACCTGCAGACAACTGCATTCCTGAAACCACGGGAACTGTTTTGTTCTTCCTTTCTATAGTCTCCTGGCCAGTAAAAATTGCATTCTTGGGGCGTGGCCTGCTATGGAGCCGGATGGAAGCCTGATACAGGAGCTCCGGTAAAAACGGGCTAGAGCGGCACGTAACGACCCGCCGGGACGCAATCTTACCTGCTACAGGCGATCTGGCCCTGGAACACCCTGGGATCATGCCCAGAAAGAGAAAGAAGGATAGGAAGCCGCAACACCTAATGGACTTCTTCATCCCCAGACTGCATGGAGGTAGGCAAAATGGCGCCGGACCAGCATCTACCCCTGCACCTAAAACACAGCCCAAACTACACGAATCGGGCGGGATGGCTCCTAATAACAGGTCCCCTGTCAGCCCATGGTCCTATCCTCCATCCCCAGCCTCTAGCAGCCCAGCCAAAGCCAAGTTCAGGATGGATGGAGAGGGATACAATCCGGAGGCAAGCTCTGTTACTGAATCAGAGGATGACATCAGGGAGCTGGCTGATTCTATAGAATCTTTTCCTACCTCATACCAACCTGTGATGGACACTGTCCTGAAAGACATGCTTTTGTCTCTCAGAAGCTCACTGCAGGCTGATATGATCAAATGCATGCATAGATTCAACGGTGACATACAAGCAGTGGAATCCAGAATGGACCACATTGAATATAAAATGGAGGAATATGCTACCACCTATAATGACTTAGTGGACTGCAATAAAGAAAGAGAGGGGGATGCTGAATGGATTAAAGCTAAGTTAGCAGACATTAAGGACAGGTCCAGGAGGAACAATATGAAAATAAGGGGGGACCCCAAATCTATTCAACAACCTGACCTGCGCACCTATGCATCTTCCCTGTTTAAGTTGCTCACCCCTGACCTCTCTGACTTAGATGTCACCATTGATAGAATCCACTGTTTACAAAAAAACTTATGATGGTAAGCACAGTGGTGTAGTGGGTAGCACTCTCACCTAGCAGTAAAAAAAGGTCGCTGGTTCGAATCCCAACCATGACACTACCTGCCTGGAGTTTGCATGTTCTCCCTGTGCCTGCGTGGGTTTCCTCCGGGTACTCTGGTTTCCTCCCACACTCCAAAGACATGCTGGTAGGTTAATTGGCCCTAGTATATAAATGTGAGTTGGAGACCTTGAATTGTGGGCTCCTTGAGGGTAGGGACTGATGTGAGTGTGCAATGTATGATGTGGAGTGCTGCGTAAAATTGACATCGCTATATGGGTAACTTAAATAAAATAATAATATATTAGATAAGCATCTTAATGAGACACAATGTACAGGGATAGGGACAATTGTAGACACTCACTCAGGTTGAACTGGATGGACTGGTGTCTTTATTCAACCTTACTAACTATGTAACTAAGAGGGAACAAATTCCTGCGCAATATCAAAATCTGCAGATTTACGCCGACTTGTCCCGATATACCTTGAAAAAGAGGAAAAATTTGAATACCATTACAAAAGTACTCAGGAACCACAAAATTACCTACAGATGGGGCTACCCTGCCAAACTCTCTAATACAAAGGAAGGACGCACATACACAGTAGAATCCCTAGAGAAAGGCCCTTCTCTCCTGGAAGAATGGAAAATCCTTCCTGAATGCATAGAGGACCAGAACTCTATCAGACCCACCAGACAGCTTGAACCTGACTGGAAAAGGGTTACAAATTAAAATGCCAAATCGCACAACTAACTCCGGCTGGGAATCGCAGATCACTTTAATCCCCGGAAGGAACTCCGGGAGGGCTTATGGGCTTGAACTCACCCCTAGTCTAACTTGAGCAGCAACCGCTGCATTCGGGTATTTCATTACCCATCAATGTTAAGGGACGCCCTTACATATGTTTTGCACCAGATGCATGGTTATCTCATTTTACTTTTATTTTCAGTTTTTTGTTCCTATGATCTTTCTTTACTGTTTTCACCTATGGACACAGATAACGACCTCAGAACTCTCATGCAGAAAAGTTAACTTTATGCAGCAGATGCCCATAACGGTTTTCCCCTATGGTTGAACTCATGACCCTGCCAACACTCGAGCTTCATTACGATTTGTAAGTACAATGCAAAACTTCACTCCACACATACTGCTTACTTCACGTCATACTCAAAGTGGCCACAAGAGGGATCCCTCAGCATAACACTGAATGTATTCTCTAAACCAGTGGTTCTCAACTTCTGTCCTCAGGACCCAGTAATGGGCCAGGTTTGCAAGATAACTGAACTACATCACAGGTGATATAATTTGCTGCTCAGTGATTGCAGTATTCTATTCTGCATCTCCCCAAGGTAATACTTAAAATCTGGCCTGTTAGTGGGTCCTGAAGTTGGGAGTTGAGAACCACTGCTCTAAACACTGTACTAGCTTATTAAACCCTCCATAATGGGAATAAAACTTATCTCTATAAACTCAAAAGGTCTCAATCACCCCGCAAAGAGGAAGTCCCTGTGGAAGGAAGCACTCTCTAACAAATGTGACATTTTATGTACACAGGAAACACATTTTCAGTCCTCATCACCACCAGTCTGCTCCCACAGGAACTTTCCCCACATAGTCACACTCCAACACGGAAAACAAAACAAAAGGGGTACTTACTGCAATTAAAGATTCGGTGGCGTTCACCCTACATGAAGTGGTAAAGGATCCCCGTGGCCGCTTTCTTATTCTAGTGTGTGACCTCAATTCGGTCACTTATACCATTGTGAATGCATACTACCCTAACCAACATGAAGTGCGCTTTTTTCACAAATTATTGTAAAAAATGCATACCCACAAGAAAGGATGGCTAGTCCTATGTGGCAATTTTAACACGACACCAGACCCTTCTATAGACTCTTCCTCTGGCACTAAACGAACGAGTCCATCTCTCCTAACGTCACTCCACAACCAGGACTTATTCGATGCCTACATGCAGGAGAAAGAGACTTTACCTTCTTTTCCACGCCACATGGAACTTACTCCCGAACTGACTTATTCCTGGTTGACCAAAGAACCCTTTCTAAAGTTACCTCTGCATCCATAAATACAATCACTTGGTCAGACCATGCCTCCATTACTCTCTCTATAGAGGACTCAGTGGCTAACACAGCAGCTCCAGTATGGAGGCTTAACTCGTATCTTCTGCAAAAAGCAGAATTCAGAAATGATCTTGAAAAGCATTTAAAAGAGTTTTTTAGCAATAATGATTTTTCTGTGCAAGACCAATTTACTTTATGGAATGCTCATAAAGCATATATGAGAGGCATTTTTATACAAGTAGGTGCGAGGGCCAAGAGGCAGCTGCAAAAGCGTGTGAAAGAGCTCACTGACAAAATTTTCAGGTTAGAAATAAGCAACAAACAAAAACCCTCCCAAAACTAACTCAGTTAAGATATGATCTTAGACTCCTCTTAATGGAGGACTTTGAATGATCGGCCAAAAAACTAAAAATGACATATTATGCCACAGGCAACAGGGCGGGGAAATTACTAGCGCATAAAATAAAGGGGCTAAGATATAGAACCAAGATCCCCTATATACTCCACCCCCTCACCAAAGCCAAACTATACCATCCCCAGGAAATAGCAGATGCCGTCAGTCACTACTATAGTACACTATACAATTTAAAAGAAGATGGAAACACACACCAACCAACTGCTGACACAATTACACATTTCCTACAGAAAATATCCTTGCCTAAGCTATTGACTCCCTCTCAGCAAATAAATCCCCAGGCCCCGATGGTTTCTCTGGGGACTACTTCAAAACCTTTAAATTACTCGTAACCCCGTACCTGGAACGCATTTTTAACGCTGCTGCTGCCTCAACCTCCTTCCCATCTGAGATGTTAACAGCCCCGATAGTGACAGGGAAGGAACCAGACTCGCCCCCAAATTTCAGGCCCATTTCTCTATTAAATATAAACTTGAAATTATACGCCAAACTTATTGCCACACGACTGAGTGATATACTTCCCCTTCTCATTCACCCAGACCAAACGGGATTCACGAAGGGCCGACAGACTTCTGATGCTACCCACAGATTGACAAATATTATTCATTTGGCAAAACTACATAAAAGGCCTTCTTTGCTGTTGGTGTTAGACGCAGAGAAGGCCTTTAATCTAATTCATTGGCAGTACCTGGTCCCAAGTCCTGAAGAAATTTGGGTTCTCTGGCACAATCCTAACAGCAATTCCAGCCCTCTATTCTAAACCTTCCGCCCAGGTCTATATCCAAGGAGTCTTATCCAAGCCGTTCAACATCTCCAATGGCACCAGACAGGGATGCCCTTTATCGCCCTTTATCGCCACTTATATTTAATCCACTAATGGAACCCATATCCGTTCACACCCAGATATCAAAGGATTCTCACTTAACAACTTGACCCATACCATCAGTTTATTTTCAGATGATATTATAATGATACTCACTGACGTGGAGACTTCCCTGGCTTCGGTACATTCAACATTAAAACTGTTTAATCAGATATCATACTACAATGTCAATGTGAGTAAATCATATATATAAGGCCTGGGCCTTGACCCACCTATGCAAAAGAAACTTGGGTCGAGGTTTCCATATACCTGGCAAAATAAGGGGAATAAAATATTTAGGAATAATGTTGACAGCATCCACCGAAAACTTAGTTGCGACCAATTATACCCCATTCTTCGGATCACTTAGAGCCTTAAGAACATTGCTAAGTTAGAGCTGTCATGGTCAGGCCGACTGGCAGCGTTCAAGATGATAGTACTGCCACAATTGCTTTATCTGTTCAGGACCTTGCCAATCCCAGTCCCACAATCCTTTTTCCTAAGAGCCCAATCCATGATAAACAGGTATCTGTGACAAGGTAAAAGGACTAGATGTGCATTTAGAAAGCCAATACCGTCAAGGAGAGCCAGGGGAGTTGGACATGTATTACTTAAAGACTACCACACAGCTTTGATTCTATCACAGGTGAAGTCTTGGTTCCCTCAAGCACATAGCTGCAGATGGTTGGAACTAGAGGCTCTACAGGTCCAAGGTAATAATTTATATGACCTTCTTTTAGTTTGCAATCTCCACATGCATACAAACACAAATCTGTCACCTAAGATATTAGCTACATTACAAGCATGGAGGACCCTCTCGTCCACGCAGTGTCTTGGCGATGCAACAAAAACCCTTCCACCAACCATATCAAGTCTAGCCTTGATTATTCCAGACCTACACGTTTCACACTGGGTATCCAAAGGCGTGAGAGTAATAGAGGACCTTATGGTGGGCCCTACACCGAAAACATTTAGCTTTATAACTGGAATATGACATAGAGGAACGCCACCACTATAGATACCTCCAAATTCTCCACTTCCTCTGCAGCAATCCCCAAATCTCCACGATGCTTCTGTGGAGAGTGGTCTTGTATCTCACAAATCCCCTCACAAATATCAAGGGTATGTTCTATAATACCCTGAACAATAAAAATTATTTCACTAAATCCTCACCCATAAAAGCATGGGAACGGGACATAGATACATCTTACACCATAGACCAATGGCAAAAAGCATTGAGCATCACATATGCTGCGACAAAATGTATCAACCTATGGGAACTCACCCACAAAATACTACTACGGTGGTATCTGACACCTTACTGAATATCGAAATTTGACTCCCGTACTTCCCCACTTTGCTTGAGGAATTGCGGGTGTATAGGCACACTACATCACATAATATGGACCTGCCCAATGTTACGTACCTTTTGGCCAAAATTTTTTAGAATAATCTCAAATATAGTGGGGACACTGGTTCCCCTCCCTGGTGGCATGGCCATATTATCTGTAGGCATAGACCACATACCATCAGCTGCGAGAACCATTGTTACTCACATTCTACTTAGTGCAAGAATGGTAACAATGAGACACTGGAAGGACACAAAGCCACCCTTAGTGAAGGAAGTAGTAGAGACTACACATACTAATGTATGCAGCAGCCCAGGGTAACTATATTAGGGTGAGTCCCTGATGGCAACCTTGGACCAAATGGTACCAACCTAATGATAAAGGCCAAAACTAGTAATAAAATGACAAGAACAATGATAATGAGGGCGATACATTCTGAACTAGTTAGACTATGTAATAATACTATTTTCTTTGTGTTCACCTTATTTACACATTTCTTCTCAAATTGAAACTATTTAGAGCAAACCTATGCTCTTTTCTTATTCTTTGTTTTAGTTTAAGCTTAAGATAGTTATACATGTGTAGAACATCACAGTAGTATCCAACGGATAACTTACCGTATTGTATACATGTAATAATGTATTAGTAATGTCTGATGTAAGCCTCATGCGTACAGCCGACGCTATCAATGCCATACTATGATGTCACATGTCAATTGTTTATTTTCCATACCAATAAAAATGATTGAAATATAAAAAATTGCATTCTTGGGGGCAGCCACGCACCAGTAGGCTATATTTGTGATTTTATTAGATAAAAAGTTTTCACAACATGAAAGCCTCCATTATGTGCCCCATAGAATATGTTGAATTAAATTAGGTAAGTTGTTAGTACAATTTTTGGAAGACAAGAGTATCAACATGTGCTGGACCCCAAACACCTTGATGCTGTTCATGAAATACCACTACCAGGAAATTATGGCGGCAACTTCATGCAAAAAATTGTAATTACTAGTCTATTATTAACATGACACTCATGATCAAAGATACTTTTTTGTGTATACTTTAAGACACACATGCATAATAATTATGTTGAGTATAGTCATTAAAAGCATGTTATCCCTTCACTTGTGCACACCATCCACTGCCGTCAGAATGGAGTTGGGGGGGGGAGGTGGAATCGATGGACTTGGGTACAACCAGCATACCTATTGCAAGCTGTCAGAATGTTTATACTGAAATATTAAAACAATATTATATTTATGGAATTAATCTGACATATTTGGAGGTCCCACCGAGAGCTGTCAAAGTTTGAAACAAGTGATATATTTGTGAAAATTAGTTTAAAAAGTAGCAGGGACAAATTGAGGCTTCAAAAAGTGGTTCCACAACCCCGTCTAAAACCAAAAAAGTGAAAAGCTAGCTAAGGTGTCAAATCATGTAAATATATGTGATTTACCAGTCAGCAAAAATGAGTAAATTAGCTCAAATATTTAAATGTCTATAATTGACCAGTAAAGTAAAAAAAAAAAAAAAACATATGAGCAAAGCAACTCTAACTTTTACATATATTTTTTTTCTTTCTTTCTAAAACAAATTCTACCCCTCCTTTGTAAAATGATAAGGGGGGGGGGGGGGACTTTGATTTTATCTTGCAGCCAAAACTGTGCAGAAACAAGCAGCCTTTTGGAATGTGCCTGTGTAACAAAAAGGTGGGGGCCAACCTCCTCCATGTGTGAGTAATTTACATAGCAGGGAAAGAGACAAATGTTACATGTCATTCCAAATATTTTTGTTCCTTACAGGTATTTTATAAAAGCAGGATACCATAATGACGTTATTGGATAAATATCCAAGCAACTATTTTGTCTCCGAAATATTTCCAAGAAATATAGCAATTCTTTTCTAAAAATAAATAAATTAATTAATTAAAAGTATCAGCTGAAATTTTTTTTAAAGCTGACCTTGTAAATATTTAAGGCACTGTCCTGAAGTCATAGGAAAGGCCTAGTTGAACTTCAACTTAGGGAATAAAATAATTTGCATTCCCGTATTTATAATTATTGTGCCCTACGATCGATTAATTATTGGTATCAATCTCCTTAAAAGATTAAATCCCATATTGTGATTTTATTAAAAAGGTTATATGGTCTCAAGTGAAAAGACCATTAAATATGAACCTTCCCAGTCCTATCACAATCGGCCTTGTGATGAAGTAAGACTGAACTCTTTATTGAGATCCATCTCATGGAATAATTCCATTCTAGATGGCACTTTTTTTTATAGGCAACTCCAATTGCCACTATAGATGGTGGACAGGAGGATAATACCATACGTATTTCCCCTGAAAAACGTTGAGAGGTTTGCTTGGAAGGTGATATTCTCAATATTTTACCTCCATCAATTCTTACTGGGATTGAAAAAGGTATATGGTAAGGTTTTCCCTAAAGGTTAATGACCTGGGAAATAATAATAAGGTTAAAATGGATTCATGCCAGGAATATAATTACATTAATGGAAAGCTACTAGAATAGTTGGCCAGTCCTAGAATAAATAGGTCTTCAAACCCTCAGGATAATTGTGTCCATGATCTGGATAATGACTTTAATAGTCATAGTATAATTGCTAAATGCATAATATCCATTGCTATGGAGGGAAAAACAGCTAATCATTTTTCCTGGTAATCAATGACCCAGAATATTATGTGTACATTGGCAACAATATATTACATCGCTTTGCTATACACATGGATCTGATAAATTCCGCATTGTGGTCCAGATTAAAAGAAAACCCATGTAGTTTCATAAATGAACATGAAGCCCTTAAATCATTTTAGTTACTGCCATATGCAGTAATCATATTAGTACCACATGAGGTCATTATTCCTCCAGGTGCTAATATTTTTTTTTACCTAGCCAGGTATAAAAAGGCCAAAAATTAAAGAATCCTGCTGCATTAAAATGCCTCGCAGTCAGGATGTAATTATATAGTGATTTAAGTAAATCCCACACCCATGGTAAATATAAGTTTCCATGGAGTTCAAAAATATGTTTGCTAAAAGATTCCTGTGATTGTGGTCTAACAGACATACACATTGCCAGGATTCAGTCTGATCCAGATGCACCTCATGTTTATATCAACTATCACTGTCTTTCCCTAGCTGGTTCCCTGTTCCTTGTTCCCTAGCTTGTTATGATTCGCTAGTGGAAATCATTAGGAATTTCAAGTAAAGGAGTGTTATGGGATCGGTGCACAGTTCTTATTGAACCATTCATGTAAGTCCTGAAGACCCATACAAGTTGGCATTTAAATGTGGTAAGGAATAGTACAACTGGAACAGAATGCTATTTGGTTATATAAATTTAGAATATGAAATTGATTTTTGTTTGTTATTTTACATCATGCTATGCCTGATACAACTGGAAGAGGATGATATTTTTATTGAATAGCATAACCTTTCAAAAGCATATCTGAGAGATTAGTCATGTTCTTTAACCAGTTGAGAGAGGCTGGTGTTTAAATTTCATTACAGAAAGACCAATACTGTCACTCCAAGGTTCATCTCCTGAGGCCTGAGGTTACTTTCGGCCTAAGTCTCCAACAAGAAGAAAATTGAGGCTGTGATGAAGTCAAAAACATCTGCCAATATCAGTGAATTGAGGACATGTTTGGGTTCCAACTGAGAATGCTGGAAGGTAATGTATAAGAAGAGATTTTTAAGATCTTAAGAGAATGTGAATGTAATAATTTGACATTGTGAGATTCTCTTCTAACTTATCTTCTTATCTTATACTTCTACGCGTTAGTCTTGATCCCTCCAATCATGGCAGACTACTATCATCATAAGATCATTGATGATTTTAGTTAATTAAAATATAATTAACCAATCGCTATATTATATCTATAGCATAGTTAGCAAATGTAAATATTAATTAATAAGAATATGTATTCATACTGTCTATTTACTTAAATAGAAAAAAATTGACAATCCAGACCAGATTGTTGATTGGTAAAGACGATGATGACTAACAAAGACACAGCGATCGTATGGATGGTGTTAATCCTTGGCGCCCAGTTCCAAATGGAACCTGTTACCAAACCGAATCCTTCATCAGGAGTTATCATGCAAGACACTCCAGGATTCTTATTGCCGGAAAGAAAGATTTATTTTTAGAAGATCTTTTTGTGTGCTTGAATCCAAGAATATCCATTGAAAGGAGGGATAATATATCCCATTTTCAGCTTGTAGCGATGCAAGAACAGATCCACTGACAAGTTTCTTCAGTTTCTGGTTTACCAGCTTTGTTTTCATTACACCTAAAATGGTGGGGTACACCACTTTTGTTTCCATAAAGACTTGAATCCATCAAGGAAAATCCAAGTCAGACACGAACATTCCTTTACAAGATGGGTGAAGAGAGAAATGTCCTTCAAGTATAAGGAAAAATAATAATATGGCCATATCTTTTAACGAATATAATGTTTCTTCAGACCAGTTTTCCTATTATGTCCAAGGCTGTTCATCTGAATATTAGGGGAAACGAAGGGGGGATTTGTCAGGACTATTGGGGTTAAAAGAATATAGAAGGCCTTTGCATCATATATTTATTTTTCATATATATGCTATGAACAAACCAGAAGCCATCTTATTTGAAAAAAAAAATTCTAATGAGGTTGACTTTAGTTCATTGTCTTTGAAACTAAGGAACCCTCACAAGAAGGTTTTAAGTGCCCTCTTTTAATTTCTTAAAATCGTAAATTCTCTATCTGTCAGCCTGTAACGATAAGAAGAGGGTCCACGAGCATCAGCACCCCCGCAATGCAGCTGGTGTCAGGGTTGCTACCGTGCCCTGCAGACGGCCAGGCATGGTCAACGCCCCAAGTGGCTCAAGGAGGTATTGAACTCATGACTGCCTGTTTAGTGCTCCTGTTGCTTTGCCTCTGAGCCACTCCTCAGTTCTTAATTCTGCCTGCTTTCCAGACAAGCCTAGTTCTGTAGGAAGTACTGAGGGCTTTTCCCTGCAATCAGTACCTGTCACTTCTGGATCAGCTGAGGCAGGTTACCTAATCAGCTGGGTATAAAACACTGCCTCACTCTGAGGGCTTTGTCAATTCATTGTCTCTTGTTTCCTGTTTTGCCAAAGGTTCCAGTGTTCCAGTGTTTCGGTGTTCCTGTTACAGCGTTCCAAGACTGACCGGCTTCTGACCCTGGCTCTGCTTATCATTTATTCTGACTTCTGGAATCCCTGACTACGGCTTTACCTCAACTATTCTTTGGCAAATTCCTGTCAAGCCCCCGTGCACAGATTCACAGCCCAGGTAGCTTATTACCTTGTTACGGTGGGCTGTGTGTATCTGCAATGGTGAGCATACATCTCTGCACCATGGACTCCAACCTAGGTAAGCCCTTACAGCTGGCGCGTGCCTGCTAACCCGCTTAATGGAGCCGTCATACAGCTATGACTCTTGGCGGGATCGTGCCGACCTGCCACAGTATAATGACGGCGGCTGGTCGGCAAGTGGTTAAGTGAATCATTTTACATTTGGTTTATGTATTTTATTAATAATTTTCTTTCATAATATTTTCATAATGTATTTGGATATTCATAAAACCCATTAATGCATATTTATTATTATGATTAGGGTTACAAATATGGAATCCTATGAAAAGTTTAAGAGTTCTATTATTGAGAATATTCTTGAATAGCTGTTATACTTCTAGTCAGAACCATGACTTCATTTTCAAGGTATTTTTTTTTTTAACAGAAAATTTTTATTAAACAAATCAGCATTACTTTACAGAATGATTTAAAACATTCAAAGTACAGAAGAAAATGACAGTAGAATCAACCTTCAACCAGTAGTCATTGCCTATCAGATATTCCAATTGTGCAAATATCAGAAGTATCATTTAACAGTACACCTTAATACATTATAGTATTATAGCATCGTAGATAAACTTACATAAGTAAACATTTTCAATCCAACCTGATAAGGGGGGGGGGGGGGGAGGAGGGAAGGGGGGGGGGGAGGGGGGAGCGAAGGAAAGGCAAGGGGGGGGCAAGAGGGAACAGGCAACAGGAGAGTAGTCAGACCAGAGGCATCTACCCAAGAGGACCAGATCTTATCAAACTTTCCTGGACATTGCCTACTTTCATATGTCGATCTATACAGGGGAAGTACCATGTTCACCGACCTTTTCCATGATGCCAAAGTAGGAGGCTCTGCCTTTTTCCATACCATTAATATTTCACGCCTAGCATAATATAATGCAAAGGTAAGACACAGTTTACTATATCTGTCTCCCTCAATATCCTCCAAGTGGCTAAGCAATAGTATCTGAGGTTCGACCGGTACATTCAAACTTGTGACATCGCTCAGTGTGGAGGCCACTGCTGACCAAAAGGGTCTAAGTTTGGGACAGGACCAGACCATGTGCCAAAAGGTGCCCACTTCCTGCCTACATCTCTGACAATTGGGGTCCCTTTGATCATAAATGCGCGCCAGTCTCTGTGGGGTGAAGTACGCTCTGTGTAGGAACTTAAATTGTATGAACCTATCTTTCGCCGCTATCATGGAAGGAATGTAGGAAATTAAACACTCCCTCCATTCCTCTTCATCCAGGGAAGGGATATCAACCCTCCACTTTTCCCATGTCTTGGTTAGTTTGGTGTCATACTCTACTGTGAGGTATAGATATAGCGTCGAAAGTGGCTTCCCCATCACGCTAGAAATCAGAAGCCGTTCAATGGAGTCTGGTTCCAAAATAAGGGGGGCAGGGAACTGAGCTTCAAAAGCGTGCTTTAGCTGCCAGTATCTAAATTGGAAGGAGGATGGGATAGCAAATGATTGCCTCAGGGCCTGAAAAGTCTTAAGCTTACCATCCTGAACTATATGTTTTAGTGTGAGAATACCCTTTCTTGCCCAGATAGAGGGGTCTGGTATACTATGAAGGTGAGGGAGCATGGGATTGCCCCATAAGGGCATATGAGGTGAGATATGATTGGGTTTCCCATATATCCTCCTGGCCTCCTGCCAGACCCTTACAGTGGTTCGCATCAGAGTTGTCATGGACTGACTAGCCCGAAGTCCACGAAACGGAAGGTTGCTCAGGGCTGCAAAGGAACCCAAAATGGCTGCTTCGAGAGTAACAGCAGGATTCTGTGCGGGCTGGGAGAACCACCACCGAATCGTAACAAGAACAGCTGCCCAGTAATAAATTTGAAAGTTCGGTAGTGCCAGTCCCCCCCCGGATAGTGGGAGATATAGGATCTGCTTGGCCACTCTGGGTGGCCTCCCAGCCCACACAAAGTGTATCAGCAAACTCTCCAATCTTTGGAAAAAGGCCCTAGGGATATGGATGGGTGTGTTGCGAAAAAAGTATAAGTATTTGGGAAGGTAAATCATTTTTAGCAGATTTACTCTGCCAACGGGGGTCAGTGGGAGGGAACGCCAAGAAGCACACCTAGCCGTTAGCTGTGTCATAAGTGGTCGCAGATTATCGTCCATATAGTCCTGGACTTTACCACTGATCTTAATCCCTAAGTACTTGAAGTCCTCTACCCATTTAAGCTGCACGTGTGGGATCCTAGGGGTCGACTGATGGAGCGGGAACAGTATGGACTTATCCCAATTAATACGGATCCCCGAGTACCCGCCAAATTGGTTGATCAGACCTAGTGCAGTCTGCAGGGAGGACGACGCGTCCGCCAAATAGAGCAAAGCGTCATCCGCATACAGCAAAATCTTCTCCTCGATTGGGCCCACCTGAAGCCCCCTCACCCCGGGGTCAGCCCGCAGCAGTATAGCCAGGGGCTCCATCGCCAAGGCAAATAAGCCCGGGGAGAGGGGGCACCCCTGTCTCATACCCCGAAACAATTTAAACTTCTCTGATAGACAACCATTGGTGCGTATTCTGGCTGAAGGACTATGATATAGCATGCGGAGCCATTTTGTGAAACCCGGGCCAAACCCAAAACGCGAGAGCACCTCCCATAAGTAGCCCCACTCGACGGAATCAAAAGCCTTCTCCGCGTCGAGTGAGGCCACCACTCCTCCGGACTCCCCATCCGCCCTTTCTATATGAGTATAAAGACGCCTAATGTTGATGTCAGTACCTCTCCCAGGCATGAAGCCTGTTTGATCTCTGTGGATCAGGGCAGTGATGACAAGGTTAAGCCTATTGGCCAGTACTTTTGCCAGGACCTTTGCGTCCACATTCAGGAGGGATATGGGGCGATACGAGGAGCATAAAGTAGGGTCCTTCCCGGGCTTGGGGATCACCACTATGATCGCTTCACTCATTGTATCCGGGAGTTTCTCGAGGCGCGTCGACGCAGAGAAGAGGTCCTGAAGCTTGTCTACTAGTTCCGCAGCGTATTGTTTGTAAAAGTCTACAGGGATACCATCGGGTCCCGGTGTTTTCCCCGTCTGCATTGATTTGAGTGCCCGTAGTATTTCCAAGGATGTAATTGGGGCGTCGAGCTTATCACCATATGTTACCGTAAGGGATGGGACATCAATACTCTCTAGGTATGCCACCAGGTCCTCCTCCCTATAGTCTGCCCCGGACATGTAGAGGGATTTGTAGAATTCCGCGAAACAGCTATTGATCTCTTCCGGTGTGTGGACTGTCTGTCCCGAAGGGTCTCTGATGTGGGAAATGCTCATCCCCCCTGCTTGTTCCCTGGAGAGCCAGGCCAACAAACGGCCCGCTCGCTCCCCCTGCTCAAAAATCCGTTGGGATTGAGCCAGCATTTTTTTCTGGGTAAGAGAGGTACAAAGACGAACCACCTCCGACGTCATAAATTGTAAATGTGAGTAGTGTATAGGGTCCCGGGTACGAACAAAGAGGACCTCTGCAGTACTCGCTTCTCTCTCAGCCCTTACCAACTCTGCCCTGCGCTCCCCGCGAACTCTGGCTATAATGGTCTGGTAATGTCCCCTCGTCGTGGCCTTGAATGCGTCCCAGACAACTGTGGGGTCAGCCGAGCCCACATTTACCACCCAGAAGTCAAGCAGCTCCGTTCTGAATTGAGAGTCTACAGCCGTGTCTGAAATCCAAAACCTCGAGAGCCTCCATATCCTGTCTACTGGGCCTAGTGAAAGGTCCAGTGACAACAACAGGGGAGCGTGGTCAGAGATTCCTCTGGGGAGTATTCGTATATCTGTAACCCGTGGGAGGACCGGACTTCCCGCAAAGACTAAGTCTATACGGGAAAATGTTCTGTGAGAGGCCGAATGGCATGTGTATGCCCTGGTCTGGGGGTGTCTCCACCTCCACACATCAGTCAGGCCATACGTGTCCGCCCACTCAGTCAATCCAGGATGGTGATATCCCGCAGACGCCAGTCTATCAAGATCCGGATCAGGGACTAGATTGAAATCACCCAATATAATATTGTTATCAGATGCAAATTCAGCTATCTTGCCGGTGATCTGGTTGAGCACCAGCAGTGAAGCCGGAGGAGGCAAATATAAACCCACAATGGTCCACGTTAGAGAGTATATTTTAGCATGTATGATGACATAACGACCATCAGGGTCCAGGGCCAAATCCAGGAGCCGGAAAGGAAGGGATTTCAATATCAGAATAGTGACACCCCTGGAAAAACTGGAGTGCGTGGAGTGGTAGTGATAACCCACCCACGGTTTTTTGAGGGTCAGAACTCCTTCCTATTAAATGCGTTTCCTGGAGCACGCATATATGTGGGTTGTAAGCTTTAAGGAATTGCAACACCAGGGAACGCTTAACCGGAGAGTTCAGTCCCCCGGTGTTCCAGGAAACAATATTAAGGGAGGACATGGTTATTCAGAATGATAATAATGTTAGCATCAATGTAGGTCGTGGCTCCCGAACTGGACCCCCGGACCCATAACGGACATACCTGAAAACATTGCAATGCTGATGAGTCAATTTTTTTTAAAGAAAAACAATTGTAAAACAAAAACAAAACCACACTGAAAACAGTCCAAATTCTAATGTAAATTAAAACAGCCCCATTAGGGGAACTATCCCCACCCCCCACCCCACCCCCCCAAACTGAGGCGGGTTTCCATCCCAAACCAATTCAGCTCGCCGGCTGCAGCAAGGGGTGCGTGGAAGAGGCGAGCCCAACCCCCCCTAGATTGCACACGGGGGGGCAAGCAACAGTTCAAGCGGCCCTTCGAGTGTGAGAACTCCGCAAGTAGAGTATAACAGGCTGTGGGGTATTAGAAATCAAACAGAGGAGAAGTAAATCGTATTGTGACCCCACAGTGAAGTCGATCCATCACTAAGAGAATACAGGTATGCAGGTAGCATGAAGCCTCATAACTCAACAGTCTCCTGACCAAATGCTTTGGCAGGGGTATTAACTTAGAGTTTTCCTGATAGGGGATAGTTAGTTACCCCCCTCAAATCTGAACACATCATGGGGATGAACTGGGCACAACCTGTGCAACAAAACTAAGTCATCCGTGGAGCCGTTCGTATGTGAATTCAGACTTGGGCCCAGGTTGTTACAAGTAAACAATAAAGAGGAGATTCGGTGCATACCGATTGGTCGGTCAACGGATCTGTGGCAGGGAATCCAGCCACGCAGAGGCCTCCCTTGGTGTGGTGAAAAATCGAGTCGTCTCGCCATCCTGGACCCTCAATCGAGCAGGGAAGAGTACACTATAGCGAATGTTGCGTGCTCTCAGTGCCGCCTTAACCTGGTCAAACGATTTCCTGAGTTTTTGGGTCTCTACCGAATAGTCAGGAAAGATCATCAATTTAGTGTTCTGAAATCTTAGGTCTCCAACATTTCTGGAGGCACGAAAAACTTCATCCCTGTCTCTGAAATTAAGGAGACGGAATATGAAGGTGCGAGGAGGGGCTCCAGGAGGCCCTGGCTTAGGCGGTATACGGTGTGCCCTCTCGACTGTGTAGTAGGGTGACCATCGGGCTTCCGGTAGGAGGTCACGCAGCAGGCCCTCTATGAAGGAGGTAGGGTTGTTCCCCTCCGCCCCCTCCGGTAAACCGACAATACGAAGATTATTGCGCCGGTTTCTGTTCTCCGCATCTTCAGCTCTGTATTCTAAGGCCTTTACTTTGGTCTGGAGCGTACGGAGTGTTGCTCCATGTTCCGCCACGGTGTCTTCAGTGTTACTCAATCTTTGTTCCGTCTCGGTAACTCGCGACCTAATTTTGTCTATGTCTTGACGGATTAGACCCATATCCAGCTGAACAGCCTCTATTTTTGTTGTTAATGTGGATTGGCACGTTGCGATGGCCGCCATGACGTCCGCCAGCCAGGGGGGACGAGAGTCATCCGACTCCATGATGCTTGTCTGTGAGGCTCTATGTGCGCTGCGTGTGGTATGGGCCTCCGGAGTGGGACAGGTGGGCGTCTGAGGGAAGTCTGACTGTGGCGGAAAGGCCAACCTTTTGCCCCCTTTGCTATATTTTGTATTAGAAGACCTGCGCCTCATTCAGATTGTCAAGGCCCCGATCTGGGCAATAATTATTGGCTGGCTGTGGGAGTCTATCGGGGGTGGGGGGGTTCAGGGGTGTGCAGTCAGTGTATTCAGATCTGTACGTGCCCCCTAGAGAGTCTACCCCCTCACCTGCAGGTTAAGTAAGATCAGGGCTGTCCTTAGGCTTCCACAGGATCAGGGCTGTCCTCAGACTTCCACAGGCCTACAGAGATTTTTAGTGCGTCTCTCCCAGGGTGTCAGGGGAAGAGATGATCCAGGGCCTGCTCCTCAATCCAGATAGAGACCCAGCTGTCCCAGGCTCCCCTCCTCCAGCTCCCCGAGGTCAGTCCCACCCTCAGCTATTCCGGCGGCCTCAGGTCTTCAGGAGAGGCCGCGAATGCGGCCTAGCCATTCGTGGGGCCTGTGGATACAGTCCGAGCCGATTCCGCGGCCGTGACTAGGCCCGAGCCCCCACCCGAGGTCCGTGATGGGCTGTGATGTGTCCGGAGGCGCCGACCGCGCCAGGGGTCATCTGAATCACGGCACGGCCCGCCAGGAGAGGCCGCGGCTGCGGCCTAGCGCCTCGAGGTAGGCCGGAACGTCTGGCGGCCCCGATCGCGGTCCCGGATCGAAACTTTCCTCCCCCCTCAAGAGACAGAGGGTCTGTGAGCCCCCCAGAGACAGCAGGGATGTACCTGGAGGATTTATGAGGCAGATGGATCCGGATTAAGGCAACGATGTGCGGAGCTCTCTGAAAAGCAGCCGCTCACATCCCTATCTTGGCCACGCCCCATTTTCAAGGTATTTAGAACACAAGTTACGTGTGTGGGTTAAATTCACTTAGAAGGCATAAATCTGAGCTTTAACCAAGAAGTCTACCAAATTTGACAAATAAGTGTCAGCTATAGATAATTCATAGTTTTCTGCTAAGCCAAAGTCAAAAGGCTATTTAAGTATTAGAATAAAGTCAATTCTAATTTAATACTGCCCCCTTTGAAATGGTTATTATAGGGAACTACAAATTTTTCTATAAGGGTTATACAGGAAGTGACGTGTGTTTTTACAGCACTCATGACGTGAAGGGCATTTCCATACCCACATTCTTTTTCAAATCTTTTATTAAAAGAAACATGAGAGCATGAGATACAACATCTTAGATTACATGAAGGTGGCATAAAGGCATCAGGTGAGGTAAAAACAGTCCATTGTATTTCTCAACAAATCTGACTTCAAAGTATTATGATTGGATGAGTTGTAGTATGTGTAGATTCATTCATAGATTCATTCTAAATTTAAAAATGAATCTTGGTTAAATGACCAAGTTTGTATATGCTTAACAAAATTGTCCATATACTGTAAAAGAGGTTTAAGCTTTAAGGTCTGTATGTTTTGAGAAGAATCACAAGTGTAAAAGTCAACACCTAGCCTGTTTAAATAAATCCGTAGAGCCACGGAAAGCTATTTACAAAGTGTTACTAAGTTTAAGTTTACTAAGACATAAAGTGTTGAAATATGACATGGTGTAACAAGAGCTTGTGGTAAAATTGTATCATCTGTATTTCCAACATATATTTGATATTTGAAAGTACATATTATCTTTTTGTATTATCACCTATTATATCTAATATTATATTACACTGAATTTGAGTTAATAAATATATATTTTTAGCATATCGTTGTAATCACTTGTCTTTAAAATAGCACGGATAAACAAACTTAAATTACTTGGTTGTATTTGTGGAAAAATTTGAAAATCTCCCTAAAACCACAGATTTTGCATAATTCCATAAATATAATACTGTTTTAATATTTCAGTATAAACATTCTGACAGAAAAGAAAATCGCACCATCTATGGCCGGCTTAAACCTTTATTAAAAGGAACGCAACTTAAAAAAATGAGGGTTCCTAGGTTATAAAGGCATATTTTTAATTTCAATTCAATTTGGATAATTCATTAATTTGGATGAAATTTTGGATTCATTTAAATTTGATACTATTGGATACATTAGAATCACGAAAATTTCACCCAAGTTTTGATTCCGAATGAAACATATCGCACACGTCTAGTACATAATCAGTCCGAACATTGGAAAAGTCTCACAAGTGGTATGCCCATATTCAGGAGGAGGAGCAGAATGTGTTTTGGTGTGAAATTTTAAATATGCCCATGCTGTATGTGAAAAATATGTTTGTGGAAAAAAAAAAGCATTTTTTTCCCCCACATTTTCTGAAAACTTGTGGCAAAAAATAGGTGTTCAAAAGGCTCACCATCCCACTTAAAAATACCCTGGGGTGTTTACTCACAAAAATGTTGTCATTCCAAAAATGTGATCAATAGTCAGGAAATTAGATGTGCAATTTAAGGCCCTAGAAGGCCTGATGGTGCTCCTTGAATTTTGGGCTGATCCTCACATGGGCCTACGCCTTAGTACATCTGTGTGAATAAGGCCTAAGACTGTACAAAACCAAAAAGCTGTTAACTTGTTGTTGAAGTGGTGCAGGGTGCACATATATGTGTATGTGTGTTATATATATATATATATATATATATATATATATATATATATATAATCAGTATTTCACAAAAGTGAGTACACCCCTAACATTTTTGTAAATATTTTATTATACCTTTTCATGCGACAACACTTAAGAAATGACACTTTGCTACAATGTAAAGTAGTGAGTGTACAGCTTGTATAACAATGTAAATTTGCCATTAATGTCTAAACTGCTGGCAACAAAAGTGAGTACACCCCTAAGTGAAAATGTCCATATTGGGCACAATTAGTCATTTTCCCTCCCCGGTGTCATGTGACCCATTAGTGTTACAAGGTCTCAGGTGTGAATGGGGAGCAGGTGTGTTAAATTTGGTGTTATCGCTCTCACTTTCTTACTGGTCACTGGAGGTTCAACATGAGATCTCATGGCAAAGAACTCTTTGAGTTCGATGAGTTTGAGTTTTGATGACGATCTGAAAAAAATAAATTGTTGCTCTACATAAAGGTGGCCTAGGCTATAAGAAGATTGCCAAGACCCTGAAACTGAGCTGCAGCACGGTGGCCAAGACCATACAGTGGTTTAACAGAACAGGTTCCACTCAGAACAGGCCTCGCCATGGTCAACCAAAGAAGTTGAGTGCACATGCTCAGCATCATATCCAGAGGTTATCTTTGGGAAATAGACGTATGAGTGCTGCCAGCATTGCTGCAGAGGTTGAAGGGGTGGGGGATCAGCCTGTCAGTGCTCAGACCATACGCCGCACACTGCATCAAATTGGTCTGCGTGGCTGTCATTCCAGAAGGAAGCCTCTTCTAAAGATGATGCACAAGAAAGGCCGCAGTTTGCTGAAGACAAGCAGACTAAGGACATGGATTACTGGAACCATGTCCCGTGGTCTGATGAGAGCAAGATAAACTTATTTGGTTCAGATGGTGTCAAGCATGTGTGGCGGCAACCAGGTGAGGAGTACAAAGACAAGTGTGTCTTGCCTACAGTAAAGCATGGTAGTGGGAGTGTCATGGTCTGGGGCTGCATGGGTGCTGCCGACACTGAGGAGCTACAGTTCATCGAGGGAACCATGAATTACAACAGGTAATGTGACATTCTGAAGCAGAGCATGTTCCCCTCCCTTCAGAGACTGGGCCGCAGGGCAGTATTTCCAACATAATGACCCCAAACACACCTCCAAAACAACCACTGCCTTGCTAAATAAGCTGGGGGTAAAGGTGATGGACTGGCCAAGCATGTCTCCAGACCTAAACCCTATCGAGCATCTGTGGGGCATCCTCAAATGGAATGTAGATGAGTGCAAGGTCTCTACCATCTACCAGCTCCATGATATCGTCATGGAAGAGTAAAAGAGGACTCCAGTGGCAACCTGTAAAGCTCTGGTGAACTCTATGCCCAATAGGGTTAAGGCAGTGCTGGAAAGTAATGGTGGCCACACAAAATATTGACACTTTTGGTCCAATTTTGACATTTTCACTTAGGGGTGTACTCACTTTTTTTTGCCAATGGTTTAGACATTAATGGCTGTGTGTTGAGTTATTTTGAGGGGACAGCAAATTTACACCGTTATACCAGCTGTACACTCACTACTTTACATTGTAGCAAAGTGTAATTTCTTCAGTGTTGTCACATAAAAAGATATAATAAAATATTTACAAAAATGTGAGGGGTGTAATATATATATATATATATATATATATATATATATATATATATACTTTTTTTTTAACAAAATAAAGCAGGAAGAGCATGACAATGTGGTTTCTCAACAAAATAAAGGCAGTTTCAAATGCATTTAAGTATTTAAAACAAATAAATAGACGTGCAAGTTAAAATGTTCAAACAACATGTCCAGAAAAAGGTTTAGCTAACTGTATAACAAGGGGTTATGATAACCTCAGTTATGAATGCCAGCATCCCTGAATCTTTAAATATACCTTACTATGTTTAGATGGGACTTTTCAGGCATTCTGCTACACACATGTAAAGCTATATATGTCATGTATTAGAAACATGTTAAAATAACACAGATAAAAATAAAAACCATATATTAGGCCATGATACTGATTAGAGAAGGTTGGGTACAATTCTCTTCACTCCCAAAGCATTTGAATAGACTGTATTTCTTTCTCAGGGAAATGAGAATCTTTGAGAGACCCAAGCGATTATGGTAAACCTATGGCCAACATCATTGCTGTGCTGAAAAGCCACCCAGTAACCCCCCCCCAGGTAAACTCCAAGGGGTGCCGACCTCGGTAGGACCCAAGGCACCACTTCTTCTATATGGTTATTGCCTAGGATAGTACAAGATTTCCTTGAAATGATGACCAACCCATACTACAAATAATGGCCTGATTTCTAAGAGCCTGGTGAGTGGTTGGGACAATTAACAGGGAAGAAATTACTCAGAGCACCATCCAGCCTGAAGTCCAAAATGTAAAGGAAGGAGGAGTCATATAGGCATTATTTACAATACCCCTGTATCTGTCATTTGGGGTTTTTTTTTAGATAAATTGATACACAATTTGGTAGGCTATATAAACTTTGATGTTACTCTATGAACAAGGACACAAATCTAGTATAAAAATATTATTTATTGTGGTACCATGTACCACACTTGGTGGACATGTCCTAAAGTGAGGAGGTTTTGGATATGTACATACAACCTCATTTATTCCCTCACGCAAGTGAATCTACTTAAATCACCTCTGCACGCGCTGTTGGGACGCCCAGTGGAGGGGGCACCAAAAGCAATGCGTAGACTCATCGCATTTATATTTGTGGCGGCCAGAATTTCGATAGCCAAGTCTTGGAGGTCCCACTCGGTTCCTTTTTACTTACTAAAAGCTAAACTCTCATGGTTAATGGTAAATGAACGCCTTTCGGCAATTTTGAAGGATAAGATCACTGGGTTCAATAAAATATGGGAACCCTGGATCAGGTATCTTACAACTACGTAGGACGCCTGGTAATTGAAGCATTTTCTACGTGATAGGAGTGCATCCACCCCATTTCCCCACCTTTTACCCCCCTCTTCTTCTCGCCTCTTTTCCTTTTTTCTTCTCAGGCAGTTCTCTATTACTGTTTCTCCTTTCTCTTATTTCTCTCTCTTGTTTCTTTTATCAGATATGTATGGCATCGCGTGGCCCCTGACGCCATATGGGGGCTTGGGGTCCACGCAAGAGCCCAATTAACGGGTTGAAAGTTGGTCTTAGTTCCGACCTGAATAGAGGTACAATACAATATGTAAGCTATATAGTACATAAGTTATAATAGCTCTATAATTGACCCATGGAGCTTTATTTATGTACAAATATTCTTCTTACTTGTAAAGACAATTGCATTTCCTTTTCCTTGGTTTTGTTTGGAGGTTTAATTGATAATGTGCATAAAA
Source organism: Aquarana catesbeiana (assembly GCF_042186555.1). NCBI lineage: Eukaryota > Metazoa > Chordata > Amphibia > Anura > Ranidae > Aquarana > Aquarana catesbeiana. The sequence continues at coordinate 570,724,347 of NC_133326.1, forward strand.
TATAGAGGGGGGGAGGGAAAAAACAAAAAAAGAAATGAGTATGGATTTGTGAGGACGATACCACCACCAAGTCACAGCGAGCTCCCAAGGGGGTGACTGGTGATGGGAGACAATACCTCTTGTCCCATTTTATAATTCTTACAAACCATACAAATGTGATGTAACTGTAGGGTAAATGCACAATTTTGTTAGCTGCAATCATCACAGTCTATGATACCTGCTGATGTACGACATATGCTGTTCACTCTTTTGTATGTTGACAAAAACTGAATAAACATCATTGATTAAAAAAAATATATATATATTATTTATTGCAACAATTCAGTTAAAACCTACAAAAAAATCTGTGCCCACACATGTCTTGTGGACATAGGTTTCACACAGATACAAAACTTGAATCAAGGCTTCTCAGGCTTGGATGTACCCTATGTTATCCACTGTGGATGATAATTTTAGCATCAGTGACCTCTTGTGATAGATTGTCTTACTACAGGTTTACATCAGAAGTGAGACGTTTATCAGTAGTAGGTGGTCTTATAGAGTCTTTATGCAGTCTACAATAATGGGTGCTACATATATATATTATGTTATCTCTTTAGATGAAAATAATTTTGTATATCATCGCCATGGTCATACTTTGATCTAGGAAATATGGATTTTATTGAGGATCATCCCAGTGAGAGAAATTTTTAAGATCTGTGGTATGTACTATGATTGAGGTCTTGGAATTCCAATTACTTACCTTGGACTTATCTTTACTAAAGTGATCTTAAAGTCTTGTTTTTTTTCCTATAAAAATAATAAACATGTTATACTTACCTGCTCTGTTGCAGTGTTGCAGTGTATTTGCACAGAGCAGCCCAGATCCTCCTCTTCTCTGTCCTCTACTCTGCTCCTGGCCCCTCCCTCCTGTTCAGTGTTCATTCAGACACGGAGCCCTGACCTGGCCCTCTCCTCCTCTCTCCCCTGATTGGCTAGCTGACTTTGATTAACAGCATTGCGAGCCAATGGCGTCGCTGCTGTGGCTCAGCCGATCAGGAAGGAGAATCTCAGACGGCTCAAACACTTGTGGACATCGCTGGACAGAGAGGGACCTCAGGTAAGTATTATGGGGGCTGGGGTATATGGGGCTATAGTGCTCCCATACTCGTCAAGAGAGACTTTGCTCCCTTGCGTTTCACACATTTCCTCCATGAGTGATGGGTAAGCTCTTGTGCAACTCTATATTTCATTCTTTTGGTTTTTGTACTCTATAAGGAAATAATAAATTCATAATACAAATGGATAACTGAGCTCTCTAAAAATACTCCTGAAGAAGCAGTCATTGCCGC